>NC_040231.1:26443401-26768173 GCF_001444195.1 Xiphophorus couchianus | reverse complement strand
CTCTTTACGTTAAGGTCGAGCAGCATGCGTTTGAAGTCTGTCAGCTGACTCAGTGCAGCTTCCCGGCTTGCGTTCATTTATTTTGGTGCGTCCCGTGAGCTGGTGGTATGGGGAATGCGTTGTCAGATCTACACACCCTCTTCTCTTTTTTTCTCTGCCTCTGTTTGTCTTGTCCTTGTTGAATAATTTATCAGTAAACGCAACCCTTTATCTGAGCTCCGCTTGGCCACTGTTTCCACACACATTCACGAAACCAGAAGGATGCAGGCAAACGTGACAACCCCAAACTGAGAAAACTGCAATTTAAATTTCACTTTTAAAAAAATTTTTAAAAGCTAATTTGCACAAATCCTTAGCCTCAGGCTAAGAACAAACAACTATAAAATTCAAACCGTGGCTCTGCTTGGGATAAATATTCATAGTCCTGCTGTTTCTGTCCGGAAAACAAATCGAAATCAAACCGATTTTCAAATTATAGGAATAATCCTTCTGAGATTACAATTACTCATTAGCATTGTCCGTTTTAATCCACAAGGAGCGTGCTAAGGGTAGCTACCCTGCAAACTGCTTCTGTCCACAGCAGTCAATAATTTGGACATGTGAGTGGCCTCTACCGCTATTTAATATCTTCTGATAAACTAATGTGTCCTCTCTGCATCAGGTTGTGCCTCCCACACGTCACATCTTTGTGTCTCATTCCAGCCGTTTAGTGCAAAAAGGTTTCTGACCCTTTCAGCTTCCATCTATAAAGTAACAGTGGCAATATCAGCGACTGTGGCGCTTTGGTAGAGTAGTGGTCTTGCGATCGGTAGGTTGTAGGTTCGATTCCAGCTTCCTCCTGCCACATGTCAATGTGCCTCTGGGCAAGGCACTTAACCCCAAATTGCCTACCGATCATCGTATAAATGTGTGTGTGTGAGTGCGACTGGGTAAAGCGCTTTGAGTGGTCAAAAATGACTGGAAAAGCGCTATATAAGTTCAGTCCATTTACCATTCAATGTGCTTGTTGAATTCTATAAAAAAATACTCAATTGTCAACAACATAAGCACAACTAAAAAACAAACAGACTCAACAACAGTTTTGTTTATAAATGTATTTCTTTATATGCTGTTAGCTATCACTTGTTCTGCCAACACGCAGAACAAGATGGACCGATTTGCTCGAGGTTCCTCCCTGTTCAAAAGGGAGCTGTTCCTCTCCCCTGTCGCCTCATGCTTGCTCAATATGGGAGAGTTTTGGCAAAGTCAATGACCGCTTTGCTAAATGACATTAATTAATGAACAACAAGCCGAGCTGACTAGAGTATACAGACTCAAAAACAATTTGCTGATACAAAGTAAATCTACATTTTGCATTTAAGATAAAAAAAAACCCTCCTCTCTGTCTGTAAATATGTTTAAGTCAATATGTTCTAGTGGAATAATGTTAGCTTCACCTGGTTCAATTTCACTATAGGGATATTATGTTATTCCATTTTAGGTAATAAAATGCTTACATTCTTATTTCAAAATGAAATCAATTATTTGTTTATTTGCATCTTTTAGTATATTTTGAATATCATACACAATCTGTAAAATCTGCAAAAAAAGGCTAATTTATTTTATCAGAATAATTGATAGAATAATCAATTACCAAAATAAAAGTTAGTTGCGGCGTTACATGCAACTGCATAAGATATGCCTCAATTCTAAGCCATTTTATGCATGTTTATTAACGACGGTAATAAATGTGGAGGGGGAAACTAGACTGCAAAATTATATATACACATTACAGTTCACATTATGTTGCATTCATAGCTTCTGGTGAGACAACATCATTCATATAGTTTACATAGAACTCTCTTTTTAGTGCAAAACTATTTAAAGGGCAGTGCACTGCATTATTAGTTTGGAGTTTTACGTATTGCACATAAAACAAAAGCGAGTGAAGCGTCTGTCTGCCGCTTTATAGCTCCGACACTTAAATGACGACAGATGTTTTTGTTCTCTGTTACAAACTTCAGCCCTATGTTTCCCCTGAGATCCAGAGCCGCCGACAGATCACTTCACTCTACGCCACCATGCGATATTACTGCCTGCACATCAGCACCTTCAGTAGTGTCAGAAAGCACGACAAGTAAAAGCGAAATAAGGAATTCAGAGGGTATTAGATATCAGTGATGTTTTATTTAGAGGAAACAAATTCAGCTTTTCTTGGAGTGAATTGCCCTTTAAATAAACAAAAGCAGGGCTATAACTTGAGTAAACGAGATTTAAAACTGAACAAAACTGAAAGGCAAAGTCTCTCACCTTCACTTTGGTGTTGGCGGGGATGTTGGTCTTCCATCGCACGGTGTAGTGGCGGTTGTCGGTGATCTTCTGGTTCTTGGGCAGCGAGTTGTCGGCCCACGTCACCTTGATGGTGTCGTGGCTCAGCACGGAGGCCTGCACGCCCACTGGAGGCATCATGGGACTGGGGTCGGGCGCTGGGGTGTATGGAGCATGGAACAGTTCGTACAAGTCAACATCGGGGTCTATGGGGTCTGCGTGCCAGGCAGTAAAAAGCCCGCATGCATTGATTGCACACACACAATAAAAAAACAAACAAACAAACAAAAAAAAGGACAAAAATTAAAAACACAACGGGAAGCGTGGCGTGGAGGATGAGAGAGTGGAGTCGAAACAGAAGCGGTGAAGGGAAGGAGAGGAGGGAAAAATAAAAGGTTAATGCGTTGAAAATGAAGGTCGGTGGTGAGGAGGAGGAGGACGAGGGAGAAGGGAAAGGGGAGGAGGAAGAGGGGCGGGGTTTTGGGTGGGATTGGGAAGGTGGAAGAGAAAAAGAGAGGACACTATTAGAAAAATAACAGACACTGACCTCTAGAACAAGCAAACCTACAGAACTGGTTGCTGTGTGAAATCTACCCGACAGTGTGTGAAGCTAAAGTGACGACAGCACTATGGAGAGACAGGAGGAGATCAGCTATTCATGGCAAGATTGACTGCAAATGGGAAACCAGAGTGAAAGACACCACAAAATCCACAAAGACTTACCAAGAATATCTGGTCTACTTTCTAGTGCAAATATCTTAGTTAACTTGAAATAAGACAGAACTAACTTACAAGTAACTTTTCAGTAAGAAATAGGATCTTGTTTTAAGTCAATAATTTCTTAATCTTGATGAAAAAGTGCTAGTTGTAAGTGAAATAATCTCCCAGTGGAACAAGATATTTTTCCCATATTACACATTAAAATGTCTTGTTACACTGGCAAATTATTTCACTCATAGCTAATACTTTTTCATCAATATTAAAAAGTGTTATATAAAATGTTATGTAAAATTAACTTTTTTTTAGCTTTACATTAATTATAGTGTGTAAAACTACTGCATGGACCCAGCGCCGCCTTCAGACACAAATTTCTTTTAAGTCATGTTTGATATAAGACTGAAGGTAACAGTTACTTGGCACAAATTCATAATACTGCATTTGTGCCTAGAGCTCCTATTCCTTTCTGAAAAATTACTTGTAAGTTAGTTTTGTCTTAATTCAAGCATACAGAGATATTTGCACTAGAAACTAGGCTGAAAATATGCGGTAAAATCTTGTGTTTTTTCAGTGTACATGCAACTGCTCATGAAGACAAGAACGTATTCACCCAGTCGTTTCAAAGAGAGGCAATTCTGACACGTGTTTACATCATCCAGCAACTTTCATGCAAAGAGAACAATCGAGAGGGTTATAAAGAGTTTAAGATGTTTCTGTCGCATTCAAAACCGCAAGAGGAAAACCAAGGCTTTAAGCTCTCAGCCCGTCGGCGATGGAGGAGAAAGAGAAAGGTCGCCTACAAGTGGAGACATTGAGGATTTACGCGTTGTGCTGCTTCTAATTTGCAGCTCACAAACAAAAAGGGAAACGCTCTGCTGAAGAGCAACAGGGAGACCTTTTCTGATATTTGCCCGTCATTATGCGAACTGTAGCCTTCACTCGGTAGGCGGCACTCGAAGACATCCTTCGGTGAGAAACCGCAACGTGACAACTATGTCACGTTTTATCCGACATGCAGATTCAAAAAGGGGGGCTGGCGTAGAAGAAATGTCCAACTTTGCATAATCACCTGAAACAAAAGGAAGCCTAACACACACAGCAAATTAGGCTGACTGTGGAAGGCTTCCCTGGTTCAGTTCAGAGCCACTTTAGCTCAGAGTTTAACTCATAAGAAATCCACTTGCCTGATTTAGTACATATGAATCACGGCTTAACTCATTAATCTGCATGGATCATCCACTACGGTGTCAAGACTTTGAAAGTCTTTCTTTCTTTGCAACTTTTATTTGCTATATTGTTTTAGCACCATGAAGTGAAAGACACAGAACATTATTTAGCATATTAGAACAAACCCCAACATAATGTAGCTCATAAATGGCACAAAATTTTCTATTAATCCAAAATGGAAATTAAATGTTGCAGCTCATTTTATCCAAGTTTCTTCAAGGAGTTGTTGTGGATGCTGACGGATGTGGGCAGGAAGGATATCCTGAAGCAGTCTGTATTACAGCGAATCTGAAGGAGCCCCTGACTGAAGACACTCTGTTGTCTAACAGTCTCCTGAACAGAACTGGCCTTTGTGATGCCTATCTGTATAACTTAGGCATTGCTTGGTCCACATTTTGATAATAATAACAACTCATCTATCAACTGACTAATATGATTTGTAAGTTATCTACATTGGTTTAGTTTTATCGCTGATTGTTGGCTGTGTATTCTGTTTGCATGTAAGACATGTTCTATGACTATGGGCATAGACTGGAGTCATATATAAAAACTAAATATTAAAGACGCACTGGTTAAGTTTTTCTTACTGACTTGTGGTTTTCTTGCCAAGGACCAAAACCTGCTGCTTTAGTCCTATAGGCTCCCCACATCGTCTGAAGTGCAGAAATCGGCTCAAGTTGACGTAGATGAAAATGATCATTTTGTCCACAGAGAGCCATCTGCCTGCTGAATTCGACACCAAGTCCAGATTGAGCTATTTTGAGAAAGCTCTCTGTGAAGTTTTGCATGATGGGTCAGACGTTTTATGCCATGTTTTAAGCGAAAATGGGCTCATACATCAACATCAATATTTCTTTTTAACTAGCCTGCTTCCAGTATCAAAGTATCGAACAAACGTCACAAATCCACGTGGCTGTGTCGACTGTTCGGAATTGGCTGAAGTACGTGGGAGCCTTAATGCAAGAGAGCGACAGGCTTGGCAAGTGGTCCAAAAAAACCACAGGAAGTTGTCGGTGTGAACAGCCTCCACAGAACAAAAGAGAATACAGGTCTGGAGGTCGACCGACAGTTTCTGCAGAATGAATCCTTTAGGGATTAGCTTCTGGTTTCACTGCTCCTGTTTCCGTACTCGGTTTAGTTGTGATGGGAGAAAAAGCTTCGCCTGGTCACCCGTGATGACACTCCTCCTCGATCACCTGGCGGTGCTCTACTCGCTCCATTTGACAACTCTTTCTACAGAGGTGCCCTCATTATATCCCCAAGATGGAACAGTGTGTGTGAGAGTCAGAGTATTTTTAAAATCCAAGCATTCTCATGGTTGCAGTCAGACCCTGAGGTTTTAGAATGGCATGAAGGTTGCATTACTTTACCCAGCTTTGAAGAACGTGCGTTGCAGTTTTTCTTTGCTGAGAATCAGCAAAAAAAAATAATAAAAATGCAGCGTTACACGTGGGTGAAACGCCTCCCTCACTTCCTCTGTTTTTAAGTTAAGACGTCACTGTCATCTGCTATTCAGCCCAAGTTCACCAAGTTTTCCTTCGCTTTTTCCAAAAGTAAAGCACTATGTAGGTCAGCCCCGTCTTTTTAATTCCGACTCGAACAAACTGGCAGGAAGGGGAACGCGCCTCCGAGAATTCGGCAGAAGACGACGGTGGCGGGCTTTTCGGTTCTGCTTTTGAGAGGAAGCATTTGGATCTGACGAAGGGGTTGCCAAAGTCACCACGGGGGGTCTTGCGTGAGTGCACAGAGTGTGTAAGGGAGTTAGGATGAGAGGGAGCTTTTGTAGAGACAAGTGTGCACTATGTGTGCGCGCGCGTGTGTATACACGTATTAAAACTCAGGCACCCCCAGCTCCTCTCAAAGCATGTTGACGTGACTCACGTCGCCAGGCACCCCACCCCTCTTGTGTTCCATGGTGCAACAGTGCTGCAGCGGATCAAGGAGGAGCGGGGAGGCGGGTGCAGACCGCATTCTGGGACGCTCCGGGGAGCGCGCTGCTGCTCGTCTCCTTGCACCGTCACATGAACTGCGTGAACTCAGCTGACATGTGGGCTAACTGGAAGCGTTTCGCACTTCTTCTTCATGAGACTCCACGGGCCGCGACACATGCTCTGCCTCTAATTGGTAAGTAGTGTGTCACCTGGCAGGTGGCCAAACAGGTTGCCCTTATTATTTAGCTAACAAAGTGGTTTTACTGCGCTGCAATGAGACGCCTGGAAGACCAACTCTCACTAGGCTTTCGCAACATTTAACATTAGGTGGCTAAAATCTGTTAAAAATGGTTATGAAACGCTAATCCTTACAACATTTCTGCTAAATTTGACTTTCTTTTATAAGTTTTTAAATAATATTTATGTGCTAAAATTAATTTTAGACATGAGAGGCAACCTTTTATCTATTCAAATTTTGTTTTTGGCATTTGCTGAAATTTTTAATTGCAATTATTAGGATTTTTGGGAAACAATAATAATAAAAAAAAAAAAGTTAAGCTCTTGTGTTCTTAAAAATATAACGCCAATTGCTAGTTTTCCTCGACATGTAGCAAACATGTTAATGTTGGTATCATCTGACCAGAGCACTGAAAATGCTGAAAATGTGCTATATGAGTAAAATTACCTTATCTTACCTTTAGTATTTATCTGGAAAAATTACCACGGAGGAAGCTAAGTGCGCTAAGTATTTTTAAAGTTAGCAAAAACTCTAAATCACTAAACAAAAAAACTTCCTGCACTAGTAATGCATTAGCAGGTTACCAGAAGTGTGCCTACCACTGGAAACATCTAAAGGCAACTTATTGTACAGAATCTTCTGAGATATACTGTATTAGATAAATACATGGCAAACTTATCAGATTTTTCTGCTTCCCAATTTTGCACTACTTTGTGTTATTTTGAATACTGTAGCTTTAACGAGATAAAAGGTGATATGCGTTGTATGAAAGACCTTTTGAAATACACTTACCTTAAGAAGCATTTCTAAATGATATCATATATTAAGGATTAGATCCTTTATTTAAACGACAAAACAAAACAAAACACAATGCTGTCTTCAGCATTACCTAAACCTTTCTCCACAAAAGCTACTTTTCTATAACATTTCTGCCTGCATTAGCAAATTAAAACGTGGATTAAAAAACCTCATGCTCCCTATCGTAATAATCAGGTCTGCTCATATAGGTGCATCATTTGAGGCTCTGATCATTTGATTAAAAAAAAGAAGAAGGAGAGACTTGGGTATACTTACAGGCCACTAGTGAAGAGAGTTAATTAAAGCAGCGAGACAGACTGATGACCCATTTTCTGCCTGGTAATTTAGAGTCGAGACACACTGTGTCTGATAATGATGCCAGGTTAGAGAGAGGGCAACGAGAAATGTCAACTGAATCCAGAGAAGCATGAGCAGCGTTTTCTTTGTTGTTGTTTTTTGCGCCCTCCGTATCAGCTGTGATCAGGAAAAGGAAAGCTGATTTGCTCTCAGCTCCTAATGCGGCCATTGAATTCTTTCTCTCTGCTGCTTTTCCTTTTCACTCCCTGTGAAAGCTGCAGATGCGTAGAGTTCGTACCTGACTGCACTCTGGTGGCTGCGCTCTCGTACACGGGGATCCCCTCCCCCACGTTGTTGAAGGCCTTCAGCGTGATCACGTAGTGGGAGCCGGAGTCTGCGGGGCGAGAGACAGAGGTCGGTGAGAGAGAGAGAGATGACCCGACGCAGCCGGTCTAATCAAGCCAAACTCCAGAGACTCTCCGCTCGTAATAGCGATATTAGCGCCACGAATTTTTGAACACACAAGCTCCACTCGAAGTGATCGTGATGAGAGCTTTAACTATGAATGCCGGGACATTGGCAAAAGCTTCCTTTCTACTTTGTCACTCACTTCTGGACACAATCCTGATTCTTCAACCGCAGCATAAGATGGTGATCAATTATCTCATTAAAAATAAAAAAAGCCAATGGTCGACATGATAGATGCAGCAACAAAGAGCTCTCCATTCCCACAGAAGAAAATTTGCTAGCCTTGCTTTCTAGAGTTTTAGTATGACATAAAATTAATTAATCTTGAGAAGGTACTTCAGCAAAAGTAGAAGACGGCACTCAATAAATTAATTACATGAAAAATAATATATGTCAAATGTTTGTTTCAGTTAATTTTGATGATTATGGCTTAAAACTCACGGAAAACCCTAAATCCAACTTCCCAGAAAAAGTGTCATATTCATGGAAGGTTGAATGGAAGGAAAAGATGCTCAAACACTAGGAATAACCAAAGCCTTACATGGGCAGAAAGGGAAATTTGTAATTTCTTAACATGTCAGCAGAGCCACAAGCTGATCGTATTCATGTCACGCTACATGGATGCTTTAGATGCAGAGCAATTTAATCCGATGCTTTTTTTTTGGTTGATCTAGGACCAATATCCTATATGTAATATGGGATTGGGACAACCCTAATTGATATTTTGTGAAATGGAGATGCAGCTGCAAATTCCAGTTTCTTTGAGCTTCACAAAAATTTTTTTATTTGAACGTCCTGACCTTTAACGAGTGTGTGCCTATTTGTCCAATCAGTGTAATTAGTGGCTCAGCAGTAGGTGAAGCTCTAATTAACTCCTTCAGCCTCCACTACCTGGTAGCAATGAACAGTTTCACAGCATTCGGGCGTCTACGTCTTTGGTCGTTAGTTCATTAAATGCCATCTTTAAAATCAGACTTGAACCGTTTTCCTTCTCAGGAAACTCGCCTGCTGTAAGCATCCATATTAAGTGCAAAGACAAGAATCTAATTAGCGGTATATGATAGTTTCTTGACCAAGATTACTTTTGCAACAAAAGCCAAAACCCAAATGGAAACCCGTTCATACTGAGGTTCTCAATAGTGTAGTAGCGCTGTTTGTAGTCCACTTTGATGGTCTGAGCGTGGGGGCTCCCGATGCCGTAGCTGATGGTGTAGCCGCGCACCACGATGTCCTGGTTCTCCGGTGGCGTCCAGCTCACCACGATGCTGTTGACCAGCGGCCGGACGTGCAGCGAGCTCGGCTGGTCCGGTACGCGAGATTCTATTGGGAGGAAATGCAGGAAAGAAAAGTTCAGTACAGAAGCTTAGCAGCCTCAGCGCACAGAGCAGATCCGGTTTAGTCTGTTTGAAACGAGAAGAGCAGGACTCGTTACCGTCCAGGTCGCTCTCAAACGTCTCTGCCGGGGCCCACTCGGTGGCCGGTCCGGTCCCGTTCACAGTCACGGCCGACACTCGGAAGGAGTACTCCGTTCCGGGCTCCAGACCTAAACCGGCAAACACAGGTTCACAGGTGAGGCTTCACAGACAGACTTCTGTTTTTCACCGATTCTTCCAGAAGTTTTGACAACACTCCGGACATTTTTTTTCTGTCTTTCTAGTTTGCCATGGTGCTACCCTTAGTTTTTTCTAACTTCTAACATTTACATAAATGTAAACAGTACATATAAATTTAAAACAAAAAATAAAAAAAAATCTATACAAGACAATCAATATTGTGAAAGAAAGGAAGGAAGAAAGAAAGGAAGAGGAAAAACAACATTAAATAATAAGGTGAAAAATAACTACATAAAAGTCCTTGATTACATTACTGATATAAAAAAAATACTACTACTACTAAAATTAATAATAATAACCGACTAAATTGACACAGCGAGCTCCAGAGTAGAGACAGCAGCCTCAGCAATCCCAGGGAACATTCTTTATGACATGTTCATTTTGAAAACGATCAGGAGGTAATTCTCAACTTTTAATTAAAGTTTTTAGAGGCTTGAACAAAAAAGTGTGTGCCATTAAAAAAAAAAAAAAAAAGCTAAACCAATGAAACTACGAGATAAATGGCAGCACAAAAAGCGAAACAGTCAGTTCTTCCAGAGAGCATAAAGCTGAACTTCACATTGATTCATATTTTATAGGCACATCTCCCTCTGAGGGGGACGCGCCGCTCCTGGGTGCTGCTTTTAGTACTCGTGGATGGCGGTGGGTGCCTGCTGACAAATGGGGTGCTTCTGTATTAATTTGCAATAAAATTTGTCACTGTCATCATATTGTGCTATTTGCACGCTACGCTCTAATCCTCTAGTCATTTCTCTCTGTACTCGCTGTTCTACCACCTCTCTGTTCCTCCCCGTCTCCCCTTGAGGGCGTCTTCTAAAGACCGCCTTGCCATCTACGCCTTCGAGGCTACAACACGTCCTTCTTAAAGCTTCTGAACCAACAAACACCCCCTCTGTTCCGCCCCCCCCTGGAATGATCTCCAAAATCAACTTTTAAGTGTAAATTCTCTTTGATGCGGCGCGCAGCGGGAGGCCGGGCCACTTGAAAGTTGCTGAGACAACATCTAATATTAATCACCATTGCTGTGCGCCTCTTTCTGGCTGCGGTTGGTAGCAAGCGTGTAATCTTAAGGCAGCAAGACTTGTAACTCTAATTCAAAGTATTTAGATGAAACTGAAGACCCGCCATCCGACAGACAATGTAAATCAGCGCAGGTTCATGACGAGTTTGGGTTTTAAATATTGCAGCGCATCAAATAGATGCACTCCGCGGAGAGAAACTGGAGTCTGATGGCGAGAATGATTTAACAATAAAACAATCCAAAGAAAAAGGAAAGAAAATAGTATCTGGGAGCAGAAGCAAGTATAATTCACCTTGATTAGAGTTAGGGCATGTTTTATAACTTATGTCCAATCACATTACAACAATATTTGTTCCCGACAGGGGAACAGAAAACAGTTTTAAGTCGAAAGCAAAAAATAAAATAAAAATCACTCAGTACTTTCACACTGTTTACAGCTTTAAAGACAAGTGTGAACACAAACCAGAACAGAGTCAATATCTGTTATGTACACAAGACGGCTTGTTCACGCTGCGATGTTCAATGACTCAAAAGCTATTTATGTAGGAATTAGAACACAAGAAAAGAAAAAAAATCCCCCTCAGATTCTGAAAATCTTTGTAGTTTTACTTTGCTTCTACTTGAATGTTTAATACTTTGATGATACTAACTGAAATAATTTTTCTCTTGCAGAATGTTGCTGCCATATTTGTCTGTACAATCCATCTGCAATGCTTTAAATTGACTTACTGCAGCAGAACTAGCCAACGACCTATTAGCATCCTAACACTTGGTATAAAAATGAATAGTATGTCAATCCCTCTTTAGTTTCTTCATTACTACAGAAACTCTACAAACCCAGACAACCTCACTGCTGGAGAACTTAAGCAAATGGTGACATTTTGTGGGCATCAACCCTTTGACATGATTTAAATTGCTAATCGGTTACTTGAGAGACATGCCTGGAAAAACAGTTTTCTGTCCTTCCAACCCAAACGTTTCCATGTGGCGTTAGCTAAAGGCTTTGTTCAAAGCATTTAGTAAATTGACACCATTGTTCACATCTTTTACGGTTCACCGATTGGCCCGGTTGAAATTCTACTGGAGAAATCCAGCTCAATGGGAAAAATCCCAGACGGAGAACTGAAGGAGAGATGAGAATTGAGTTGAACTGCGTAGGAAGGTGACAGCCAGGCTACTGTATGGCCAAATCAACACAACAAGTTCCTTGGACATAAAAGTAACCATATTCTACAGTTTTTTGAGACTCAAAGTACCAAAGTTTGTACCCCTGCTGTCAATACTTTGCAATGTAACAGCGAGAGTACCAAAACCAGTGTCACTGATGATTTTACAAAAATGGAAAGCTTCTTAACATAATCTTTTTCTGAATGAATAAGTTTAACTAAAGGTTTTCTAGATGTTTCATTGTGTGTGATTATGCTACGTTAAGGCTTTCTACCCACCTTTACTAGCGGTATCAGTATAAGATGGTGTCTACCGAGTTTTCTCTCTATAAATAGGAGTAACATCAAGTGAAACCTCACCATCGATGAGCTTGTAGAGCTCCGTCCCAGCAGTGGTCACAGCTGATTCGCTCCTCCGTGGAACTTTCCGGTAGCGTATCTTGTAGCTGGTGATTTCCCCATTCTGGCCGCTGAGCGGAGGCGGCTGCCACCGAACCATGATGCCCTGAAAAGCAATGAGAGAATCTATCAAATGATAGTAAAACATTTGAAGCCTGCAGCTATAGAAGGTGAACTCATAAGTTCATTCACACAAACACTTGGCAGTGGGGGGGAAAGCCCTTTGTGTTGATGTGGCTCCCCAGGTTCCCTCCTCTGTCTCCTCTGCACCTCCCCTTCCTCCTGACGTGGGGTGCCAACAGGCGAGCCTCACGTAAACAAACACCCCTGTGAGCGCGAGTGTCAACCCGAGCATTACGAAGCGAAGCGAACATGAATAATGGAAGCAGGAGTCCTGATGGGCGAGGTGTGCGCCGAGTTTGAAGCTGCACAGCTACTCTAGTCAGAGATGAATTTGGGGCCTTTTGTTGGCAGGCTGCGCTGTTGCAGGATAAAGGCATCGGAGTTTGGGTGTGTGTTTAAAGAGATAGATGGGGGGTAGCTCGGCGTGGGAGAGCAGTTAATTAACGCTTTCTCACTGTCACACCGATGCACAAAAAGCCTGAAAACACGCTCAAGCTCCTCCCCTGCCGAGTCGAGGGAATTGAGCAAATTAAAATTGGGTTAAGTGTGTTCAATTATTTCCATTTTTCTTATTACACTGTGGGCCGCTGTAGTGGGATGCGTGTTGCCTTTCTTTCATCTTCTCCCAGATCGCGAAAACACATTTAATTGACTTTGCGAACTCACAGGAGGGAAGAGGTGAGCAGCAGATGACAGGAAATAGACGAAAAAACATCAACATGACAGAAATTACATCAAGGTTTTCACGTTATGTCGCATTGGAAGGTTCAACCCTCCTTCAAACATGTGGGAAAAGTCATATTATGAAGAATTGTGCTTCAGGATGCTTTCTTTCACAGCAGGGATATGAAGGGAAATTTGTGCTTTTATTATTCAATAAAATGAAAATAAAATTTTATCAAAAGTATAGACTCTGATCTAGACTTAGAATTGTAATGAGATGTTTTATTTTTAAAAGTAAAGTTTTGCCAACGAAACCTGTTTTTTCATTCACGATTATTTTTTTCTCATGAAGTGAAAAATAGAAACTTATACCTGCACATTTCAGAAATATTTGATTTCTGAAAACCAAATATTTGGTTTTGAAACCAAACGTTTGGTTTTGAAACTTCCTATTTTTGGTTGAACTTGAGCGACCTGGGCGGGGCCAAAGGACGAACGAACAATGTGAGACCTGTTCCTATTGGTCAGTGCAGCCTGAAGCAGGTACTGATCATCTCACAGTTTTGAATTTTGCCCAGAACTCCCAAGCGAGTGGACAAACCAGAAGATAAGAGGTTGCACAGATAGTGACTGGTAAGTAAATTTCACAATATTGTGTGTTTCAACAGATACTCAAGTGGCCATTTTTGCCAAGTTTGAAGCTGGGAGAGATCAGCATCTGACAAAACTTTTGTTGGGGGGGTTGAAATGAAAATGTTATTTTGATTGAATAATAAAAAAAAAAGGCAAGTTTCTCTCCATAAGGGAAATGGAAACCAGGGTCTTGGCAGATTTCACCAACTCAAGTGTAAGACCGTTTAAGACCAGTGTGATAAATTTGCACATAAACCATGGTAGACTCAAAAATACAGCTAGCTAGTTAGTTTTTCTCCTCCCTCCGTTTCCAGTGCAGGAACCTGAACCAATGGTTCCTGCTAATATAGTTAGCAGGAATATTGCTAGCTAGCGAGGTAGCAAGGGTATACAGCAGGCCTTAATTTTAGACCTAGCTAGGTAGAAATATATTTTCAGCAAGATATTGCTACCTAGCCTGCTAACTAGTTAGCAGGCCTTAATTTTAGTCCTAGCTAATATACCCTTGATAGGTAGCAAGAGTATTTTAGGTATGTTGCAAGCCTTAACTTTAGATTTATTAATTTAAGACGTTTTAAGAGTTTTCTAAGGATACATGAACACCCTGGGAAACGTATCAGTTGTTGGGAACATGGAGCCAAATACAAGGTAAGAACCATAACCATGTAGGCAGAACTACGGCAGAATGGTTTAGATCAAAGTGTGTTTGAATGGCTCAGTCAAAGTCTACACTCAAAACCAACTGAGGATCAGCTGCTAGACTAAACTAATGCTCACAATGTGGCAGTCCTTGATCGATCTTGTAAACAGGAATAGGCTAACAGCTCAGTGTCTAGCAGAGACACACACTAAAAGATGTGCAGCTGTTAACGGAGACTAAGGTGACTAAAGAGTATCCAGGTGGCTGAATTAAAAGCACTTCAGATTTTCATTTTGAAAAGAAATGTAAAAACCTTGAGAAATTCTCCTTCCATTTCAAAATTAAGAACCACATTTAGTTAGAATATTGCCAAATAAAACACAACAAAGCTTGTGGCCATAGAGTGACGAAATGTGAAGAACTTTAAGGGGTAGGAACAGTCATTTGTTTTCCTCTTTCCATTTTGCCGCACAGCCAACTGCGTAATTTCTTTTTTAAATCGCCTAAGCATTGTTTTTCTAATGGTAATAATTAAATGCGCTTTCAACAAAGAGGGAAAAAAAAGAGAATAAAATAATAATTATAGCTCGTTTTAAATGGGTTTTTTCTGGGTTTTAATTATCAGTTCACAACACTATTCCTTTGAGAGCATCCTCCTTATTTCAGTCTTAAAATTAGTTCAAGGATGTTTTCTCACCAAAAAACAACAAAAAAAACCTCATCCAAGCATGCCTCAGTAGGGGTGGTCAGTTTGCACTCAAGCTGGGAGGCGGTGATAGGATTGTCTGCCAGCCCCCCTGCCCCCCACCTCCAAACCCCCAATTTGGGCTTTGCATCGACCAGTGAAGGGCTAAGAGTGCTGCTTCAGAAGTCGATCCTCGCACCCTGAGGTTTTGCCCATCTTTCTTTCTTTTCAGTTTTCGTTTTGGGCTCGCTCTCTCCCATGTCAGAAGTGGAAAAAAGAAAAAAAACATCTTTTGTAAAATTTAATCCATCACCCTCACGGAGATATACAATAAGCAGGCCCACAGCTCTCTGTTTGAAGATCAAATGGCTCAAACGGCGGGAGGTCGAGGCCTGCTTCTGGTTTTAACAGCTGCCGCTGCTCGCCTAAGCCAGCAGCCACCTCCACGAGCCGCGTCCAATCGAGAGCTTCACACGAGAACTGTAGTAAGTCTCAGTAAATTCAGCAACTAGACTTAAAAAGAAAAGAGCGAGCAAAACAATACAAGCAGAGTTAAATGTTGGGGAAAAGTGGAGGTTCTCTAAAGCAACTACTGCCAAAAGCAACACCTTTGCTTCTTCTGTATCAATACATATTTGAGCTGTAGGCAGTTAAGCCGGGTTGCGTGTACACATTGATACTGGATAAAACCTTCTGACAGGCAAATCTCCTGTCGACAAAAATCGATGAGGGTTCGCACGCCGCCTTACCCAGCTGAGGCTACAAGCCTCTGATGCAGCTAATCGCGCGGCATAGAAGGACGTCGCGGCCTGCAGGCTACAAATCTACTCGGCTGTTTGTGTCCGCTCGCTCCCTGCTCGCGAGTCGGCCCGGGAGGATTTTGGTGCACGAAACAACAACCTGGATTTTGATTTGTATGCATTCGAGGACAATGGTTTGCATTGTACATGTTGAAATCTGTGCGAGTGCAACAAATCCTGGAACGTTCCACTCTGCTGCAGGTACAGAAACAAAACAAGACCAGCTACAGGTTCGCTAGCCAGTCATTAGCTTCTCCAATTACAGTATGTCTTACCTTTGAGTTCTGGACCTCCAAAGTGAGATTTTGAGGAGGGGCGCTTGGAACTGGGAAGACAAAATAAAAAAAAAAAAACATTTCAAATCTGGAAGAACATATATGTAAGATAAAATATCAGGTTTTTGCTGTACGTATTATTGGGCAAAGTAGGTTTTAGACTGTTTGGTGGATGAAACAATACATCTTCCTGCATTTAAAGAACTAAATCTTACCAAGTATTTTAATGCAACAACATCCAAGTGGAAGTAGTAGTTTTTTAAATCAATATTAAGGAACCATTTATTAAAACCAAGCTCCAGTATCTTGATTAAAAGTGACTTGTAAGCTAGTTTTGGTTCATTTTAAGTATATTAAGATACTGGCACTAGAAACTAGCTTAAAAATACTTGATATGGTAAGACTTTGTGTTTTTGCAATGTGGAACATAGGTCACTTGTATTTAATAGTTAATTTGTTTGCTTCAAACTGAAAATAATAATCGGTTACTAAATAAGAATAAAGAGAAGATTGTCATTTGATCTAACCCCTAACCCTATTGCTTCCTTTGTCATCTAAGCCAACATATCTATTGCAGGGTTTCTGCAGTTTCCACCAAACGTAAGACTTTTAAAGTCTTATATCAGTACAGAAATATATGAACTGCAACTATTGATAAATTTCCACTCTCGCATGGTAGACACAAAAAAAAAGCTAGCTACCGCTAGCAACTGGCAAGCGGTAGACTTGTTCATCTTGAGTCACAAGACAGAAAAGTCCAGCAAGAACCCCCTACACCTCTCCTGAGAAGATACAAGATTAAATAGTCCTGTCAAGAGAAAATTTAAGTCCTGTGATTTAGATATTTAAGGCCAACTTGCTTTTTTAAAATGATTTGAATACATTTTGAGGCCTCAATTTTAAGACTGTTTAAGGATGTGCGGACAACCAGTAGTGTTAAAACACTCACAACAAGCATTAGCAGATGCTGAAATTGAGTCAGGTCAACATTTAAGCAACCGACTGACCGTCAGAAAGTGTCCGGACCATGACGTCCTCCGTGGAGACCCCCGGGCCGTGCTTGTTGTTGGCCACCACGCGGAAGCTGTACTCTGTGTTCTTCTTCAGTCCAGCCATGGTGTACGACTGGCCATCTATGTCAACATCCTGAAACACAAGACGGAGCGAAATCAATGAAGCTTGCAGAGCAAGTCCTTTACTCATTCTACAACAAAAAAGAAGTTAAAAAATAGATTCCCTCTACACACACAAAAAATAGAAACTCTTGACAGCACCCCGGCTCTAAATCTGAGACAAACAAGCTGTAAACAAGACAGCTCCAGCAGCTACAGATGCCTGTTTTGGTCGGTTCATTTCACTAATTTCTGTTTTTCACTTGCTGTAAAAATGTCGTCTTCCGCCGAGATGTGCGCTCTCCCTTCTGTGATTAGTGCAATTTGCTTCACAAATTGGTTACGTCGCTGCATTCCCAATTACTCCAGGCCGTTTACATCCAGCTCTTTAATTGTGATGTTTAGAAAAAAGGAAGAAAAAAAAAAACAGCAGACAGATCTTTCAAATTCTACTCTCAGCTCTGACGTTCACCTGTGACTGCATCGTCCTTCGTACGTGATCTCTTCACTTCCGTTTGACCTTTCAATGTTTGATGTCCTTCCAACTTCATCTCTGTTTCGTTCACCTCTCTCATCACCTCCCGCCTCTTCCACCTCATCTCCAGCTCTCTTCTCCAGGGAACCGAAGCATCATTACTCAGTGCAGTGGCTGACGTTTCGTCCATTATCATATTAAAGGCTTTTTAATGCCTCACTCGCTTGCACAATGCTGCTGCTGCTGCTGGGGCTGATTCGCTATCTGAGCAGCTACGTTCCACCCTTACTTCTGCGAGAACACGGACAAATCCTGTCTGCTTTCTTTCTGTTCAATGCACACTTGCGTGGTCGATGACTGAACCAAGAATGGATGAATTTCTCAGAAAACCAGACTAAATGGAAATCAATTGCTGGCACCATTAAGGTACAGCATGGAGATCTACCATTTCCTATTTTCCTCTACTCCAGGATTAAAGATTTTTCAATTCATTTTCAGGCTTTTTTTGACATGGAAGTACAAACGGTTAATATAAATGTATGAGTAGTAGTTAACAATACATCAGGAGAACAAAAAAATCCATTCAATCTACCGGTAACTCTATTAAGATTTTTTCTGAGTTTATGGTTTCAGATGACCCGGTTTGAGTATTCTTCAATAAAACCCAACTCCTGTTAATTATAAGCTTCGAGAAAAAGGTTTGTCCTTGCAATGCAGATGGTAAACATTTGTATAAATGTTTTAGTTACATCTTCAGCAACGTTGCTAAAGCTACAGACGCGTTCCACTGGGGGAACCTTTCCAAGAAACAGGGAACTTTTTCCTCATCTCCGTGTTTCCACAGCAGAAACTGGAGGAAAAATCTACCATGACGCAAATCTGGAAGTCGACTTCAAGGTCTAAAACCCTACAAGGTGGGTGAATTAAAACAACTTTGCAAAGAAGAGTGAGCCAAAATTCCTCCAGAGGGATGTAAAACAGTCACTGCTAGTTGTGGCAACCAGTTGACAGCAGCTGTTGACATTGGCGAGATTAACCACGGATTAGAGAGCAATCACTGTTTCACATGTAGGGTTGGATACTTTATCCTTTAATAAATGAAATCACCATTAGAGAACTGCATCTTGGATTCACCCAGACTGTTTTACCCCAACATTTATATACTAAAAGACAGTTCCACATTATGTCTGTTTTTTTTTTTTATGAATCCTGAGTATACGAGCCAAGACAAAAAGCTAGGGATGCCCAAATCAGTTCACCTTCGTTTAAGAAAGTAACAAAAAATACAAAAAAACCCCAAGTTTTATGATTTGAAACATTTAATTCTCAAGACAGAAAAAAATAACAAATCTGTTAGTGTTTTTTGTTGTAACACACTTTCCAGATTAGGAAAATGCCTAATCTGGAAAGTCTTAAATGATTATGTGGAACAATAATCCTGATCAACACAGTTAAAACAAATCTACTTTTCAGATGCCAAAAATATAGTTTGAATGTCTGTCGTCGTTGTTTTATAACTATTTATCTTCATATTACACAGAGAAATCTCTGCGCAGACAACAATCGCTCCAATATATTCACATTTTGACGTCTTCAGCTGCTTTATACGGCTGCGATGTGTCACAGCAGTCAGATTGGACCAAGTGAAATAGATCAACAGCATCATTTTTTAGGCTCTGGAGAGAAGGATTCCTGCTTGAATCTAAGAAACTGGAGAGAGAAATGCAGGCCGGCGCTGTCTGTGACTATCTGTGATGTGCTGCTGAGAGAACGTCCTACCTCTTCGGTGCCAATGCTCCTGTCTGTGTAATAGAGCTTGTAGGAGAGGATGTCCCCGTTGCCTGTGAGGGGTTTATCCCAGCTGAGGAAGACGGAGGTCGGAGTGTTGGACACCGCCTGCAGGTTGGGAGCTGGACCCGGCACTTGTACTGACGGGGGGAAGAAAGGACAACAAAAAAACACGAGAGGCAACAATTAGACATCTATATGTTTACAATTACTATTGTATGCCCAGAGAAAGTAAAGTCACTTTGAATGCAAATATATTCTGGGTTGTTTCTAAGCCACGTTATTAGATTAGGTTCAGGCCCCTGTTGCTTCGCTGACAAAAAAGAGAGAGCGAGGCTCAGCCTTAAATCACTGATGCATTTTTAATGTTTCCTAGGATAAAACAAATCTGTCCTTCCACAAAACCACCGATGTGTATATATATATCTATATATACAGTATATATATATACTGTATATATATATATATCTTTTGTCCACGTATTCTCTCTCCGAGTAATACCTAGGCTGAAAAGCGTAAATAACTTCCAAACTGTCATTGGGCTATAAGACGACAACTGGACTGGAATTTAAAAAGTCTGAGTTTACAAGATGTCTAAAACCAGAAGTTAGACGTCGCATTTATGCTAACATTTCACTAACATTTGTAAGAAAGGTTCAGGAAGAAAACTGAGAGAGACTACGTCTTATCAGAGAACATTTTTTCCGTTTTTTTATTTGTACTCTTTTTTTATGATGTAAATGAAATGATTCCCCTTCTCAGTGGCAGAAGGGAAATATTTTCACACTAGTGACATTTGGGATTGATCGAATGAGAAACCCTGGAAGCCTTTAACTTGGATTTGATGTCATAGATCAGTGGTGCCCAAAGTCGGTCCTGGAAAGCCGGCATCCTGCATGTTTTAGTTCTCTCCACGGTTTAACGCACCTGGATCAAATGATGGCTCACTAAGAAGAACATTGGCATGCTGAAAAGGTTGTTACTACCACCCGGGAGAGAACTAGAACATGCAGGATGCTGGAATTCAAGGACCGACTTTGGGAATTACTGTTATAGATTGACCCAAAGTGGTGCATTGTTAAGAAGTGTAACAGGTTTTTAAAAGAGTTCACAAACAAAAATTAGAAAAATATGAAGTCAAATGTAATTAGGCCTCTTTAAAAAGAGTGTTTAATTTAACGTCGGTGTAACTCTAGTTGTTGTGTGAACATTGCTAGAGAATATTAGTGAACCTGTGGTCTGGTTAGCTAACCCTACAAGCTAAGGCCAAAACACCAACTTTTTAAAATTAACTTAAAAACTCAGTAAAGCTCCCGTGTCTACAACATTGAAGTAGTAAACCACCCGGTCAACAGGAGCTAATACTATCTGATTAAATATTATGGCTATCTGCTAACATTCCCGCTATCTGTGAATATTAACTTCACAGACACAAACAGACCCGGGACGGTTTTCTATCAGTCTGTTGAGATACGCTTCCCAATCCCAAATTTTTAATTCATTTACCTGTTTCACTTTTAATGATTAGGTTTGCCCTAATTAAGAAGTTTATAATATTGTCTTTTTGTAACTAATCATATTTTTGCTCTCAACTAGAAAGAACCCGTTGCTTTAAAAAGAATTTGCCATGGTATCAAAAATGTCGTGGAGAGGTACGTAGATAAGCTGAGCGGGTGAAGATAGATAAACAAATAAACCATGTATCTTTTTCTTCTCCTTTCCAATTATGCAATACTTTGTGTTGGCCAGCAAATAAAAAGACCCTCAGTAAACTAATTGTAGTTGTAACCACAAGCAAGAAAATCAAGGGCAATGCATACTTTTCAAGTCAAGTCAAGTCAAATTAGAGCTCAAATACATAACACTTTTAATCATTTTTAGTTATTAATAATTAAAAACCCTATGTTTGGTATATAGTAAACATGCTTGCTCCTTCTCTGTTCTGGCATTTTAGATTAAAAGTAACACAATGATGCTGAAGCATTTGCCTGGGGACAGACAGTATCTCTGCTCTCTACAAAACTTGTAACGTTTAGCTGCAGGTCCTGCTGACAGAAGAAAGACCCTGCTCCCATTTGTCAACCTGCATGAATGGTGAAGGGGTGTGTGCGTGCGTGTATTCGTGTACTAGCTCTGGTCCCTGTGGGTGAAAACAAACAAACAAACAAAAAAAATCAGGGCAGCGCTGAGTGCACAGACCAGGCACTCAGATGCAGGTCAACAGTTTAAGCTGCAATTTATAGCATGTCCTCAAACTAAAGATACACCACCAAGGTACAGGCCGCCCTCGCCGCCGTCCCTGTGGGCGGCTCTGCTCCTGCTGGCAAAGGCATTAAGGTGTAGTGTGTGTGTCTTTGTGTTTGTTTATTTGCGTGTGTGTATGTGTGGAGCCATCCGGCCAGAAGCCGACAGGGACAGGTAGGAAAACAGAAGCTGACCTACAAAGCGACAGAGACAGAGCTGGAGCTCAGACAGGAGGAGAGGCGTGTCCGCGGTCTGAGGGTGTGCTGGGGGAATCCCCTCTACTGAGCTCTGAGGTCATGGCTGAAACTCCAGGAGCAGCCGAGAGGCTCCTAACACTTAAAAAAAATTTAAGAAATAACCCAACGCCAAAGTCACTTTACCCTAGTGCATTAGAAGACGTCCGCCAGTGGAAACGTTTAAAGCCGCTCTGTTGCCCTCTATAAGCAAGAAAATGTGCTAGAATCTGGATATATCTGATTTTAACCGTTTCATGCCTCACTAGTTTTCTCTCTCATTATCTGTCCAGACTCGGCTTTGCTAAAGTCTCAATATTTTAGGTCCATTTTAAAATATAGAACAGTAACGTTCACTGAGAGAGGGAGAGAAAGAAAGGGAGAAAAAATTAATGTACGACAGAAGCAAGGGTAGGAAGGAAGGACACAAGGGATCAAGGGAAGACAGAGGGAGGGAAAGAAAGAAGAAAGGAAAGAGGAGATAGTGGTGACAAAAGGAAGAGAGAAGGATAAGTGAATAAAAAAAGCACACAAGGAATATAGAAAGGATAAAGATATGATAGATGGATAAACAATATGAAAAGGACTAAAGCAAACAAGGAGGGAGGGACTGAAAGAGAGAAATAAAAAAGACAGAAAGGAAGAAACGAGGAAAGAATGAAAGAAAAACGCAAAGAAAGAAAGAGATAAAAAATGACAGACAGACAGAAAAAGGAACAAAGAGAAACAAAGAAAAGGAAAGAATGAAAGAAAAAACTAAAGGAAGAGGCAAAGAAATAACAAAATAAAGAAGGAAAGAGCAAGCGTGGACAGAAGGAAGAATATGAAGGAAGAAATCATGAGTGGAAGAAAAGAAGAGACAAAAAACAACACAAGGCAGAATAACAGAGTTAAGTTCACAAGGAAGGAAGGAGCCCAAAATAACGGATTGTTATGAAGGGAACTCTCTTTGCTCTCTTTCTATACGTATCCAAATCTTACTACTGAAAACAAGAAAACAACACCAGACTTTTCCAGGCTGCATGGGAACCCTGACCTGGGCAGGCTCAGCTAAAACCAAAACACACAGTGGGGTTTGAGGAAACGCTGAGGAATAAACAAGAAGTGGTTCACAGTAGGTTTTCTATTGGGTGGTCTGCTGGCAGCAGAGCCCCCCTTCCAGCCTCCAGTGTGTGTGAAGACGGAGGGTGACGGAGGCGTCTGTCAGAAGCCACAATACTCTGCATGTGAGTGAATATTTGCTTGTGCCTCCGTCTATTTGCACATTTTTGAGCGCATCTTGTTTACCCCGGAGTGTTGGTAAGCGCATGTTCCCAGCAAACTGCCAGCGGTTTCAGTCATGTTTACACACGCCGTTTACAGAGCACGTATGAATTAACTGTACGGGGTGTGTGTGTGTGTGTGTGTGTGTGTTACCTTCAGCTTGGGTGGCCACTTTGAGTGCTGCTGAGCTCTCGCCCTGGCCGTTGCTGTTGTGCGCCACCACCCTGAAGCGATACCTGGTGTCTGGCATCAGGTTCTGGATGGTGACCTGCATCTCTCCTGGTCGGCTGGTGTTCACCACCCGCTCCCTGATGCGGGAGGGAACGGAAGAAAAAAGAAAAAAAAAAATGTCCAGGGATTTCAATATTTCGTTTACAATACGCAGCTACTGAAATAACTTTTTAAAATCAATTTTAATTAACTTTTAGTAATGCTGTCGCTCCGTAACAATTATCTAAATGCTTAAAACGTTCTTCTAATTCCAAGCTCTAAGGATAATGATCCATATTAACCTCCTAGAAGTGTGTGTAAAATAAATTCATCTTCAACTGGAGCAGCATAATCAGAGAGTGAGAAATTGACAATATTCCAACCATTAATTTAAGTTTTCACTTTGACATTAAATGTTTTCCTTTGTACATTATTTGTGTGTGAAAAAAAGCCAATTTTGTTGATGATTAATTTGTAAAAGCAGTAAAACAGGTAAAACATCCATGAGGATGAATACATTTAACAGATACTGTATGTAGAACTTAAGTATTTTCAAAAACTGGTCAGACTGTCTAGGAAAATGTCATTAAAAATCAATGAGTCCCTGATTCTCTGGGGTTTACATGCCTGTATTCTTCTTTTTTGTTGCTACTTTTCAAAATGGAAACGACAAGCGAACATAGCATTTAAATGTGCAGTGAATGTGCACTGATCTGCATAGAAGATGCATACTTCTCCCAAGCACACCAGCAAAATGTGAAGGCATTGAATGAACCAACCAAGCAGCTACTTAAAAATAAATCCAGATGTAGTGAGGCAACAAAAACCAGAATTGGTGAATTCAGAAAA
Source organism: Xiphophorus couchianus (assembly GCF_001444195.1). Classification (NCBI taxonomy): domain Eukaryota; kingdom Metazoa; phylum Chordata; class Actinopteri; order Cyprinodontiformes; family Poeciliidae; genus Xiphophorus; species Xiphophorus couchianus. The sequence continues at coordinate 26,743,998 of NC_040231.1, read as the reverse complement.
AGATACAAGACTTCTCAAGTCTTGCATTTAAATTTGATGTGTTTTTATGAACAATTTCCTTCATATTCATTTCTTTTTTTTAAATGATGTTTTACTCGCAGAAGGCCTCAACGTTCTTTCTTTGAGCAGCTCCAAAAACGTCCTTGAGTATCTTATGTCTGACTTTGAACAGAGGAGAAATGGACACAAGAACAGATCACAGAAAAAGAAATAGATCAGATTTGTTTGAAGTGGAGTAACTATCTGAGCTGCAGTAGAAATCTCCATGAAACAGATATGAGATTCAGATTCATTTGACCATCGAAGAGGTTACAATGCCACTGTAAATTTCATTAATTTCACCCAAAAGGTGAAACATATGCTTCACACAATGTGATATACATCGAGTGGTAATTTCTTTTTTTGTCCATTTTGATGACTATGGCATTCAGTTAATGAAAACCCAACTCTCAGCTCTTTAGAACATTCATAAGAGCATTAATAAGAGGGTTTTTATTAAAAAAAGGTTGATTTTATAGCCCAGTTTTAGCCAACAAAATCATAATTTGATGACTTTACAGTTATCCAGCAGAAAGTAACTGAGCCTCCACAGAAGCTTGTTGTTAAAGCAGCTGGCTGTTCACAAACTGCTGCATCAAAGAATATTAATGGAATGTTGAGTGGAAGGAAAAAGTGTGGTTAAAAAAAAGGTCCACAAGCAACAGGCACTGAATCCAAGTTGACTTGGGTACAGTGTGACTTTTCCACACGCAGTGATGATTTGGAAAGCCATTTCATCCACTGAGTTTGCTCCACTGTGTTATAATACCCAAAATTAGCGCAGAAAGCACCACAACACTTCACGTCTGCTTCTGCTGAGAAGCTTTATGGAGATTCCCCATCACATTTTCCAGCAGGATGTCATGTAGAAGGAACTCCGACCAAATTTTGAGGGTATATTTTGTACAATACATAAACGTACTTTACATTAACCTGACATTTATTATTTTTAAAAATGATCCCTTTTTGTTGATCTTCTGCAATACACTACAGAAAAAGATTAGGGCCACTGAAACATTTCTTAAGACTATCTTCTCAGAATTCCAAGATTAAAGACGGAATTCTGAGAATAAAAGTCAGATATCCATAGTATATGGAAAAAACTACATTTTGAGGTTTTCATCATCTGTAATCAACAAACTCTTCCAATATTTCGATCTTAGTAACTAATCTACATGATATGTTCACCTTTTAAACAGAAACACTAAGAACACATGGATACATTTCCACTTGCTGAGCTGCGCCCGTACAATAATCGCCCGTCAAATCGCCTCCCGTTAAGGTGCAGCGTTAAGTCGTGGCTGTACCTGCTGGTGCCCTCCTGGCTGTAGAACACGGAGTAGGTCAGGTCGTCTCCGTGCGGCTCGGCCGGCTGGCGCCACGTCAGCTTGATGAAGCGGGTGGAGACCAGGGAAGCCACGACGTCCCGCGGCGCGGAGGGGGTGGGCCCCGCCGGCGCGGCCACGCCTCCAGAGCCTGCTGTTACATGGTCAGTAGTGTTAGGAGTCAGTGAAGGGGGGGGGAAGGCGGGCAGGGCTACGTCTTCAAGGTGGGGTAAGGAGAGGAGAGGAGGCGGGGGTGGAGTGCGGTGGGGTGGGGGAAAATGGGACAGAAATATCGCATCCAAATGGACAAGGTCGAAAAAGGAGGAGAGGAGTTGGAATGGAAAATGACAGTGACACGAAAGAAAGAAAGGAAGGAGGGAAGAAAGGAAGGAAACAAAACAGAAAAAACAAAATAACAACGTAACGAAAAAGACTCTTGGCATGACAAGGAACCACAGAAATAAAACACTTCTACTTCACTCACAGAGCTGACGAAAGCACAATACGAGGGAGACTAAACATGCAGATCCACACACGGCCCTCTAACGCAAGGCAGCAAAACACGCCAGGCGTGCGTTCAGCTCGAGGACAAACATGTTCCCAGCCAATCATTCGTGTGGCGGAATGATTGGTTTGCATGTTTCTGGTCATTCTCAGACTTTGCTTTGGACAAAGCCGAATAAAGGGGATCCAGTTTTATGACACAGTAACAAAAACTCCTCACCCTGACGTCGACATTCTGCCATCTGATGAACCAGATGATTTTATAAAACCCCTATTTACCGTCACGTTCCACTGTCCAAGCCACAGAAATGTTTGTGATTTTACTTCTTTTTTTTTTCCATTTTTTTGGAGGAACAAACTGCGGTCAGACCAGGCAAGATCTGCTTTCCATTTGCCTGGCAAGTGAGCAAAACGAGAGCCTTTTGGAGAAGCGCGTCGAGTCTGTGTGACATTTCCATTTGTTTGGAGGTCAGGGAAATCAACCGGAGGGCGAAGCAGGAATAAAGAATCGGAGCGGAGCCAGCGTGCTGCTGAAACTGTATTATTACTGCTGAAATGCTACTGAAATGTAAAAAAAAAAAAAAAGAAAAGAAAAAGGCCGCTGGCGCACTTATTTGTCACATCATGCTGACAAGCCTCTAATTTGGCTTTCAGCATTTGTTTACATCTCAAACTGTCGGCGCGAGCTGCCGTCTGTGATTGAACTCATAAGATTTACCTTCACGCATGATTTCTGAACATTAACGCAAGAGAGGAGGAGAAAGAAAAAAGAACAGCAAACAAGCAGAGAGATTTAGTTTCAACTTTATGTCTTTCACGTTGAGTTTATGTGCTTCCTGTGTAGAAACGTCTGGTAAAAAGAAAGAAAGAGCCTCTCTCAACGTAACATGATTTACAGAAAGTTTCCTGGTTTAAAACGCTTTAAATTCTACCTCGAATGTTGAAAAACACTTAGTAGATGCCCTGGTGTGAATTTTGGAGTCACTAGAACCACAATTATTGACCTGCTTTTACTCAAAAGCAAATCTTACAGCCCAAATAAGAAAAAATAATTTCGGCCCAAACAATGTGGAAACTGTTGGCATATCTTATAGTAATGGAATCTTACAAGTTTAAAAAGAAAATGTTTTTAGGACCTACAATACTGATATGTTTTCCACACACAAAAAACACAACTATTTGATTGAATTAAATAGAACTGTTGTTTTTTGTTTCTTTAGTTTATTAATGAGTTGATCAAATAAAAAAAGGCACAAAACGTTTGCTTTAAAGATGCTATAAAAAATTTTACTTAACAGTTTTGGAGATTATGGCAAAAGGTTTGGGCACCACTGCTCTAAAATATTCTACTCTAAAGGGAATATGCATTCTTCCAGTTTTCTTTAACTTGCTGCTGGTACTGCTACATTTCCCCACTGTGGGAAAATAAAAAAAAAGATTCCTAATCAAGTTTTGTCTATTCTAATTCTGTGATCACAAACTTCAACATAGTAGCTGCCCTAAGTTGAAGCTCCTGGGTTTTTTGAACTGTCTGATCTTAGCATTGATTTGCTAAGTGTTTCCGCTTCTGGAAAGATAAGCAGCCGGCATAAATATTTTCCACTTATCAATAACCTTTATTGATGTAGAATGACTTCAAATTGTTCGAAAATGACCTCATAACCCTTCCTAGATTGATAGACAGCAACTATTTCTTCCCTACAGTCAATGAAGTGTTCAACACTTCATGATGATTCAATCAAGTAGCACTTTCCTTCAAAGAAGGAATACTCAATCTTGGCTTTATTTCGGTTAAAAAAACAAACAAACAATGATCATGAGGAATATGTTTTAGTTTAGTGTGGTTTCTAGTGGTTAGATTTAAATAATTCAGGCAGCTATTGAGGATTCAGACTGTTTTATGTTGTCCTGATAAGTAATACCCCAGAAGTGCTCTTTGGTGAACTTTCATCACTGTAACTTCAGTCGTGCTCTGCAGTTCTAGCTCCTTCTTCTGTGCAGAATAAATCGATGGTTGCTCAGTAGAGCAGCAGGCACTATGGTTCAATTACACTCTGGATGAATCACTAACAGGAGCAGCTTTTCCCAGATTCAAAAAAACACTGGTATCCCCGTCATTCAGACAACAGTCTCATAAGAACAGCACTGCATCCAACATGGCCGACATGGCGACAGCCGTAAACAGTTTAAAAGTCAGAACTGCGGCCTCAGAGCCTCCGCTTCATTTCAAATCCTGTTTGCTGGAGTCGAGCCAACGACAATGCAAAACGCATTTTCAGCCTAATGCTTTCTGACTGCGGCGTAAATGGCCAGATGCTAAGTAATTATCTTCAACTAGACAGCTATATGCATACACACACCCACACACACACCGAGCACACGAATGGAAACAGAGGCCTAACGCAAACCAGGCTCACGATGGCACGAACAAAAGCTTACGGCCTGCTTGTTGACAGGGAAGCACTTCCTTTACTTAGAAAACGGTGGATTCAGAAACATGTTGGTCTCCGCTGACTGAGGTGGGAATTGATAGGAAATACTGTCACACAGTAGAGGTGGGAGGTGAACGTCACAGATCACTGCTGCAGTCCGTTTAAGATTAAATCCCACAAAAAGAAAAAGCTCAGCGTTCCTTTTAATATGCCATATTTATTTAAATGCAATTATTAAAAGAATCAGCATGAGGAAGAAAAACAAGCAACTGAAAACTGTGGATGTGTTTGTTTCTTTGGGGTTTACATACAAGGATACCTGTATGTTTTTGCTACTCTTCAGAACGGGAAGATAACATGAGATTTAAACAAAGTGGATGTGTATTACATTTCATAAATTGAGAAACTGACTAAAAGGAAAATGATGCTTGATCCTAACTACAGTAATAACTGGAACTGTTTCAAGACAGTTTGTCTTTCCTACACAGACAATTATTGTAAAAAAAAAAAAACAACAACAAAAAACTCCATACCTCACTGTTAGGCAATGACAAACAGCATTAGTGAAGTTATTAAGAGATACAAATCTTACTTTCTAATTTTATTTTTTATTATGAACAATTTCCTTCATATTCATTTCTTTATTTAACCGTGTTTTACTTGCAGAATGGCCTCAACGTTCCTTGTTTGAGCAGCTCCAAAATCGTCCTTGAGTATCTTATATCCGACTTTGAACAGAGGAGAAATGGACACAAGAACAGATCGCAGAAAAGAAATAGATCAGATTTGTTTTAAGCGGAGTTAACATCTGATCTGCAGTAGAAATCTCTCTCATCTTAACGTATATAAAACAGATATGAGATTGAGATTTGACCATGGGAGAGGTTACTATGCCACTGTAAATGAAGTAAAAAAAAAGAGTGCCATCTGAGAAAAAGCGTGGCATTTTTCATGAGCTACTTTTAATATGCCTTACTTATTTAAATGCAACTATAAAAAAATCAGCGTGAGAAAGAATAAAGAAAGCAATACAGGATGTTTTTTTTTTTTTTACTGCAAACTGTGGATGAGGCTTAAAAATTCAGGCTGCGTAAACGCGCTGCAGGCAAGGTTCCTGTGAATGCTGCGGGGTTGGAACAATGGATGGTGGAGAGCTTGAGATGAAGATGACGTTCACAATGAAGATGTTCACAGAGCATGCTAATTCTGCTCCATCTTTGACAGCTACTATACAAGCTTTGCTCCAGCTAATACATAAATTAGGAATGAAATAGAGCCGATAATGAACTCATTAAATGTCTTTGCTGTAGTATTTTTACCCCTTTATCAAATTTTCCATCGCACTGGAGCCACAAACTACTATGCATTTTATTTTTTTATGTGACAGAGTAAAAAAGGGAATAAATAATTTCTAGGTAGAAGGAATTTTTACACCAAGAATTTTTTTTTTTTTTTAGCACAAATCCTGAAATAAGTGAGATCAGAAACGTTCCGAAGCAGAACGATGAAAGAGAAATAAAACCACTCCTGGCGGCTTCCATCTTCATACACATCGTCACTTGTAGGTAACTGACACGCGCCGCCGTTTTTCGGTGTCCTTCCCACAATCTGTCTTGTACATGCACGCCTGGGATTGTTACAGTAAGGAGGTGTCAGCCTCCCGCTGCTGCTACCGAGCTCTGTTCATAGCTGATTAATGGTGTCATTAGTCTCCGTGCCAGAGGTAATGAATTACTGGCATTAAGGCTTAACGAGGAAGGTTACTCTGGATCCGCATGCCGAATCTGGTGTGCACAAAAACAGTTGGGACAAAGACGCGGGTTCTTCTTAATATTCAATGCAAGTTGAAGCAAAACTAAAAACAAATAACATGAGTCATTTAAAAAAGGTCTGACTGAAGCCACAGAATTTGGATGCTAGCTTCCTGAAGGAAATAAGCTAGCAATTGTCTTGTTCCACTAGGGAGCTCTGCAGTTTAGTTGAAGTGACTTGACGGAAAACAGGAAGTTGGTTGACGCGTATCGGTCGTCCGATGCGTAGACATTTGGTTAAAAAAGCTAGCAGGCTAACCTAAACATTAAATTCACTTCTTATTTATGTTCTTTAACATTGCCCAATGTGGTGAAGTGATTTTTAATGTAACCTGTTGAGAAAGGCGCTTTCTCCTGGAGATAAGTGATTTAGCTAACAAAAATAGTAGTGATTATACAGGCTGTTTTGTACTCCAGCAGCTAATTAGCACAATGCTAGCTCTCGTTATTGCTGATGTGTTATAAGCAATAAGATAGTCAAGGGATAAACTATGTGCTTTATAATTAATGTTAGTTAAAACAAGTATACGTTTGGTGACGTTATATGCTCATAAGGTTTACTTCAAAGGTGTAAATCTGTAATTTAAGTTTATTTTGATTTTTGAGTATTGCCCCAGAGACTGCTCCTACATGACCCGGTTCCGGATAAGAGGATGATGACGAATACAAGTCAGAATAAAAACTATCTGGTTTGTATTATGTTCTTCAGTTATTATAATGGCAAGTAGGAAATAGTTATAATAAAAAGATGCAGGTTCAATTTTACAAGCAAGAGAATCACAGGGTTTTTTCCCAGTTCCACTTTGGCTTCTGATAATGTAGCTTTTGTACACCTGTAATACATTTAGAACCTGGTACAGACCAGATCACTTGGATTATGACCAGATCCATAAAACCTGTTAACCGAACAGCAGCCCTCTCAACCCATAACCGAACCTGTCAGAATCAAACACAAGACTGTAACTACAGAAAGTCTCTCCAGAGAGGATTCAGCAGGCTGTGCCAGGCTCTTGCTAAATGGGTTTCTTCTCAGGACTGATTTTCTTGTCTAAATGTGGTTCCGGTAATGATGATGGCGTCAGAGACAGATGTAGCACAATGCTAATGGTCCATTACCGCATCAGTACTTTTATCTTCCAGAGAAAAGAGGCCTGAACGGAGCGAAAGAAAGCGCGCAGCACTTTCAAAAGGCCCGGTCCTCCGCAAAGAGCCGGCACAAAGAAGACGGTCAATTAAAACTGTCAGCCTGCCATCACATTCGCCTCGCTCCCCCTACATTAGCTGCTTGCATTTCCACTGGAACATTCAGAAAAGGCATGAAAAGCTAAATAAATCACACAAGAGTGTCAAGACTTTGTCATATTCCAAGCAAACATGCGATAGTTGAGTGATGACGACGCTAAATGGCGCTCGCAAGTAATTACAGGGAAATCCTGGATTTCTTCCTGGTAAAAAAAAGAAAGAAAAAAAAACAATATACAAGCTAAAAAGACGTTCGTTTATCAGAATGTAAATGAATCGTAAACAAGAGCTGAGCGTTTTTCTTGCGACTTCACAAGAATGGGTGGGAGGAAATTGTGGGTTTATTACTGCAACTACTGCTGACAATTATGGTTCTATGGTTCTATATACATCTATGTATGTATACATCTATCTATGTATATCTATGTATATGTCTCTTCTTCCTCAGCCATCTTGTTTATCTCTGCTCTGTAAAGATAGGAAAGCCTGACAGCTCGTGACATGAGAGCAGCTCCTTAATGCACCGACAAAGTCAGAAAGTGAAGAAAAATGTGTCGAGTGAAACCAAAATGAGAGGTGAGGAGAGAAAGGAGGGATGTCAAAAAAATAAAAGCATCACAGAATGTGCTTTCTTTTCCGCCAGGATCTTTCCTTTGCGGTGTCAAAAATATTTTGAAGCTAGTTTTTGCTTTATGACCTATAGAGCATTACAAGAGAAACGAAAAATATGATACAAGCACAGACAAATAATCGACTACCGCTCCCACAGAAGACTCCTCTATTGAATGGGACTATAGGGCTAACGGAGGCCTTATTCAGACATCTAATCAGTGGCAAAAAAGAAAAAAAGGACTGACAGAGAATCAGCATCAGATTGCTGAAGGGCGGAGGCATATCAGCGGCTGCACACATTCCCTGTTGCTGTGATAATCACCAACAACTGAGATTAAAGAGCGACTAGAGTCTCACAAAAGCTTAAAATGACAAGGTGCACTGAATCGCTGACATGATCCTCGAAGAAAAAAAAAAGCATTCTTGTGTCATACTGACTCAACAGAAATATCAGACAGCATTGTCTGGGCATCACGCTCCGAGGCATATTTGTTAAAAAAAAAACAACAACAAAAAAAAGTAGGATTCCTGCACATTTTTATACCCCAATTCCATATCTTTTTCAGCTAAATTTTGAACCATTTTTAAGAGTACAAATAGACAAACAGATGCACAGATAGATGGACGGACAGAGTACATTATACTGTCACAATCTAAAACAACACAAAGTATGTAGGCTAAAAAAATAAAAAATAACAATGCCAAATGTTCTTCTAAAAGGCTTGGAGTGGATCCCAGATGTTTTTATTTCTCATGTGGCCCCAGAGACTAAATGTAACATGAGGGGGCCCCATCTGATAGAGCTGTGAGGCTCCTGGATGCCATGTGGGGAAGCTGAAGCTGTACATGAGACTTTAATAAAGCTGTTTATCAAACGACAAAACCCCACGGGCCAGCTCAATGTTTTGGTTTGCTTGTGAAGAGAGTTTAGCCTTTTGCTGTCCTGCAGCAAATTCTTCTTAGATAGCACAGTTTATTCAATTTTGCATTTACGAAACTTCAATTTCTGATCCAGAAGCAACTCTTTCTAGGAAAGTGGGATGTTTTGAATTGATTGATGCCAACTGTGTTTGTATTTACTCCTGGAGATATGTACTCTGGCAAAACTGTAAAGTGGCTAGCTGGAGATGTGAAAATGGAAACTATACGTTAGACATCACACTACAACACGGAATGAACCGAGACTTCATACATGTAAAAATTAAAGAACATTGCGGTGCCTACAGCTACAGGAGTTAGCAAAAAAGCCTGTATCTGGAGGCTGAGTGTTGGTGGTATATATTCTAAATGCAATTACAAACCAGTTGATGGATATGACTACAATTATTCCTCAACTTATCAATTAGGTTAATCTAACGATAAACTTAGTAAGGAGTTCCCCAGGTAACTCTTTTAGGTCCTTTTCGTTTTAGCCTGTGCGTTTAGAAGCAGTCGTGTGTCTATCCCAGTTTTGTAGCTTATATGCTGATAACATAATACTCTATATGTTTTGTGAAACTCGGCAGCACAATGATACTGCAGAAGCTAACCTGAAGCTAATACGTTAACACCAGCCCCCATTTTGTAACTAAAGTGTACATTGAAATGTTTGAGTTACTGAAACTTAAAAAGCCGCACACATTACAAATGAACCCCACTTATGTCTAGCTATAAATATTTAGTTTCAATACGTACTTTTTGTGTTCATTTTGAATTGTAAAATTAAAAAAATGGGCAAAAATAATTTTTCTAATTTGTTTTCATCTCAGGTTTTTACAAAAGAAACTACTAAAGGACAAAATGAATTAGCCAGCTAGTTAGCTCAGTTAGCTAATTTTGTCTCTAAGCTAGTGCGTTATATACATTTACATGCATATACTGGTGAGTTCATGCTAGAAAGCTACCTAGCTAGCTAGCTTTCTTCATTCAGAATTCAATAATGAAATAGTTAGGTGTTAGAAACTAAAGCTTTTGTGTAAAATCAAATAAGGCAGAGCTTGAAAAATCTTCCATCACTTATTGATGTGGAATGAGATTTATGACTGCATGTCTTCAGTGATCTCTAGATATGTAATATGCAAATAATTCACTTTGGTGACTTGTCTATCCACCGAGACGAGGAAAGCCCAGAGGATCGACATATCCCAACACATGGACAAACATACGGAAGCGAGGACTATAATTGAAAGGGGCCGGGTGCATCAATAATTAATCATCCTCTGTGTGTACATACATCATGCCTTCAACATCAAACACGTGTACCCCCCCTTGATCCTTGAGCCACTGGTGAGTTCATCTGGGTCCAATTGCCTTGTTCTGTTCAACGCCTTGCTGCTCGCACCGACTCTGCATGCAAATTAAGACGCAACGTAATTCTCCCCGTTTCCCGTGTCCTCCCCCCACCGCCGCCCCCATCCCCTGTCCCCAGGCTTCAAATATGGAATCATACGCATCACATGCTCCACATGCTCACTCAGAGAACGGGAATGAGGCCTCTTGGGCTCACCTTTCAAGCACATCAGGGGAAAAAACAAAACAATAAACAAAAAAAACAACAAAAAAACCCCAGAAACGCTCCACATCTCCGGAGCCGTTAACCGCCGATGGCCAGCGCTGGAAACAAGCTCTCTGTCTGCTCTGCCTCCAGCCTTTGTATCTTATTACCTTGGAGGTACACAAACACAATTCAACCTTTCTGAGGGGAACAGCGCAAGCCTGGAATAAAGTAATTGATTTCCCAGAAAGCTTTGTGTAACAGTGTGTGTATGTGTGTGTACGTATGGCAGCAACAATTCATGTATAAAGTGAGTGGAGCTGAACAATGTTGAAAAGGCCTGAAAAGGTCAAACAGGATGTTTGCAGAAGTGAGAGCAGGTGTAACTCCCCTCTTTGAAGATCCTCTAACAAACACTCTTGCTAATCAGACTCCCACCATTAAAAGCAACCTCCCTGCGTCGGAACCTCCTGATGAGCGGCGACCGCATGCAAGCAGGGGAGCCTGCATCCCGCTGCGATCCTCCTCCCTGTTCCACTTTCGGCTTATGGAAAGTGGGAGGCTCGGCGCAGAGAGGGAGTGCTGAGGCGATAGCAGGGGAAAATAAAAAGCTGCAGCTCCGGAGGTGCCGCTCGCAGAGGTCAGCTAGCCCGCAGCTAGGGGAAGGGCGTGAAGGGAAAGTGATGTTTTTGTGCCATTTGCTACTTCCAATTACTGCACCCAGAGGACCGTCCTCATCCAGAAACATCACACCGGCACTCCCAGATGAGCCGGTGTTAAAAGGTGGACTGGGTTGTATAGAAAATAAAGGCAGGCTGCTCCCACACGTATGTAAACAGTGGAGCCTCAAATGGGGTTCTAATAACTAGAACGGCCTTCATAAAATACTAGGAAAAACAATTAAAATCAGAGCAAACTCAGGTAATAAAGATATTAGCTCTCCTCTCTGTTGCTGCTGCTGTCTTTGCTTTGTATGAAACCCTTAGGTTTTCAATAGCTGCATTTTCATTACAATTGAGCGCAAATCTCTGACCATATTCTGCTAATGTCAACCCGCCCCCAACAAACAACACAATTTTGCAGTTGCTGTGTTTTCATTAAATACAAAACGGTTGTAACTCCCCTCCCCAAAACAAAATTAAAATTCCTTGTTCACGTGTCGTGTCATTAAAAATCCCTGTGGCGACGGATGTCAGCAGCTACTTTAAATATATTCATAATTCAGCCATGACTATGGCGTCTTATTCAGGTGTCTTATTTGGTGTCTTATTCATATACTTGGGACAGGCTACGTATGCTGCATTTTGGGGAAGTTGAAATTACAGTGTTACAGTGTAAAAAAACCAGACTGCAAACCACAAAGAAGACTACTTCCGGTCATCTTCTTCGTGGTTTTCGCCAGTAGTAACCTTTGGCTGTTGATCACAAGTTGTGTGATGCGAAAAAGTGTTTCCATTGCAGTTCCGTGAAGTACATCTATTTTGATACGGCTGAGAAACCACCTTTTCTCAAAAAACGTACGTCTTTTCGAAATTGCCAGGTTTCCATTAAGCAAATTTATTTTCATAGTTTCTATTTGCGCAATTCCATGGTTAATGGAAACACAGCTAATCACACTTCTTCCTGAATCCCATGTATTCAGGAAGTGGTTACGAGTTCGCGGCGACCTCCGTAGGCGTCTCTGAGGGATGGAACAAAAGTCGACTCATCATCTTTCATTAGGGCAAAACGTCTAAACCTGACAATCTCCCCATATTTCTTCAATGTTGGCAGCTTGTAAGCTACATACTAAACATTTTTGGTGAGCGCAACTGATACTGATATTCAGTTTTTAATCAATGTACTCGTAAGTCCTCTGGCTCCACTTTATCAACTTACACTGACTGGTAATGAGAGACTCTTTCTCCCTTCGAGGCTTCCCATCCTTCTTCTCGATTAATCACTTTATTCTGTAGTTCATCATCATCACATCTACTGAAATAATTAATTTTGGGAGTTACAGCTATGAAAGAGAGACCCAGAATAACTGGCTACCCCCAAACTAAGAACGAAACCCCTTTGAAATAAGATGAGGAATTTGTTTGGGAGCAGTCACAAGAAAATGTTAGAGCCCAAATATCCCAAAGTTTCTCATTAATCTGTGTTTACATCCGTACAGAATAAAGCATCTCTGCCTCATTGCATTATCCACATAGTCAAACTTCCCATTATGCTGCAGTTCTCAGGATGTCGTATTGTGTAACTAAATCCCAGGAAGCAGCAGGGGACCTTGCAGCTTGGGGAGAAAAAAAGATTCTTGTTTAAAAGAAAGGAAAGCTATTGAGAGAGAATATTTAAAGAATTCCCCTCCCAAAACTTTCCAAATATATTTCTTTGATCTTTACTGAGAACGTAGCGATGAAATATAAAGATGAGACGCATCTTCACCAGACTTATCTGCAATCCGATTTTGGCTATCCGAGATAAACGTACAACTGCTGCAAAGCTGGATTATTGAACATGAATCCCATACTTGGTGGTGTGTGATTGGTCCTTAAATGAGAGAAGAGGCTACAAATACCATAACAAGAAAATCCACCAAAATATGTCGTCTTCTACAATTTTAAAATCCTTAAATGAGAACCCATCATTAATTTAGGAGATAGACCATGCTTCCAGATTTTTGTATATATATATATATATATATACAGTATATATATATATTTATTATATATATATGTTTCTTTCTTTTGTTGAACAAGATTTTGCATTTTTATTGTCTCAACTTAGAAGAGACACCAGACGCAGTTGACCCCGGACTATTCGCGGTTCAGTATTCGCAGATTTTCCTGTGTAACATAACTCTAAAATATTTACGGAATTTTTTTTTCCATGTAGAGCATATCTAACACATTCCAAAAATTCACCTTGGGAAGTTGAAGCACATAGGTTGGAGTGCTACTTGACACGCTATAGGCTGGCGTTTGCAAAGTAGCCAATCCAGTAGCACGATTTGTTGTTCTTGGAGCTGATTGGCTGTACCCAAGAGAAGAATTAAGGAAGACTGCAGATATTAGCTTCTGCGGTAGTGCTAAGATGGTCTCCGCTGTTCATATTATTGCATACTTATTGAGTTGTTAATATTATTGCATATTAACAAGGCAAACATTTTTAGAAGGGGTCTCAAATATTTGCGTATCTTAGCTATTCATGTGCAGCAGGTCCCTAATTAACCAGAAACATGAGGGGCCCACCAGTACATTGCAAATATGCACCAGTGCAACACAATTTATTGTAATTCAAGGCAAATATTAAGGGGTAAAGGCTACAAGAAAATTCTTCCTATGATCTCATAATATCTGCTGCGATGCATCTCACCTCAGCATGCCAAATGCTTGATTTGGCTGTGAACCAAAGGTATTAGCCTCATCTTCCACCAAATATTTGGCAACTTGAATGATGATGCTCAGTTGATCATTCAGCATATAAATTTTTGCACAAAAACTGCATGCAAATAACAGGAAGTGATGTCAAAACATCATAATTTCTACCATGTGACCCCCATTTTATGCAGCTATAAACCTCTGTAAGTCAAATATGACTGACTGAACAGACCAAAAAGCGATAAAAAATTGCAACTGATGTACTCGTGTGTTCCTGTCTGAAGTTTTGAATCAAAGGTCAGAAATTTATCATATTTGTGGGGTAGCTTGCATGCGTAACGTGATTTCCAGCAGTACCCATGCCACGTTGTTTAACTGCTGAATTTCCACTCGAGTGCCTGCTGTTCAGGCCACACTTCCAACGCCAGCGGAAAACACGGTGCTGACACATTCACAGGCTCACAACGTTGCGCGGCGGCTCCTGCTGGCCTGGTTTTGACCCTGCTAGCAGATGATGAAGCACACCGTATTCCCTGAAGAGCGCTTGGGCTTTTATTCTGTGCAGAGTCTGGCAGGCGGGCGGGGTCTTTTAGCAGCCCATTCTCACTTCTTGATTTGAACTGGGAATAAGGATGGTGCTCTCCAGTAGTAGAAAGAAAGGGGGGGAATCCCTCCTCTGCGACTTGTCAGTCACAAATCTACTCTTTTTTTTCACTTCTTTGCCTGCTGAAATGGAAACTATTGGTTCTCTGTTGTTTAATCGTGATCCAGTTACATTTTATATGATATGATTTTTTTTCTTTCTCAAAACTAGCAGGTGGAATAGTACGTTGACAGCAGAACGGGGACATAAGAGAACATCTTTGAAAAGTCTCCTGTCGTATTTCAACTTCTACATGTCACGATGTCTGTTTCAAGAACAGAAAAAAGGAGAATATGAAGCGCAAGCATCAAGACATGCTTGTACACAAAACTCTCCTTAGCTGCATTGTTGCAAGTGTTCACTGCGGAAGATCTAGGCAAGTAGGCAGCATCTCTTGTGTAAAGTTAAAAACTAAATTGCTAGTGCTTGAGTCACAAACAATGGATACTTAATATTTGATTACATGTTCTCGGTACAAATTTTCTGCAAATATCAGATGGGGCTAAATGCCCCTTAAGGCCGAGATAACTATAGGAGTTCTGATTCCTTTGTCTTTTTGATGCTCGCTATGTTGAAAGAATCGCCTCTGGCTATCGGGTCTTTCCAGTCTGTGTTTATTCTGCACTCTGTGAGTATTTGAGTAAGTTGTTTCTGAGGAAACACAGTCACATAAGTGTGTAATAAATCACATCACGATTATCTGGCTAATAAATCTGTGTATTAGCCAGATTTTTAGATTATGTTTCTATACCAACGTGCCTCGGCTCCTTGTTTCAACACATTAGTTAACCACTGGCTGAGCTAGTGCATAAATATTGATCAGCTCCAGCGTTTAAGAACATTTTCCCATAGCATCACGCTCATTTAGACAAGCGTCACCTACTGGGAACAAAAACTTTATTGCAATATTTACTGGTACTGTTATTACTATTTGTTCGGTAACTGTGACTGCATGGCACAGCGTTCAGAGCACCACAAGCACAAATACTGCTCTTGAAAATAATTCCCATTTGACACAGGTGTCTTCAGGATGCTACTTACTTAAATAAGTGAGAGTTTAATCACTAATCTGCAGAGTAACTGCATTTTAAAATTTACTGGTATTTATTGTTGCTCTTGAGGAATAAATATTGAAGAAAATAGTAAAAATAAGATTTCCAATAATGCTGGCAGTTTTGTTTTTTAATTAGAATCATTAGTTGAAATGTATTTCAAACAATAAAAAATAAAAAAATTCTGATCATGATAATTTTTTCACAATAAATGATAAACGATAAGATAAATGCGCACCCATATTGGAAACCTGGCTTCACATTTACTCCTTGAACACTTTAGTATAATAAGGAGTTCATGCTGGTGACATGACAGCTTCTAAAACAAAACCATCAACCCTCCACCACTGTGCTTACCATGGTAACTGCGATTTTGGCTGAATGTTCTGCTGTAAGCGTCTGGAAATTGTGTAGATGAACAAAAAGTAACTTTGTGTAAAGAAGCACAATCTTCACACCTTCTTCTGTGTTGGTAGTTTCTTTTTGTGTAATCAAGGGCATTTCTACGTAGAAACAATTTTGTGTTTACCCAGAACCTCAAATGGAAGAGTAAAAAAAAGGTTTTGGCCTTTGGACATTCTAAATTATTGGTAAGTAATACACTAATTATAAAATACCTTCGGAGACGTTTTTTCCCCAAAGCATATCTGTTATCGTTTCGAATGTTAGCACCTGTAAATTGCATTAAACCTCTTCACAGATTGATCCATCCATCCATCCATCTTCTTCCGCTTATCCGAGGTCGGGTCGTGGGGGTAGCAGTTTCAGAAGGGAGGCCCAGACTTCCCTCTCCCCAGCCACTTCTTCTAGCTCTTCCGGGGGAATCCCGAGGCGTTCCCAGGCCAGCCGAGAGACATAGTCCCTCCAGCGTGTCCTGGGTCTTCCCCGGGGCCTCCTCCCGGTGGGACGTGCCCGGAACACCTCACCAGGGAGGCGTCCAGGAGGCATCCTGACCAGATGCCCAAGCCACCTCAACTGGCTCCTCTCGATGTGAAGGAGCAGCGGCTCTACTCTGAGTCCCTCCCGGATGACTGAGCTTCTCACCCTATCTCTAAGGGAGAGCCCAGCCACCCTACGGAGAAAACCCATTTCGGCCGCTTGTATCCGCGATCTCGTTCTTTCGGTCATGACCCAAGGCTCATGACCATAGATGAGGGTGGGAACGTAGATCGACCGGTAAATCGAGAGCTTCGCATCACAGATTGATGAGAACTAACAATTGCGTTTCTAAAATATTTGATGATGTTCCAACACTTCACGTTTATTTTAATAGGAAAAACAAACTGCACATTTTGTTTGTGGCTATGATGGGAAAGAACCAGAGCATTTTATCTCATGCCCTTTTTCATACGGTGACTGTAGCAAAGCAGCTTCAAGCAAAGCTGACGACTGATTAAGTGTGCCATGAATTAGCTTACAAAGATAGCTCCTGTGGGCTTCATTTAGAAGTAGCTTTCCCTGTACCACATCAAAAAATGCATATTCTCACAGAAAAATCTACCCTAAAGTTGCTGATTTTATAAAGTTATCAAGTAACGCTGTGTTTAATCCTCAGCGTCTCTTAAAGCAGAGGTTCTGATTGTAAAAAAAACACACAGGAATCTGGAGTTTAAAGCAGGAAACTTTGGTGGAGATGAGATGTTAGCGTTAGCTGCAATAAATTTCCATAGTGGGGGAAACTAATTGCGGCAGGGAGTGATGAAAGGGTAAAACAAGGAAATAAAGTAGTGCTTTAGGTAGAGCAAGAAATGATAAGTGGAAGGGATCAAAGGCAGCAGGAGCACATGTCTGTTTGAGGAAAATACAAAAGCTCCAATAGATGCATTTGCATAAGAAATATGTCATCTTGACACCTGAATCAGGGCTCACAGTGAAAAATTCCTGCCGCAGCCTCGAGTCGCAAACATGTTTTTTTAAAAAGGATTTCTTTAATTCATTTGACTCTATGAATTTCAACAGCCTCAGCTGAAACACGCTGGAAGAACAAGAAGATCCAACCGTATGAGTAGGCGCATGTAAGTCCAACTTCCTGTACATCACCGCACTCCCATCGTTTACATGCCACATCTTGCATTCATGCAAACCGTGGTAACGGCTCCGAAAATGAAGAAAAGATGCAGGGAGTTTCACACTTTGGCAAATGGAAGGAACAAAAGAAAGAAGTAATGGTATCGAGATGCAAATGGATGTACATCGTGAATTTATGCTGGAAAATAATAGAATGCATGCTCCTTTTCTTTCTAAATGCAAATTTGCCCCACGTTTTCTGAAATATGTTAAGACATTTATGGTCATAAATGTTTACACTTTTTGAGCTCATAAGCTTCTGTGCAGACTGGACTTTTTCTTCTTTGGTTTATTATACATTTGGATGTACATTCAATTCCAAGAAGCGAGAAATGTTCTGAATCAAATCACAACATGTAAGAAAATGCATGTCCTCTGAATAGAAATCCAACTTTTCCAAATGAACCAGCCCTAGTCTTTCTGTATTCTTTGTAGAAAAAGTAAAAAAATAAAAGTTTTAAAAAAATACTGCCCGTCTCCTTACAGCAGTAATTGCAGCCTATTTGATTTGGTTTGCCTGTATAAACGCATCTCATGTGCCTGGAAAATGCCTTATTGTTTCCGCATGCCATCTGTAGAGGACATGTGACGATAATCCCTTAAATAGCAATACTCTCCGCAGCTGACCAGCTTCCATCAGGATTGTTGTGACGATAAGGCCTCCATGAGGACAACGCATATCAAACATGAGCGTGACGCCCATTAGAGGTTGTATTTATAGCGCAGTGAAGAAAAAAAGATGGGCAGAGGTGTTATGGAAGAGAAAAAGGAATAAATCCCACTACGGATTCCTCATCAACTTATTCTGGAGCCACAGCAAAAATCAGCTGGAATTGGAAAATCAAGCTAACAAAAGTTGAAAAGTCTGGATAGAAGAACCAAAGACTAGAAGAAGAAAAATAACATTGAAAAGGATTGCATGACAAAGCGCAATTAGGTCACCTTGAGGTAATTTATTTTAACATTTGAGCCGTTGTTTGTCCACATCTGTTTGCAACTACTCGACTCATGTTGTACATGAGTCAGGAACGTCCAAGCACCTCGAGTGATTTCATTGTGGCACGAACTCGGACTTTGACTTTTTAAACTCAAAAGGACTTTTTTTTTCTATACTCATTTATTATTCAGATGAATTAAATTCTTACTCAAGCCACGAAATTACACCAGTCTGTTTTTTTTTTTTTAAGAAAAAAAAACGATGCCAGCTGCACTTACAAAACACAAGGTCTTTCATTTTCTTTCTTTGGGTTTTTACTAATCCAAAGTGAGTCATAATCTGAATATTTACTATATTGACGTGTCAGTGGCAGGAATCCCTTACAAAAATGTTAGTAACTCTAAAGCCATAAACATTAGCTAAACTAATGCTAACGCCCTACACGTCCATGGTATTTAACTGAAGCTAACGCTAAAGCGCTAAATTCATATTGATAGTCATCATGCATCACAAGGAGAACATTATAACGTCTTTCAAAACAATTGGTTGTTTGTTCATACAAGTGTTGTTGTTTGTCGTACATTCCTACTTGCTCAATAAAGTTTCTTGAAAAAAAAGGGAGAGAAACCGTCCGTATACAATCTTCACCCACTTCAAAATAACACTATGTATGTAAATGTCTAACTACATGAAGAATTTTTAATAGTCAATAACCAAAACCTCAACACATTTCTAGCTTTATTCAGCTGAACGATTATAAAACTGACAAGTAAATTAGCACTCCAGAATTTATCTGAAAACATTTATTTAGGAGAAGCCAATTGTTTGTAAATTTTAGCAAAAATGCTAAAAAATTAGCTACGCTGCTAGCTCATTAGCGGGCCAGCAGATTTGTAGCATGTAACAAACACTACAAAATATATGCAGCCTAAGCTCTCTGCCGTACACAAGAAGACTGTTGCAGAGCACGTATCACTATAAATAACATCCAGATTGGTACACATACGCTAACAGCTGACCTTTTCTTTTCCACTGCAAACACCCACAAGTGGGATTCATCACCTGATCCACATTTAACTGCAGCTGGCGGTGTCAAGATGCAAAGATTATGGCACTAATTAATATTAGCCAACTCGCAGCCGCTGGGTATTTAGATGCAGCTCACGCTCATCGATTTCCCTGCAGGGGGTGAAGACGACTTTATCTCAGGGGCGAGTCGACCGGCTTATTTCAGCCGATGGCGAGGCAGCCAGACGCGCGGGTTGTTTGTCTGGCCCCGTTTTGGAAAGATTCGAGCCCGGCAGGTGTGCGCGGGACACCTGACTGCGGCCGCCGAGGGTTGGTGAAGTGGACAAAGACGTCCAGCTGTGACGGAGGGGGTGGAGGGTCCATGTAAGGAGAAGATATCAAACGGAGCACAATTAATACAAAGCCCAGTGAGCTGGATTATTGCTGGGAGCAGGTGGCTGTGAAAAGCAGGAAGAGTGAATAGTGTGAGGAAGGGTGACAGATGGCTTCAGGACTGTATGCTTTCAGTCAAAATGAACAGAAGAGGTGTCAACAGAGACTTTGACGGAGAGAGATATGATTGATACTGCACTTGATTTGTGGAAAAATAACCTAAAGTCCAATGAACGTTTTGGGTGTTCATTCAGGAAGCAAATATTTCTGCTTTGAGTGTGTCAGTGCAGAGACAACAAGGTTGTTTCCAAATAAAAACCTGAACAGAGTTGTTTGCATTTCTCTATTACAGCTCCTGTTGTATGTTTAGGGATATTGTCCTGCAAGGTGAACCTCTATCCTGTCTCAGGTCTGTAACCTGCTCTAATAGACTTTCTACCCTGTATTTACCTCCATCTATCATCCTATCAACTCCTTCCTTTTCCTGTTGGGGATGACTTTCTTCAGTAAGACAAGAATCCTGTGGTGGCAGTATCCGTTACACTCAGCGCTGACGGAACAAAGACGGCATTAGGGGTTCCTCAAGGCTCCCTTCTCGGGCCACTTTTGTTCAATATACTGTAAGTCCAGGTGGACAACCATTTCTTTGTAAGTTTGCAGATGTACCATATTTTTTTCATTAGAAGAGAATGATGATGCCTGATCAGTGAAATGTTCAGAGCTTAGGGTAATATTTTGCAACCCATCTGCTTTAATATTCTCCTTGAACTGCTCCCGCTGGGTTCCTTGGTCTTCATGATCATGTGTCTCTAACAAACCTCTGAGGCTTTGGGATTAAATAAAACACAGGCAAACTCTATTAAACAAAGGACTTCTGGTTTACTTGGAGGGATTTGAGTAAAGGGCTCTGAATACAAGTTCATGTCTCACTTGTTTTCATCCACTTTATAAAATTCCCCACTTCGCATTGGTCAATCAAGTGAAATCCCAAGAAAGTTAATTGAAGTTTGTGATTTTAAGGGGACAAAAATGTTAGAAAACTGAATTGAAATCATCCCAAACCTTCATTTTGTCTGAATCTTCAATCAGTTTCTGATGACTACTGGACAGTGAACTGATGAAAACATTAGGGAGGGTCAGATACAGGCAGGCGAGAATTACTCTGACTGACGCAGAAGTAAACACTCACAGAAGCAAGAAAGGCAAAGATTCTCTGTGATTTCTTTGTGGATTAAGAAGAGATTAATTTATTAATCTCTTCCTGAAGGCAGACCTCCATGTACAAGGCCAGCTGCCTTTGTAATTCATCCCATTTATCTACAACTCAAACAAAAAGGAGAGGGAGCAAAAAAAAAAAAAGACTTGGGCCCATGTAAAGTAGCCTGACTCTTATCAATAGCGTCAAACACAAATACACAGTGAGCTGCGGGTCATCATTATTTCTGACTTAATGTTTTCCAATCAGTAGGGACGGCACAGCCGGGGGTGGCACCAGTCGCTCATTCATTCACCACCTGCTTCAAGTGGAGCCAGGCCGGGCCGGGGTCATGCTTGATTAAACTTCGTCACTGTGCTCAACAGGATATGACAGAGACAATAAAACTGATTTCTGCTTAATAAGGGTTGCTTTGTCTTAATTACATTTATCACTATTATATATTCCAGCTCATATTCTGTGATTCATGGAAGTGTGTTTCACTTAAATTCAAGTTGTTTTTCTCCTGCTGTCACTGTTAATGGAATGAAAAATATCTAAAAAAACAACAACAAAAAAACGATTAATGTGTTTTCCTTTGTTGTTTCTGCTGGGGTTTTTTTTCTCTCTCTTGTATATGATCTTTATCTCCAGTCCTTGTCCTCCTTTAGTTTCACTCTGAAGCTCCTGGAAATTGAAATTAATCTTTTGCTTTTAATGTGCCGTGCTTAAGCTGTAGCCGGCAAGTTACAGTCACTTTAAAAGCAGAAAGTTCTTTATAAGATAGGGATTGAAGTGGGTTGGACCTTTTAGTAGTCTGCTGAATTGATTTGGATTTTGCTATATATATGTTGGAAGGAAGACTGCTTTTATTCAACATACTGTACATTCCCTGCCCTAGATAAGATAGTAGAGCATAATAGATACTGTCTCCTAGCACATACTGAAAACACACCGTTTCATAAATCCAGGCTACCATATAGACCACAGTCGTTTACATTTACTGTATGTTATTGTCCATACTATGAATAAGTAAAGGTGTCAGCATGTCCTCCAGCTTAATGCAGATAAGAAAGACATAACTATTTCTGATCCCAAACATTAATGGTCAGGGATCAACAATCAAAACCCAATGAGGCTAAGAATCAAACAGCATCTCAGATAACCTTGGTGCAGTCGTGGGCTCAGACCAAATGCTTTGCAATCACATAATGTCTAATAATGAATAATCTCACTAATGTCTTTGAATCTTGTCAAAATTAATGGTTTTCAATCAAAATAATACACAATGTCCTCATCAAATGCTCATCCAAAATGATGCTAGGACAGATCTGGTTTGAGTGCTTGGCTGTTTTGTGGAAAGCCAAAGCCTGTTTCCATCTACTTTGAGAACCAGGCATGTGTCACCAACAGGTGGTTTGACACAATATGGAAAAAGAGCGTAGAAGCAAGATGGCGGATGGCCTGTGCGCCT
Organism: Xiphophorus couchianus; assembly: GCF_001444195.1. Classification (NCBI taxonomy): domain Eukaryota; kingdom Metazoa; phylum Chordata; class Actinopteri; order Cyprinodontiformes; family Poeciliidae; genus Xiphophorus; species Xiphophorus couchianus. Next base: position 26,721,429 of record NC_040231.1, on the reverse strand, counting down.
AATGTTTGCCACCATGCTGACTGTTGCATTATCTTCAGTTTTACCACGGGGTGACTTCACTGTTTATGTTGAAGGATCAGTGTGTCTGACTGAAATCAGATTTAGTGTTTGGGAACATTGTTCTTTCAGTATAAACATGCAACACCTCTTCAAAATAACATTCAAGAACTGAAATGGACTCTGGACCGGGTCGGTGGAAAAGTGTCATTAGTGTTTTCAGTACCAGAAATAACCAACGAGAGATTCTATAGTCAGCACAGGAGCTGCAGAAAGATTTTGTTGCGTCTTTCTTACACTTTATAATTATTCTCCTAATGTATTTCCTCTATTATTTTATTTTGTTGAGCAACATCTTCTTGTTAAAAGAGCATCTGAAAATCACCATCTTTAGATTTTTTGGGTTTAAATGGCACAAACATTTCTGTAACCCTGGATGTAGAACGGACTGCGTGCAAAAAGAACTCAATTTAGTTCTGGTTTTGGACTCGCCTCTGTTTTAACAGGACCCTGAAGGTTTCATATCATTGTTGTTTTTTTTTGTTTTCAATTTCCACAGATGTGCAGAGTCCCAACAATCAATTAACGCATCTTTAAAAGAGGCGACACAGCACAGCGAGCCGACCGCTCGCCTTTCATGTCTGAAAGGATTCGGAAAGAGAACTTCTGCTGTCTTCCTCCAAAAACTTCCGACTGCCCTTTCTTTTGTTTGTTTGGGATTGTGTAAAGCATTTTCACAAAGATGTAAAGCATTAAGCAATCTCTTCTCCCTGGAAGAAAACTCAGGTGTAACAAGCAAAGAGATAATCACTGCTGATATTCAACCTGCCTTCATTTCTAAATAGCCTTGTGTAGCTGTGCGAAAACCCGATCAGACTCTGGCTCTGATATTGATTACATTGTAGCAATTTTGCAGCTTTGTCATCTTCCTGAGGAGGAGTTGATTCATCTTTCCCAAGTTAACAAATGTGATTTGCACACTATTTGTTGTCTCGGTGTGTGGCGTACCGTGATCCAAGATGATGAGCTGCGCGCTCGACTGGATGTTGCCGGCATCGTTTTCTGCCAGGCACTGGTAGAAACCTTCGTCAGACTTGACCAGACCCAGGACCTGCAGGTTGTGCTCCTTCTGCAGAGTAAGGACGAGGGGAAGGGAAAGAGAAATAGAATAGCACAGCTCTGTGAGATCTGTAGAATCAAGAAATTACTGAAACAAAACATCTCTGACAATGTGAAGAAGGCGAAGAGAATCTGCCAAGGCCAAGACATACTCCGCAAGAACAGAGACGTTTGTTCACTATCTTAGTGGGGCAATAATAAAATGACATTATTCTGTTTGTTGGTGCATATTATTCTAGGCAAAAAAAAAATTCTGGTGAAATGTGAGGTGAGTGTGCTGCAGTGTGAGGGAGTGCTCTGCTTTTATGAGTTTGTAAAGCATGAAATGTTGGGGCGCTTTATTGTTGCTTGAGTACAAGAAAGAGGTTGGGCCTACCAAAATGGAGTGACCTTGAACAGACTGTTCATGCTTGAAAATCTTCCAACATGCCTGAATTAAAGTGATTCTGTCACATTCCAAAATTCCTCCACGTAAAAATAAAAGATTCATTTGATGATCTGAAATATGCAACTGTGAGAAAAAGGCAAAAACGAAATAAATCTGCAAGCAAATACTTACAGTTAGGCACTGATCAAGCACAAAGTGAACTCACAATTATCTTGAAGTAGTCGCTGGGGATGACAGCGTCTCCGTTCTTGACCCACTTGACGGTGGGAGCGGGCGAGCCCGAAACTTCGCACTCGAAGACGATGTCCATGGACTCGTGGGCGTAGATGTTGGTGGGCCGTTTGACAAACTGGGGAGAAACTGCGGAGTCCAGAAGAGAAAACGGGGTTAGTGTTTTTTTGTTTTTTGTTTTTATTTAAAAAAATAAGCAGAGGACAAACACCGCTCATCATCCTTTCGTCCTAAACTTCCGACCTTAAGTTTCTCCACGCAGACCAAGGATTTCCATATCAATTTCTGCGGCATCTGCACCGGAACGCTCCACATCAAACGATCCCCACGCTTCCCCCCTCCCTCTTTAATTACATGATCAAAACAAAAGCAAACAAGACAAGTTAAAGTAAAAAAAAAAGCTATCTAATTATTTCCTGCTTTGTTGGGCCAGCTGTGTCTGCTTTAGCACGTGGATGAAAGGTTCGGTGACCTCTGCTTTTATTTATGCAGAAACGGATGAAAAATAACTGCCGCTCGGCTACCAGAACAGCATGATCTGCTGTCTGAGCGGAGCACTTGCAGATCTCTCCAAGACCTGGTAATGAGGGCCAGAGAGGAGATATTTGATCTGCTGGGGCGATGCGGTGCCTCATCAATCTGTCCTGAAACAAGGTCAGAGGGAGCGCCGGGTCCAGGCCTTGTCCTCTCGCTGTAATTGGACTGTACGTGTTGTGGGGGCAGAAACGTGGCCGTGCTCGCGTGTGGGGGTGCGTGTGTGTGCATGTGCATTTTACCGCCTCTCCGCATTTCGTGATAAGCCGCAACCTCGCCGACCACAATTTAAACGAGTGTTTTTGTTGCCGAGTTGTGCGGTCTAACGCTTTCCCATCATCCTCCTGGGCCTCTCTGATAGAGAGTTATTAGCATCTATTTTGCGTTAATCCACACAAGATGATTGGTTATTAGCGGCGGTCGGAGGACGGGGTCCGTTTTTTTTTTTCTGGCTTAATACAGTGTAGCAGCGGGTTATGAGGTCAAGCCTTCATCTCCCTTCGCCCTCTCCCCTCCCCGCTTGATGCAGTGATGTCTAATTTACTCCGACGCACATGCGTTTGTGGACACAGTGATTCTTCATCCGCTTGAGACGGTTTTGAAGAAGGAACAATTGCTTCAGTTTAAAAACAGGCTTGTTTCTCTCTGAGCTGGAGATGCACTTTCTGCACATCTGGTGCGCATTTCCCTGCTCCACTTGCAGCACATGGAGCAACGCCGGAGGGAGCGAGGCAACTTAATAGAAGCTGAACAATAAACGACTGCAAGACGTTCTTTCTGGTTCACACGTTAAACACCAGAAAATGTCAGCGAGGGAAGGCGGTGTGGGGTTCAACTCGGTCCAGTTCGGCTTATTTAAACGGTTCCGATTCACGGTAAAAGGTAATAAAAACATTTTCAGTTGAGTCGGGCGTTTTTTTTTCAGGTTTGTTAACTTCTAGTTATTGTTTAATCTTTTACCTGTTTTATTTATGCTTAGGCTGTCTAGTTGTCTGTTTTTTTCTTGAAGGGATCCGAATAGGTCGGTGTATGATTCACTTCCTGATCCGCTTGACGATTACATGAACACGAACCCAACAACTTTTTAAGACTTTCCAGCAACTCTTTGAGAAGTGACAAACCACACACATTAAAACAGAGAATGTCTGCACCAAAAGGCTGGCTGCACCTCCTCAACGTGTAAAATCCTTCATCAATGTTTAGTTTGTTTGAAACTAAATCTACGCATGTTAATTCTTCCCTAATTTAGTTGTAGCTCCATACAAATAAACTTGATTGATTGGTTTATTGATTGATAAATGTCCCATTTACAGGTTGATTCCAGTTGTTTATCTGCAGTCATTTCTTTCAGGCATATAAATCGTAATCAAACAAACTCTTTTTTTGCAAAGACAAACGTCTCAATTGAGAAAAACAACAGTAGGTAGCATTTTGTTGGGATACAGTATTTTTGAAATAGAAGTTTATAATGGCGCTAATAAAAAAGTATGAGCGGGATCAGACTGAAGAAACCTCGGCGTCGTTAATCTCAATTATTTGTGTGACAATTAATCGTTCTTTCTCAATTTCCGGACTGCGGCTTCCTCGTCCTAATAAAAATTAATAGCTGCTCCAGATGGACAAATGGTATCCGGGGAATCCTCCACACGAACACGTGACGTCGATAACGCAATCCGGTAGGCAGGTTATCCCAGGATGATACCGAATTCTCCTTTTCCATAAACATATGACTTAACCTCCGACCTTTCCGTACAGTACGCTGCATTTTTCATGAGGCTCCCAGCAGCAGAAAGCAGAAAGTTTCCCCCGTCTCCGTAACTAATAAGCGTCTAGATGGCTCCGAGAGCCGCTGCGATGAATTCCGAAGACTGACACGGGGACGGTAATGAGGACTGCGACGCATCAGACCGCCGTGACAACCATCACCCTGCTGTGCGCCTCCGTTCTGTGCGAGGCCCTGCGGAGTGTGTGTTTGAGGCGTGAATAATGCGTTTCACAGTGTGCCGTTCTCTGGATATTTGCCTTAAGTAGGTGTGCAGCGGAGACAGGTGGAATCGCTGATTTCCTTTGGTGTGTCGGGCTCTGAAAGCAGCGGTGAGTCAGTGTTTGTGTTTGTGGGCAGCTTTCAATATGGACACCTGTTTTTTTTCTTCTTCTTTCCGTTTCCCCCCTTTTTACCAATGATGTTGTGGGTTGGGGGTGTTAAATCAGCTGCTGCTGCGTCTAACCATATGTTCCTGTACATCCATTCTGTCCCAGTCTACATCTTTGTTTCAGAGTTTGTCTGGGCAGATACTGTATATGTTCTGGTTCTGAATGCCCAGCTTTTGATGCCAACTGCTACTCACAGGCTCCCTTTACTCAACGCTCTCTCTACTACCCACCCAACCCTTAAGCTTCCCATAACTCCCCCTCTATCTCTCCATCTTCAGCCATCGCCTCCCTCTCTCCAATCAAGCAGCCATGCACCATTTTCTCTAAATGAAGTTCAGACATTTGGAACCTATTGGACTGAGCAATGAGGAGGAACGATTAAATATACCAATATAGGCTTTTGCGTGGCTGGGAGTAATGAGGGGAGGGGGAACAGGGTTGTTGCAGCAAACATACGGGGGAATGTGTGTTGGTCCGTGTGCCTCTTAGTGCAACAACCTGTATAATAACTGTCTTTAAATAGTCATTTGCTTTCTATTTCTTGTACCTATCACAGAAATTACAGTACATAGCAGAAGTGCCCGCACCCGTGAGCGTTTTCACACTTTCTCTTGCTACAACAAGAAATTTCCCTGTATTTCATATGGATTTTATTTTTCATTTTTGCTACAAACTAACATAAAGCAGTGAGTTATAGAAATGTTTTGCTACAGCTTCGGTTATTGGAACGAGAAACGACACTGCGAAAAATACCAGTCTTAAAACAAGTTCAAAAATATAGAAAACGAGACACTTTTCCTCATGTTAGAAGTGGAAAAAAATCCCTCAACAGATGTAGTACTTTTAAAATAGATATTCAAGAAACAAGCTCCTACATCTTACTGAAAAGATACTTGTTTTGTCTCAGGTCAAATGTACTAAGAACTAGGAACTAGGCAACAGTTCTTGATTTCACAGTGTAGTTATTAGGGCCAAAATGTGAGTGCAGTGCTGAACTCAGGCATGAACCTTCACTAACACATAAAGACAATTACAAAGTTGGTCTTCTATCACCTGAAGAACATTTCCAGGAGTAAAGGATGAATGTCTCAGCAAGGTCTAGGGAAACTCATATGTACTTTTATTTGAAGTCATATTGATTATTGCAACAGTGTCTTCACAGGTCTGCCTAAAAAAGAATATAAGACAAATGCAGCTGATCCAGAACGCAGTTGTTCGCGTTCTGACTAAAACCAGGAAGTTGGGCACATCTTCTAAAATCTTTCCACTGGCTCCCTGTAGCTCCGAAAACGGACTTTCAAACACTTTTGTTAGCTTGTAAATCCCTGGATGGCTTTGCATCAAGTTAAATTAGAGCTCTGTTCACCATTGTATCAACCTCATAGATCTCTCCAGCCTACTGAATCAGCATTCAGTTTCTAAACTGGAACAATATTCCAGAAAACTGCAAGGATGATGAAACACTGAGTCCCTTTAGATGAAAGCTAACCCCCCACTTGTTTAGAGTTGTCTTTGATTGATAACAACTGGAACATAATTAATATATTTGATGATGATTATGATTCTAAGATGATTAATGTTTGCCACTAGTTTCATAATTGATTATTGTGTTGTTTTTAACATCTGAAGCACTTTGAAATTACTTGTTGAAATATGCTACAAATAACACTAACTTGACTACAAGTGAAATTCAAAGGACAGTGGGATGCTTTTGTATTCAGAGTACAACTATATGACCAGACAACAGACAGCAGGGGTTTTTTAAATTATTTTTAAATGACGTCTTTTCAATTAGGCACAACTTCATAAAGGTCTATTGCATAAAGCTGTATAAAAAAGTGTAATTGCAAAGTGACAAAAAAAAAAAGTTCAAAAGGTGTACGTACTTTTGCACGGCATTAAAAGAGGGTAAAATGTGTATGTCAGGGACATATTTGATCAGATGACAGTTGTCTCCGCTCATCAAACTCAGAAATGTCTTTGATCTGTCCGCAGCCGTGACTCGCTATTTCAATTCAACGTCACCAGTAATCGTGATGCAGTCTGACGCAGAATGCTTCCTACGGGCAGATTTCGTCTCTTCTTCGCCAGATGCCAGACACCAGACACCAAGAGCACGAATCTCTCCAAATGAGCAAACTTGTTTTGGAACACAAATAATCCCCGTCTAATAAAAGAAAAATCTTGACAGAGGCAGAATGAAACGACCACAAAAGAAACTCCGGCGTAAAAAGAAGAGAAAGAAAACATCAATATGAATGTGGAGGAGGGAGAGCGGCTGAAAGGATTGGAAGAGCAGTACTTCAGGGCTGGTATTATCTCCCGAGCCCGTAGCTTAGTAAAAGAAGCTTTAATGCAGACTGACTCCAGCGAACTACTGAGAGAGGACCACTAAAAGGTCACGGTGTGTGTCTGACTGTGAGCTTGTTAAAACAAAACCCTGCAGGATTCCCCTAAAGGGATTTCTGAGCAGATTATTTCACTTAAAGCTTCGCTGGTATTTAAGAAGCAAGCCGAACGAGAGGCGGAGAGAAGGTCCGGCCGCGCTTTTAATTGGCTGGTAATAAAACTATCGGAGTCAGAAGCTGATGAAAGATGATGTTTATTGAGCTGAATCTGAAAATAACAAGAAAAAAATCATCTCTGGTGGTCATACTTTCCCAAAGATCTGGGTAGCAGCAGTTATTACATGAGCCTTTGTGTGTGTGTGTGTGATTTTGAGTCCAGCTTTACAAGTTCTCCTTTTTTTTTTTTTTTTGTGCCATCCCAGTGAAAACAAGCACTCCGGGCAGTAAAGCCCCAAACACAATGCTTTATGTTTGCATTCCTGCTCAATGAGCAGATGATGCCAGAGGCAGAGAGGCACTCCAGTGTGTTCTGGATGCCTTCATGGACTCCCGATGCTTCGGAAATTACAAGAGCTGAGTGAAAGCAGATGCGCGAGGCTTGCCGGGGACATGCCGAGACAAGGCTCGCCGAGGCTGGCGTTTGACGCGCTTTCAGACGACAGCTCTTCAAAAACATCCTCGTCGGACATTTCAGTGGGGACTGCGCTGAAAGTAGGAAAGTAGGGGAGGAAAAAGAAAAACTTGTCTGATCATGCTTTGTAAAGCATGCTGGCGTTAGTTTGAATCTCTGGTAATCTGGTGCAAACTTTTTCTTAACTTTTAGTTTCTCGGCTATAAATGTTCAGGTAAGGTGAGCCGCTGCAGGGATGAGAACGTCTGAGTGTCTGCAGCGTTGCTGTGTGAAGTTGTGCGTCAGCTTAGGGCTGCAACCAGCATTTATTTTAGAAATTGATCAATCTGCAGATTATTCTGACAATCGATTAACCGGATAAAAATTGCCACATTCTGCATTTCAATTAAAAAGTACTTCTACTTTCAACATGTGAAAAGATAGTAAAGGGGCGTGAGCTAAATACACGGTAGTAGAAAAACTATTAGTAGTTAGCGTTACCACCGATGTGTAAAGCTGGCATTATTGTCTTGTGTTAGCTTTATTTATCCACCCAGCTTAGGCTGTTTCCTATAAAAGGTTTGTTTGGAAAGTTGCAATTTGACAATAATCTGGTAGAAATTTCACCTCACAGTTCCTCCACACTTCCACCCCCCCAATTCCAACCTGCTGCTGTCATGGAGCAGTTTAATTTTGGCTGAAATAAGCTTTCCATCCTGCTATTTAAAGAGATTTAATCTGATCAACCTGGTGCGCACACATCCCCACACACATGCCTTTTCCCTTTCTCCCTGGGAGTGTGTTTATCTCAGCCAGGTGTTTTTGTCTGATTCCCAGTCTGCTTGCTTTCCGCCGTTGCCGCAGCAGCTGTTGTTTAGTTCTGATACGGACACATACTCAAAAAAAAAAAAACAATGTCATTTCAATAAACTTTTGTCTGACATTAAATGTCGTTCGATTATCTGAGTCAATTAAGTCCAACTCAAAAAAATGAAAAACAGAAGAAATCTGTAAGGGTGAAAGCACTTTTATTTCTGCCAGTTTTCCTCCAAAATGTTTAAACTTTTGCTGCCTTTGTTCATTTATAAAAAAAAAACCCAAAACAAACCATAAACACTTGTAATCACCATGGCTGTTCATCCAGAGACCACAGCCCAAATGAAAGGCTTTTATGGGGGGCAGGGATTTCCTGCCTGGCAGCCCAGCACATGGAAAGAACAATTAAGTTGATGACCTGATAGCAGCAGGGCATGATAGATGCGGACCACTGACTCGGAGCCCCATAAAACTGCTAACAAACAGGTTATAGACTATTTCTGTATAGAACACACCCACACCCCGACACACAGAAACACAGAGAGCCCAGGTCTGGGTGGTGCCCAAGTCACGCACGGCCATAATCAAAAGCTGCTGCCTCCTCTGGCCTCATTTATTCTCTTCCCATCTCTGATAGTGGGTGAGATGTCAAAGCAAAGTCATCCACCACATAACATACACACACACGCACACCCCCTTCCACAGACAGTTATCACAGAAACACATGCATGTGTGTCAACACCACACATGGGGCCCTGAGATATGACTCAAGAGGCCTGAGTGTTGCTGTTAACACTCATTTAGAGCGTCACCATCTTCTAAAGCCTCCTGTCTGTTGCGGGATAATTACAGGATTTTTATTAGCTGAACAAAAACAATGAGCCAAACCCTCTTAAACACAGTGACATTGCGATTGTAATTATTAGAACGATAAGGCGCAATGCGATTTTAGTAAGTATTGCTTATTTGCAAAATACCCAGGGACCTAATACAAGTCTGAAGCATATTGTTGCTCTGCAGCTAGATGTGTGATTTGTGGAGAGCCAAACAGAGATGTTATTGGTGTAAATTCAGCTGGATCCTCCTGAGATTAGATCGCTTCAGCCAGAGTGACTCTGAGTGGATCTGATCTGGTAAAATCTGAAAAGCATCCTTTTCAGATTTCAGGTTGCTTTCTTATGGTTCTTGCAACAACTTCTGGATTGTCATTGATCCATTCCTTTTAAATTATTCTGATTTATTGCTGTAGATTTGCTGTTGCGTCCTCATCGTCCTATGTCAGACAATCGGGCTCATATTTGACCCAGAATTACAGCAAGCCAACCACGATCGTTGATCATTCAAAAACTATAACTTTGGCCTATACCGTTTGTTTTTTTAATGACTGATGCTGTCAGGTGTTATAAGGTCACAATACACCTTCGACGTTTCAATCTTATTTTATTGAAAACCACCGAACAATAAATGTTAAACAATTCAAACCTGTTTAGCCTTACATGAGGTAGTTCTCTCAAATATAAATGAAAAACGTACGGCATTGTAATCCAGACTACCAAAACTGACCAAAATTTTTTTAAAAGTTTTTTTAGTCTTTTTTAAAAATTTTAAAAACAAACTTTTGTAAAGGTAGATTAGATTGGTGGATTAGACTGATTTCAGATATATCGGCTGATCGCCTAAAAATAAGAAAATAGAGGTTTATCGATTGACCGGCTGATCTTTGGGCCCCAATTCCAGTTGTTTTGTTCACTTATTTTTCAAAGAATCATATTCTTCTACTTCTACCTTACAATAGCTCCTTTGCGCGATTGTAACAATGGAGCAACCACATAAAAATGTCAATGAAACACTGCGTTTGTAACGTGATGCAATGTGGAAACGCTCAAAGGATATGAATAGTTTTGTGAGGCGCTGTTTGTAAATACACAACTGAGAGACGCCGGCAATTGTACATTTGTGTGTTTGGTGTTTATATGAATATCTGTGTATTTCTTCCTCTAAATTTACGCACCAGCTGTACTACAGACCCTCCAGGTATCTCCAACCCAACAGTGTTCGAGCAGCTGGCTTCCTGCATCTTTTCCACTACTAACAGTCCGGTGTTTATGAAAAGCCTCTTGTGGGTAAACATACAATTTCCTCTCGTTACTCCAGAAAAAAAAAAAAAACACCCTGGAGGGGTTTTAATGGAAGTCAATCAAAGAAGAAATAGTTTGTTGATAGTATGGATTAAAACCACATTGATTTAACTGTCCTTTACAGGAATAACTACTTACTGAGAGATCTTTCTAGGCTCCCTTTTCCTCGTCAAGAGAGAAAATCAATGCTACAATTTGGCTTCTTCTTGTATGCGATTGACACAAAAGCATTTAAGCGTACAACATGGACGCTAATCAAAATGTCGCTCTGGTACAGCGACGGCTGTCCTTCTACCGTATTCCAGGAGTGCTGATCCATCCTCGAGTGTGTCAGGGAGGTCGGGCAGGACGTGTGGAGGATTTAAGAGGGAATTTGGTAGGCGGGCTCGAAGAGTTGGAAATGAATGAAGTGAAGTGTCCTCCTGTGACCCGATCCAATTTTCCATTTCGGCCTCCTTTAATCACAGCAAGTGGCGGGAAGTGATGAAGGAAGGGCAAGGGGTGAGGAATAGATGAAGGGATTTGGGCAGAGAGGTTTGGAAGTCGTGGCACGACGGGTGTGTGTGTGAAGTGCAATAAAGTGTTGGAAAGAACCCCGGGGACTTTTCCCCCCGTTGCCTCAACTCTTTTGAGCCAAAATCCCGTTGACTCGGAGCTGTCGGGAAACCCATCCAAGTCCACAAGTGTCTTTTAATGACAATTACTGCGCAACTATTTGGGCTCTGTTTGATTTGCTTGTTTCTGCCACTACAGTCGTTTGCTCTGCCTCGGAGTGGCTCGCATGCGAGAAATACATCTTGCTTGTTCCATTTCCTTTCCAACTAAACTCTCTCTGGCTTTGTTTTATGTCTGAAATACGAGTCCAGGGGGCTTTTAATAACCTCATTCCCAAACATAATAAGACGAAATGAGATTGTTTTCGCTGACGGAGGGATGATCTGAGAGTTCAGCGAGACCTGCAGAGACTCTTGCTCTTTTCTGCCGCACTCTCCTCAGCGGCTAATGCAACTTGACTTTGCTGCTGCCTCTCACCCAATTCCAATTTGCACATTTGTTCAAGTGGCACTGTCACTTTGTTTCTAACGTAGCCCAAACAATAAAGCTACTAATACTTCGGGATATCAGGTGATTTTCAGCCACAAGAGGATGATTTAAATCCCGAGGGACTGATTACATGTATAATTACCGGTGTCGATGCAAATGCACCGAAGTTCGCTTGTGCTGTTAGCAGTTGATGATTTCATGCCAACTTGTTCCTCTTCATGCATTTTGGTGTGTGATTTTTCCCAAATCCCAAATTCCCAAATTGGATTGAAACCCACACATTCAAAAAATTTTTTTATGGTTTTGAAAATCACAAAAACTCTTCCATCAATCTCTAACAGGATTTCGGCCAAAGCTACTTGGAGAACAGTAGCTGGGCCGTAGTTCACGGAGAAACACCAACTGAAGCTTAAACAGGCACCGAAAGTTGGAGTTTACCTGAATGAATTGGCATTTTGATACTTTTCTCAATTCAGACGTTGCTTTAAGAGCCAGCGTTTCGATTCAAAGAACCTGGTGAACCACCAGTAGCTGCAGCAAAGCAATAGAAACCCAACACACCCAATAGTTTGAACATTTACTGTCTTTAGAGTGGATTTCTATTTAAGAACCAGAGTAAAACGGGTGTTTCCAGACAATTTTTGACTCCTCTCTAGTCAAAACATAGACTAGAGAGGAGTACAAATATAAAAAAGTGAAGAAGATGAGATGATAGCAAAAAAAGATGTTGAAGAAAATGGAAAACCACCATTTGAAAGGAAATTCAAAATGGACAAGAGTGAGCCAATGATCAGTTCCAGGCCGATCACAGATGATTTACAGCTTCGTGTTTTTTATTAGAAGACAGCTTTAGGAGGTTCCAACACGGCCTAAAGAGGTCACAGTTTGCCAAAGAACACACCGATCTGCCTAGAGAGCAACTGTTCTGTATTTTACTGACTGACGAAAGCCAGACTGTTCTTTTGTGTCTGTACAAGTTTGCTAGATGACTTCCAAACACTGAGCTCAAAGCACAGAGTCAGGAAATTTTATTGCATACCAATTACTGTGAATATATTGAAAGACGTTCAGAGGTATTGATGGCTTATGCTGAAAAGGTAATGGGTGCTTCAACAAGACATTGACCGTAAGTGTTGGAGCTTGCACAGTCAAATGCAAACTATATACTTTTTGAAAACTAATAATGATAACGCTTTTTTTTGGTAGATTGATAGAGATAACAATCTACCAATGCACAGTACTCACAATGCATTTGTGTAAGAGGGCATACATGCTGTTAGGCTAAAAAGATTTTACGCTCAACTCATTTGTGTTAACGGCGCTATTTTGTTTGGACAGATCTTGGGTTTTACCACAGAATATTCAGAGTTTTCAGACTTTGACATTTTCTGAAAGATTTGGAATCAAACCACTTTTCATGTTCACAGTTTTCCTTCAAAATATAGGGAATTTATGTCTAGCTTCAGTCACTGGTGTCAGACATTGCTGTAGAAATTACAGTATTCTATAAAATAACCCAAAAGTGCAGACATCATACAGCCAGCTTCCATTATGTCTGCACTCAATGTTCTCCTGAGTATTGACAGTAAAACCTCACAGATCTGCCAGATAAAACACTGCAGACTCATAAAACAAAATTCTCACATGTAGTCTAACCACTCTCATGGTTCAATAATTTTGACTTGCAAGTGCATAAAGCAACTTTGTTTGAGGCCTAAAATGAAGGTTTGCTCGTCCGCCTTTCATCTGCGAAAGGTGGGAATCGCCATAGCAACTAATTGTTAACCATTTTTTTCCTACGCCTAAAAGGGGTAAAGAAATTGATATATTTTAGATTTTGAGGCAGAAACAGCACAGACAGTGTTCAAAATGTCTGTTTTTAGATATTTGATATCTTTATTGACATTGAAGCAGTCTTCACTGCTTTTAATAATACAACAGAGAGCAGACAATATAAACCAGTGGGCCACTAAACACTGTGTTAAAGATCTTCAGATAATTTCCAAAAATCAAAATAATTCCTCCTAGCATATTTTGGTAAGAACTATTGCGACGAGAGTAATTAACAATAGTTTTATGGTTGTAGAGGCTTCTTGTGTTTGGACTTTGGATTTACTGGTGTTTTTTTATGATGGTTCACATCCCAACTTTCAGAGATATCCTTTACATTAATCAAATAATTAATCTCCACTTCATACCTTGCACATATACATAGCTAAATAACTTCCATTTTACTGTCAGTCCTGCACTTTATATTTTATATTCATATTTATATTCATATTTTATACTGTATTTTATTCTATTCTGGAGTAACCTCACAACATTGGAACCTCAAAACATTGTCCTGAGTGTTGCAACGAAATTTCGTTCTGTATCCACCCTGTGCATGCAAAATGACAATAAAGTCAGTCTAAGTCTAAGTCAAATTTTATTTGTGAGAGGTGCTATACAAATAAAACTTTACTTGCTTAATGGTGTTGTGTAACTGATTTATTAGCATTAATCAGCAAATGTCTGGGTCCAATGGTTCCGTCACTGTTGTTTTGTGGATCAGAATCCAAACTTTGTAGAAACCAGCGATGCTGGCTGATTAGATTACCTTGAACTGTGAGCTGGGCCTGGGCTTCGATGGTGGTGTTGGAGTTTTCAGCCACGCAGGTGTACACGCCTCCATCTTCCTCCGTAAGGTTGGAAATCTGGAGGCTGCCGCCTGCCGTCACTTCCACACGACCATCGCTGAAAACAGAACGTGGGACCAAAGTTAGACATAAGCAAAAGCTTTTTTATTTAGATTCAGGGATCTCTACTCGTCAAATATAAAGTAGGTCTCCCATGAGCCGCGACACATTTTGTATCACGCTGGCTGTACGTATAGATGAAGTACAATCCTCTGTCGCTTTACTTCAGAGTAGAAACAAGTGCATTCCCAGGAGAGCAATGCTCCTCTACTGACCGGAGTTTGACTCCATATTCTGCCCTCATTTCTTTTGCACCGTCACAACATCCATAAATAAATAAAATACCCTAAATGCAGCCCCAAGTGGGTGAAAACCAAGTTAATCTGAGCTCCTTCCACGTCTTCATCAACAATAATTTTTACGGGAGGTTCCAGCAGCGCTCCGTAAATACAGACTGGAAAAAATAAGGTGGGATTTTTCAGTCGTCCGTATAGTGTAGCATAGAGCGATGAAAAATAAATGTCCTAGAACAGATGTCTTCATTTTTTATTTTGCTGCCATCCCTCAAGATCCTATGTACAATCTGCCATCTGGAATGACTACAACGCAGGCAAGTTTTATTGAGACTGTGAGCTGGAAGTCTATGCAGTTTGTACTGTGACAACTGCTCAGGCTGTTTCATCATCCTGACATATGTTTTCATTTTCTTTCATCAGCTTATTGGCGTCTACTGGTGGCATGTGTCTGCAAACCAGCAAAGATTGGACTTGGAGAGCTGATTTTATGCTCTACAAGCGTAAGATTAAAAGCATCATAATCACAGATATTTACAAGTGCAAATAAAGTCTGCGTTTTCTTCTTTTAATATGGATTTCCTAATACTTTTCGAACCAAAATGTGAATTTTTGTCACTGGTCTTGTTTTGTAGCTAAATTTTAAAATAAAATAAAAAAAATAGGTTCAAAATAACTTTGGATGGCTGGATGGACAGGCTTTCATAATAATAATCTCTTGAAATATTTTTCCATATGAATCCAAACCTGAAAAAAACTTATTTGAAATTCCAGGCTGCGTAGGATCCATATCAATAAAACTATAACATTTACAAATAAATAAACACAGCAACACTAAAGGTTCTGAGGCAGGGAAACCGAGGACTCGGTGATTGATTGCAAACTGCAATCATATGCATTTATTATTCTATTTCTATTCAGGGCATCCAGATCCCCACATTTGTCTTGCAAATTTTCCACAAAAATGGTCACAAACATTGGGTTGCATCAACTGATAAATCCCACCCGCAGGTGGCAGTGTTTCTTCCACTTGCAAATCGCAAATATTTCCAAAGTTACACCAAAAAAACAGTGATTTTGATTGTTTTTTTGTTTCTTTTTTGCAATTAGAAAGTCCTAGAGGGGCTGTGTATTTAGGCCTATCACTAAAAATAAAAACCTCAAATCTATTTGTATGTCTTCCCTGTGAACCAATGACCCACCAGTTTAAACAGTCCTGATTTTAATTTTCACAATAGTCGCAGTGGGATGCAGACTGTGGCCGAGCTCTGGCTGGATTCAACAACCACTGGAGCAGGAAGAGGCGGCAGAGAGGGAAGAGAGCTGCAATCGATAGCTTACAGAGAGAAGCCCAGCGTTCACAAAGGGAGAAGCAAAGACAAGAGAAGAGTAGCAACCAGCAGCTCAGCTGAGCAAGCATCCAGAGAGGGCAACTGTAAGCAACACAGGCTTTACAGAGAGGTAGAGATACAAAACGGCTCATTTATTTAACTTGTGACTATGTAGGTCACAGGTGTCAAACTCCAGTCCTCAAGAGCCACTGTCCTGCCCTTGTGTAGATCAGTTCTCCAGAGTCTTAATGACCTAATTATTCTATTCAGGTGTGGTGCAGCAGAGGCACATCTAAACGTTGCAGGACACCGGCCCTTGAGGACTGGAGTTTGACATCCCTGATGTAGGTTTTCTACATTCGTGCTGCTGTCTCGCCTCATGACGAGTCCTGGTTTGGCAACAGCGGCCTGTGAGGCCATCTGTGTGCTGAAGTGGAGCGTTGGAGTGGCGCTCAACCTGATGTTCCTGATGACATCACTGTTTCAGCAAGGAGAGGGATTTATCAAAGAGGCGACATTGTGTATTTCCCAGGCACAAGATGACATTACATAATCATTACTCTTCAGTTGTTATAAAAAATGTTGTGTATGTCAAACATGACTTGAAGGAAATTTGCAGTTTGACGCTTTGAAATTGGCCTCTGTTTCTTTAAGGAGCTCGTGCTCCTTCTGGGACTCCGCCTTCATCTTGTCATCACAACAATGTGCCTCTGTTATGCCATTTACAACTGTTCTTTGGAGAGTTGGACTAAGTATTTAGTATGATTAACTCAGCAGGTGAGCCGTTCCTCCAGGTGTTTGCTAATTGCTGGAGGACCTGAGTGGGGGAAGAGTGCTATGACATGGAAGATTAGTAAAAACTGTCAGTAAAAATTTTTTCAATAAGAAAGAAATAACTAAGTAAAACTCACCAGTGCCACACCAAACTTGAACCATTCTGAACAAATAAATGTGTGAAGTCAAAAAAAGAACACAGAACATTTTCTGTTTAACCACAGACAAGCAGGCGCAGTTTCCAAAAGCACCTTATTTCACTGTGAAATACAGTGGAGGATGTGTGATTCTGTGGGCCAGTTTCACCATTAATCCTCCTGCACTGTTAAGAGATGGAGTCATTTGGACCCCATGAGTTTTTTAATCTGTGCGCAGTCATAAAAGTTGCGCTTTTACGAGTTTTTTTGTTTTTGTGTGTGTGTGTGGTTTCGGAATTGGCGGTTTGACGGGACAACTCCCCCACTGTCCGACTGACATTTGCGTCACACTAAGACCACAGGAGGGTTAACGGCTCTGGGAGCCTGGGTTAGAAAGCATGGAATCATAAACTCCTTGAAATACCCGAACATTTCAAATAAAGATCATGTCGTCTGGCAGAAAAACCTAATATTTACAACAAATCTATTGGGTGACCCGAAAAGAAGAGAGCGAAAACACACTCACACAAATACATACATACATACTGTACATACATATGGACAAGACATCAAAGAGAAATAAGTGTGACACATCTTAAATCTGAAGACATTATGCCGTACTGTGACAGCAATGCAACGATAAAGGAAACACTTGGAGGGGAAAAAAAATACAAAACTCAGCAGAAAACCCAGCAGAGAACGTCATGGATATTTGAGGTGGGAGAATCAAAGCGACATGAAGTAACAATCTGCCTATTCTGTTCTTCCACAGCCAAATGAAAGACTTCAGAAGTGCTGGAAATGGCCAATGTCTTGCAGAGACCCTCGTTCAAATTGGAGAGCATGGCTGATTCTTCTGAGGCGGGATGCACGCCAAATCCCCCTGATGAATGAACGAAGAAAAAAATTCCTCTGAAGACATCCGAGTTTGCTGTGCCAGGCATTCCTGCAGATTCTCTCGCTAGGACAACCATTCAGACTTTTGGCCCTTTGTCCCGTACGCTACATAAAAGGCTCTGACAGCTTCTTTTTTTCGGGTATTTGAAAATACATAGAATCCGACAATTCCTCATTCTGCTTAGTCTGAGTGTGTCTCAAGTGAAAGAGCTCATCTGAACAGGGGACGTCTGTTCTGACACCAGGAAGCTAGCTTGAGCTGTGTCAGCTGAGGATGTTTCTTACTGTCATGAGAAAGCCAATTAATTAGGATCATCTAGGAATAAATAAATGAACTGTTTCAAGCACAAACCATGCATTTCTTCCTTTTCTGTTCATCTGCTTTGAAAGTTTTCCACAATCCTGCACTGTGTTCTGCCATCCTGCCTGGGGGGGTCAGCCATCCGTAACATAGACTAGTGGAAGGGTCAGCAGGCTGCAGACCACAGAAACACTGGTCCTGTGGGTTCTTGATGGAGGCACAGGAGTGTGTTGCCACAGAGCAATCAGTACTTGTGCAGAGGTCGCGCCATCTGAATCACTACTGTCACCATGAGAAGAAAAAGAAAACTATGAACTCCAGAACCTGTTTTAGGCTTTTGCCCCCTGAAGACCCTGAATTTGAATTACATTTAAAACTTGGGGAAAATCATTTAAATTTGCAGGGGTTGAAAATAAACCTATTTTTCTGCTTTTAAATGCCCTAAACAAGAACTAAACTGTGTTTTATTTAGTAGTTTGGTATTTGTGTACTGTCAGAACATTTTGTTTAAAACCCTGAGAGAAAGTTAAGGGGATTTCTTCTGGTTTAATCCATCTAGCTACAGGTGTTCCTCAGGGATGAGTTCTAAGGTCACCCTTTTTCATTTTATACAACAATCCAGACCAAGGAGCATCAAATGTACATTTTTATGCTAATGGTACTGTGATTTACTCTGCTGGATTCACACAAGATCAGTCTCTTTATCACAATTTATTTAATACTGATCAGTGCAATTCGGCGCTTTCTTCTCTCAATCTATCAAACCGGTTTAAAAAACAAAGATAAAATCCAGTTTCTTCTTTGAGGCTAAGAGAAATCTGCGCTACATTGAGGTCTTTGCTTGATTACAGATTTGTATTTTTTTTACTCTTAAACAGTTTATTTTGAGATTCAGCACAACCTTTAAAGACTTATTACTGTATGTTGTATTGCTAGTGTTGAATGTTCTCTTGGTTAAGTTTTAATTTGCAAAGTCCTTCTCAACATTACACCCAAATATCAAACATCCTATGTCATCCAGAATACAAGACGTTCTTAAATTTACTTAGAAAATGCATTTCTAATATCTGCAGGCTTGTACCGAGTTAAGATAAAAATAATAAATAAAGAAAATGTACTAAATTTTTCTTAAAATCACTTAAAGGAGTCAGATTTAAAGGAAGTTTAAATCTGCTCAAATAACAGGATGTTAATGTTTTGATAAATGAATTTGCTAATAATTATGCTTGACACACTTGGTTCTATTACTTCTATTGTTAATGACATTTTTACTGTGTTTTGTTATGTGTCGGTTGCAGCTTACTGTCGTTTTGACCAACTAATACATTGGCCAGGATGCTCTTGTAATTTTTTTTAAATTCTCATAAGTCCCTTCTGATTAAACACCATATAAAATAAGTCTTGAAATACAATTCTGGGAAAAGAAATGTGAAAGGCAAAATGGAGGTAAAAAGTCCGACCAGTTATAGAAAGGAGTCAGTGAATAACTAAAACAGACTAAGTGGAGAAATTAATGAAAGAAAAGAAGAAAAAAAACAACAAGCTGCTGCCAAGATCACAGGCTGCAGCTTCTCAAGTGACTCAGCCAAGAAAACATTTTTGTCCTCCACTGGTTAGTAATAAAGAGCTGCAGGGGCCCTGGAGACAAAAACAACTCCTGCATACCTGACTTAATTTGCTTTTTCGCTTACCTTACCGGGGTTCCCAAGAATAATCTGATCACTTGATTAGCGCATAATACAATAAAAGCCTGCAGCTCAGGACTCACGTAATATCCATCTAGATGGCTCCGGTGGATCCTGCAGGTCTCTTAAAGCTAAACAAACCCGGTACGCCCCGTGGTGCGCCACGTCTGCATATGCGCGCCACGCAACAATAAGCGTTTTAAATGGGGCAGACTCAGACATTATGCTTACTAAAAGAAGAGCTGGTAGCCAGGCCATGAAGCATTTTACCAATACTGCAGTATCTGTGTGGCTAAAACAAGGCAGGAGCAACTCAAAGACCTTTAATGAGGTTCTCGTTTTCTCAAAAAGTAGTCTTAGTTTCGCTCATATATATTCTAAATGAATAATTTGTGCTCATAGTTTAGATGCCAGAAACAGTTAACCGTATTCTGTCAAAGTTCCTCAACATTTTAATGGGTTAACATTTTCTGCTATGTTGAAGCTTACATTAATATCCCATATGGACCTCAAGTTGTAATTCCATAAAATATCAGAGAATCCACTGAAAACAAGGTTCTGATATAATACAATATATCTTTAATGGACCTAGATCGGATGGACCTCGGAGCAACTTTGCGCGGCCCCTTGATCACAATTTGATTTTCACAGAAAAAGACAAATTCAAATCTTCTTCAAGTAGGAAATGTAAGCTACGCCACAAAATATCCATCTTTCATCAGCCATGTTTTTGCTCTTAATTTAATAGCAAATAGGAACACAAACCTCCATTGACCTTTACTAAAGAGTGGACTCAAAAATTATTAAATTATTAAATTTGGTGGAATCAAGCGAGAGTCACCCTTATCCTGGCGTGGCTGAAACAACATACCCAGAAAAATCCAGATAAAGATGGTCAACCTGAAGCGTTAATTACATTATTTGCTCTTTTTCCTTCCCTTTAACCAAGCAACACCCTTTTCATCTTTTGACTCTATCTACAGTGATCTAAATCATCTTTGTACTAAAATTAGACTGCTTTGCTTGTTTCATTAAAATATGTTTTTAGTTTATTGTTGTACAGGTTAAACAGAAAAAAAACATAGAATAGTTGTTGCAATTTTCACAAGAAAAACATTTTCTGTGTATATTTAAAACTAGAAGGGTATTTTAAAAAGTGCATCCTCCACCAAAGCCGCTATTTGTTTGCTAAGCAAAACCGACATCAATTTACAACTAAATTAAATATGCTCTTTCATTACAAACCCACTCCATAGTGCTGCACACAATTGCTCCATTCCATTCCATTTATTATGCTGTAAAAGTCTCCCAGAGAAGGAGCCACACAGGGATGATGTATAAAAAAGATTTGATTTCAGCCTTTGTAGCAGATATACAATCAAAAGCCCCATATTTAAAAAAAAAAAAAAAAAAGCTGGAATAAATCAGATTCTGCAAGTGGCATTGAATTTACCTACACACTCTCGTTCTGACAAACAAAATGAAGCACTTAACGTTTCCCTCATCAGATGTGACGTAGACCGACGTGTTCTTATGACTTTCAAAAAAGATGGATATAGATTAACGCATTAAACGAACGACAACGTCAATCACATGCTGCGGTTTTCAATTCTAGAGAAAAACAAAGGTTGCGTTTCACTGCAAGCAGTCAAACGTCATCTTTTCTTTTTATGTCAAGATTTTTTAAAATGCCTTTGGAAACAACCTGACAATTTAAACTCGACGTTCCTCAGTGCGGGTGCTGTTGACGCAGCAACACTGGCAGTGCGAAGAGCAGAGTCACTTTACGAGTTTGTTTAAGACTGTAGACAATTATGAGCGACTGCACCCAAAAGAGCTGTAACTCAGAAAGCAATTTTCAAAAGTCAGTCGTTCCGCCGGGCAGAGGCAGATCGTCGCTGTTTGAATATATAAACAAGATATTTAAGAATGCATTATAAAGTGGATCCAAATTTTATGGCGAAAATAAAAAAATGCAATATGCGAGTCCAAAGTGATTGGCTTTCATGAATGAATTGTGAAAATGTCCAAGGATGGAGTCAGACGATTTTTTATTGGTTCTGATCAGTGATCTGTGGGTAAAATACAAAAAAATTTGGATTTCTCCATATTTATTAAATACAATAAAAACTCCAACAATTTTTGGAGAAACAACATATCAACTGTACTTCTTAAAAAATGTAGAATGAATCAAAACTGTCAGCAGGACAGACATAAAAAAAACCCTATAAATCTGTATCGGCTGAGGAAATAAACTTGATCAGTGCATCTCTACACCTAAATAAAGACCAGACCCACCTGGGAACAGAATGTGCTAATGAAGGAAATTTACTAGAAATCATTAGCATAAGCTAATAGTTTGTGGAAAAAGTTGAACAGGAAAAGAAAATACATTATTTTTAACACCAAATTACAAAAAAGCACTGTCATCTGAGATAATGTGAACATTAATTTTAAATTATGGACATTTTTTGTAATCCATTATGAACTGAAATAGCTGAGTTGTTCAGTGTTAAGTGCTTCTAATGTTTTTCAATGACACAACAAAGAAAAAAAAGAAAAAACAAAAATGGCACATTCTTCACTAAGGCTGATTTAGTGTTTCGTAAATTAAACTAAGTAGATTCTAATTTTACTCAGCACCAGCTCTTTGGAAAACCCTAAAAAACATGGAAAAAGCGCGCATTTTATTTTCGACCTAGACGAGAGTCGAATACTTATAGGGTCCGTAACAAAAGGACACCAGGCAGAGCTGTGGTGATTCAGATTTTCACCAGTGGCCGTGAAACCTGCCTCCAACCTCACAATCTGACAAAACTAAATAAACAAATCTCAATTTGATTCCTGCTCTGCTGCGAGCAAGGCTGACAAAGTTATGGCCTTGTTGTTTTCTGTCGGCTGGATCCGATCTTCCCAAAGACGTCTGAAACCAACTGTTGCTAATAAGCAAAAAAAAAAAAAAAAAAGCAAAGGAGAAGAGATGCTTGCTAAGTGAGAACGTCTGCTAACCGAATCTCATCAAAGGTGCTAATTTCTGGATAAGTCCGATTGTTCAAACATGGAAAAAGTGTTCCTTTGTAACGTAATAAAAAGTCATGGATGGAGAGTAATTTTTCATTTTCTTCACGTTCCTCTTGTTCTCTCAAGGTAGTAAAATAAACACAACGGACAAAGTGCAACTCTGTATTCATAAAAGCGGTTGCCTGTATATATATATATATATATATATATATATATATATATATATATACACGCAGTATATATATATGTACGTTTTCACCTGAAATGAGCAAAGTGAGCACGAAGGTGAGAAACCCAATCATAAACAATTCCCGCATGCCGAGATCCTCCGTTCTACATGGCAGTAAAACCTGACGCTCACAGTCGTATTCGAATCAGCGGCGGGAGAGAAGGAGGAGCGGAGGAGACGGGCGACCCGGAGGGTTTGGATGAGGCGCGATTTGCATCCCCCGTCAATTCCCCCGCCATGCATAATTCATCCATTTTTACTGACTGCATGGGAATTCTGGTAGGTGATGGAGTGATACTTCGAAAGAACAAAAGATGACTGTCCTTTTCCTGATTGTCATCGGGACCGGCGCGTACGAGGCGTTCAAAGGACCGCTCCACCGGCCGAACACTCGCCTCCCCGTCTTTGCATACTGATATCTGGGGACGCCATCAATGACATACAGGACATTTACTTAGAATAAATGTTGACTGAACAGCTTAAAGCGTGGCGTAATCTGTCAAAGTGTGGCAGGGACTAATCTAAATAAACGGCAAGGTTGGCGTCCTTGGTAACAGACCTGCTAGGAGTCGACCGAATGTGAGGAGAGGGTGAGGTCGGAGATGAAAAATTGAACCGCAACTTGGAGTAGAATAACACGCTAAGTGTTTTATGTTTCAACTCATGCAACAATACGCCACTGCTACGACTGTGACAAGACAAACTAAGTTCATCAGTTAATGAACAATCATTGAATCTACCTGTCAGAACCAATTCTGACAAATGAAATACTAAATGGGAAATATTTAACCACAGTGAAACTAATGTTAGTTTTTAAGTGACCATTTCTAGATCTTAAACTTTCACATCAGCCTACAGAAAACCAAACATGATTGGGCCCCATTAGTTTCATATTTCAACAACTGCTGCAGCAGCAAACATCCGAAATGTCTTTAGAGAAACAATCTGGATAGCAAAAAAAATACACCAGCGATTTTAAAATACAAAATCTACTACCACTTACAGAGCTGCTGTTGTTATATGTGTCTACAAACAAAAGAGCAATGACAGAAACAAGAGGGATAACAAAGCTGAGGAACCAGCAGAAGACGCTTCGCGTAAGTCACTCTACTTTTTGTCAGTACTTTCCGTTCATTTCCATCTTCTTTCATCACATGCATACAGCTCCAGCAACTCAACTTTCAAGGTTTGTGCTGTGCACCAAAGACTAATAAAACTATTCTTTTAAGGTTCTCCCTTTGTGCCTCTAATTCACTCCGTAGTGTTTGAACCAGCAGCATCGTCTCTCTCCTACATGCCGCCTCAGAGGAGGGAAAGGGAAACGCAAAGAGAACAGAAAGAAAATTCCTCTGATATTCTTCTTAATTGCCACTGTTGTGTTAAAAAAAATAAAAACTCCAAAGAAACGTCTTGAAAATGGTTTTGCTCCACTATCTGTTTGTGTTCTGACGGCAGGAGGCTTTCCGTCCTCTTCAATATGGCCAATGTTTCCCTGATAGTTCAGTATGCTTGCTAATTACCTCCACAGACACCCCAAGAGGGGAGGAGTATTCGCACTGGATGTTATTTTCTAATTAATACAAGGTAGATTAATAAGGTCCATTTTAGCTGGCTCCCTTTGGAGGTCAGAACACTTGCAGACAATCAGAGTCATTAAAGACGTTTAGCTGACGTAGCGTCGCGCTTTGAACCGTCAGCTCGACGGGCTAATGACATTCTCGCTCACGCCACACAGGAGCCTTGCGAATAACAATGTGACAACCTTACATTTAATTTCACTTAAGGCACAAATCCCCATCCAGAGCTGGATTTAGATAAATGGGCCTCATTTCAATCTGTTTTTTTTTTTTTGTTTTTTCGTATTGACCCACCAAGGTATTATACTGCAGAATTGACAAACTAGGGGTGAGGTAAACAAACGCCTTTCTTAATTGGTGAGAATGAAATTTCCCACGTTCAGCGCTATTCTCTCTGCGGACGTTGAGTCACACCGCCAGAGTTAATGAGAGCCAGAGGAGCGAGAGCACACTCTGCCTCGGCTCTTTATTTGGGAAGCTTCCCGTCAGCTGGCGACCCGGCAGCACCGGTCTCCCAGATGAAGCGGCTCTGTTTTCAAATCTAACTCTCTCCCCGCCCCTCCTCCGACGTGAAGCTCTTGGGGGAAGCAGTGGCAGAAAAGCATCGACACCTTGGGGCGCAGGCGCCAGGACAAACCGTTTAGCTTCTTTTTTTTTCTTGGGAGGCCAGAAGCACTGGGAGCAAAAGTGTTAGCACTGCTGCTGATTTTCAAAAACTCGATTGAATGGACCAGAGTCTGCCTGTAGACTAACCGCAGGCTCTTACTGAGTAGTTCTTGTATAAGTGACCCTTAAATATATTTATACAAGAACCCTGAAGTACAACATGAAGACACTGCTGTTACAAAACTCTAGCTATCTTTAGCTAATGTTTGGGGGACCCGTTCCCTCGCTAAGCAGTCCTCTCACATTTGCCAAAGTGGCTGTGAGGTTTTTATTATTATTATTATTAAAACAGGAAGGATTTCTTGTTTTATAAAATATGGGAGAAAAGGTCAATACTGTGTCAGTAGCACTTTTAGCCAAGTCAAGTTTATTTCAATTCAGCAACAAGGCAGTTCAAAGTGCTTTATACTATAAAAATATCAGGTAAGCAATTGGGAGACAAGTAATAGACATTACATTTTGTCAAATGTCATCATCAAAATCATTAAGCCGATATACATCCAATATGTTGATCGATGTTCCAGTGACTACTAATAAAAGGCAGCTCTAAACAGGTGAGGTTTAGCCTTAATTTAAAAGACTTCAGTGTTTCAGCAGTTTTGAAGTTTTGACGTTTGTTCCAGATTAGAGGAGAATGTTAATTGCTCCTCTAGACGACGAGAAGCAAAATATTTTTCCAAGACAAACCGTGAGTACTCCAGATGATCTGCAGTAGATGGTTCTTTTCAGGCTCGACACTTCTCCTTTCAACTTCTTTTCTTATTTTTTTAAAAACTACACACAGCACAAAATATGTCCAATCATGGGAAAACTGGGAACGATTTTCCTGGCTGGGCATTTTGAGTTAACAGATTTGGATTCTGTCTTTTCCAACACATGAAAATTAACAAGCGTTTTCTTTGTTTACAGGACTTTTCAGGCTAACTAATTACAGTTTTTTTGATAACAGCTCATATAATTTTGTGCTCAGTGAGAAACACTGGGCCTTTTATTTTTGCATTGTAATTTGTTTCTGTGCCTGACTTTCTGATCATAGCCTGATAGAAATTTGAAGAGGAAAAGGCTAAAGCAAATGAGGCAGATTAGCAGCGCTTGCTAGCAACCAACAGATTAATCCGGGACATGTTACCGTTAAATATTGTCTTTGCTGCTGGATATTGAGCTGCTAGAATATGATGACAGTCATGAAACTGCCTTATAGCCACAATGTCTTCAGTCAGAGGCCTCTCCAGATTTGTTGCAACACTGACTGCTACCAGAAATCCTTCCTGCAAGAGTTACAGCAACATTTAAAATGCCTTTGGGATGAACTTTTTTTATTTTTTATTGGATTAATATAAATATAATTGCCACAGTCCTGCTGGCCATTGTGATCACAAACCTGCACAATTCTGACTCTCATCTGTCTTTTTCCTTATTACATTTTTCCCCATTGCTTTTTTTCAGCTTCAGGATCTCAGCCAATAATAATACATATATCAAGTGTGAGCATCAACGCCAGTAAAAGACGATCCAACATGCACGGCATGCACCGCACTAGAAATATAATATCTTATCTAAAATTGCATTGAAGTGCTCTGTTTGCAAAAGTGTTATTGCACAACATGGATGTTGCGATAACAACTGTAATTCGATATATTGTGTAACTCTCCTGCCAGGTATGTTTAGTTTTATCTCTGCTGGTGTAGCAGAGAAACTTTCAGGAATGGTGTCAATAAAGTAAAAAAAAATAATTTTCCTGCATAACTGAATAATTGTGAAAGAAAATTTAACAACCATCTTTATAAAATCATTTAGGTGTTAAACTGCACGTATTGATGCAATTTAAATGAGGTTCATACCTTTCCTCCAGCGCTTTGTCTCCAAACATCCAGCGGATGTGTGGTGGGGGGTAACCTGTGGCCACGCACGGCAGCAACACGCCAGCACCCAGCAGCTTGGCCACAGGCGCAGGCTGCACCAGGAACTCCAGCTTCCTCTCCACTCCAGGTTCTTTGGAAAATACAATAAATGTTTAGGGTCAAAACAGAGAGAAAAAAAAGAGAAGTGCGGTTTAAGAATGATTAGTGATAAACTTCAAAAGAAGCCAGCAAGGCTAAATCAAAATGAATTATGTTTCAAGTCCGAGTAACATCAGCAATAACAATGATGTGTTCGTTAACAACCTGAGTCCATTTTTTTATAGGGTACAGCAAACAGCCATAAAGACATAGAACTAGGCCTGTCACAATAAGCAATAAATCAATAAATCACATGATAAATCAAAACGAGTTCAATAATTTGCGTGGTTTATTGTTTTTCTCCTTTCTCTCTCTTTCTATCAAGGACAGTTTTGCTTACAGTGACTTAATAATTCATTTTATTTGTTGTTTCTGTTGTTCTGCTCACTTATTTGGGATGTTTAAAATGTCTTCCAGCTCCAGTGTTAAATGTTAATTACATTTAACACTGTAAAACACTTATTTTGAAAAAAATAAAATTTAAAGTTTATTGATCTCTGAGAATGTGTTCTTGCATCATTATCTGTCTCAAAGAAAAACATGACAGGTTATCGCAATAACTTCTGGGACAATTTATCGTCCAGCAAAACTTGTCATTGTGACAGGCCTACACAGAACTAAACATTCTGTACGTCAATCACTGCCTCCCATTGGAAACGTCTTCTTAGACCCGTTTGGAAAATCTAATTTCCTCAAACGGTTTCACAAGGTCTCTTCTTACACGAATTCATCTATGAGCGAACAAAGGACGTAGAATCCCACAGAGGTCTTATTGAAGTCAGAGTTACGGCCTCCAATATCTCCTCTGTGCCGGTAGGAGGTCTGGCGTTTAACAGCACAGTAAATAAACCTTCTGGAGGGGCAGGAGGAGACCCTGCCTCGCCGGACTTCAGCGTCCCTTTGTAGCAACAAGTGAGTTACTGTTGCATCAATTCAACTTAATAGGAATCAGTCGGCTCCTTTAGCATTAAACCAGTTCTCACCCTGGTTAGACGGACGTCTTCGTGCTAAAAGTAATGAGCAGCATAAAGAAAACACGATGGATTTCTGTAATTAAACAATAAAACTGGAATGTAAGGTTGCAAGGAAGATAAAAAAAAAAACATAAATCAACAAAAGGCTAAACATTTCAATCAGAGAGGATGGGTAAGCACACCAGAAACAGTGACTTTGGTAGAATGGTTGGAAACACAGTATGGTCATTATGTTAACCCATAGAGAGGCTGAGGTCCCTGTAATGTCTTTACCGGTCTACATGCTAACAACTTCAGCAGATAAAGTGACAAATCACGCTTAAAGGATGAAAAACCTTTGATTAGGATGAATCAACTGAAGTGCAAACAACTTGACTGATATTTCTTTTAATTTTATTTTTTTTATGTTTGCCTTTTTTAAGACTTTATAGTTGGTGTTTAGTATTGTTCATAATGTCTTTCAATAACATGTAATTACCTAGTGATATTTTGACATTTTCTGTCAAGTAAAAAACAGTGGGCCCCTGGATGATTGCCCTAGTGCCCACACCAAGGGGATTAGCACGTTTTCTGGAGGAAACCCTGCGTACATCACAGTAAGAAGGATAAAAGTGTCCATTAAGGACCGATTCTCAGAGTTTGACTCCACCTGGGATGGTCTGCAGCGGGGCCTCGTCGCTGGACTTGGAGGAACCCACATTTTCCACGACGCAGCGATAGAGGCCGGCGTCCGTCTCCGAGGCGTTGCTGATAACGAGGGCCCCGCTGGGCAGCTGGATCAACCTGTCACTCAGCTCCAACGCCTCCTTGTCCTTCTCCCAGCGCGTGAACGGAACCAGGTCCGAGTTGACCTCGCACGCCATCACCTGACTGTCCCCGACGTGGACGGAGGCCGGCGACGGCTGGCTGGCGAACCGGGGAATCCCTAAAGGACAGGGAGAAACAGGAAAAACAGGGTGAATGAGATTCATTGTGCACCGAGGGAATCGAGACAGACTTCATTTCCCACTGTTACAGCAACAACTTTCTGAGCGTATTCTGTGTAATTTAACTTTGCAGCAGGGGAGTTCAAGGTGCTTCACTCTGAAAGATTTTGGGTGGCCGAATTCTGGAATTGAGCAAATCGGGAGTAGTGGGTCGCTGCAGATGGATGTTTTTTTTTTCCATCTTTTAGGGCAATTTTGTTTCACAGGAAACAACATCTTCTTAGAAGTGTGGGCACTTTGATTAGGATGAAACAACAGAAGTGTAACGACGGCACTTGACAAAATGTAATGGTTTCATTGTTGACGTATTTTTGTGTTTTTATGAAGCACTTTGAAATGCCTTGTTGCTGAAAGGTCCTATACAAATAAAATTTGATTGATTGATGACTGATTTGAAGTGTGTAAACGTGCAATATAGATTCCCATTTCTCAAAGTTCTTGCATTCATCTTAGTTTTGGAAAAACTAGAACCATAACTATTGACCTGCTTTTGCAGCAATTCTTAGAAGCCAAATAAGAAGACAAAAAATAAATCAACGATTAAAATGTAGAAACGGTTGGCCTGTTTTACACTAAGACAATCTTGCAAGACCCTCCTTATTTTTTTGTATGTACAATGACCTGTTTTCTGTAAAAATAAAACAATAAATTTCAATAAAATTGTAATTTTTTAAGTTTAGAATTGAGCACATGAAATCAAAAAGGCACAAGAAGTTTGTTTTTAAAAATGGAATAAAAAGTTTGACATTTTTGTGGCCCCACATCCTTTCAAATGAATGATTACGGGATTGTAAAGGGTTCCGTAATCATTGCGTCCAAACTTACAGCAAAAAGTTTTTTATACCCTGAGTGTAAACAGTAAACTGTGGGTGGATGGATTGAGAGATGAATAAACGGATATAGATGGATTATAGACGGATAAACAGTGGACAGATGGACATTAAATGGACGGATGGACAAGAAGTGGACGGCTGGATAAACGGACATATAGAAGAAAAGATGGACGGAAGGACAGGTGGGTGGAAGGAAGGATGGATGGAGGGATAAGTTTGCTGAAGAATGGAATCAGAAATAAAGTGTGGAAATATTGTAGCTATTTCCATAACCATTCATATTCAAACTTGTAGGAAACAAACAAAACAAAACAGATGGATCCTTGAACTTGACACAGGATTCCACTCAGGTAGAAATTAATTTAAATAACAAAAACAGAAATATGCTAAAAAATGGAAAACAAATCCCTCAGTTCATATTCAGAACACCGCCCCCAAAACCACGGAGGTCAAGAAGTCAGCGCTGACCTCCTGCAGGCTCATTTAAACGCACTGAAAGCCCTCAAAATAAACAGAAGCAACCACAGCTAATGCTAATTAGCCACGCAGAGACATGGATACACAGCCATTTATAACAAAAAACAAACAAAAAAATTGCATTTGAAGGCATCATCCAACGGTCCTTTAAAACAAACCGCGGCCAGAGAAGAGACCAAACAGTGTGGAAGACGGCAGCAAAAAATAATAATTATAAAAATAAAAACATCCGCCCTCCGTTTATTAGCCAAGCAGAGCCTTTGTTTTGGGAAGTCAAGCAGGCCTCTCAATCAAGTGTGAAAAGAAAACCATGCTGCGTTATTGCCCAAGGAGAGGTTCTTGAGTTTCTGAGCCGGCCGCGGTTGTCTCCTTGGCAACGTGCGCGCGAGAAGCGGCGGCCGCGTTTGGCGGAATGTTCATCTGCTCGCAAATGCAACTTTGTCTCCTGTAACTGTGCTTTCATGCAGGAAGTGATGCTGAGCACTTGCTGAGTGATGATTTGGTGTCTGCACCCCCCAGCATCACCTCCCCCACACCCACAACACCTCTCTGGAGCAGACATCACTCTGAATCCCTGCCAAGAGTGGCTCCAGGGTAAATTACACTTTTAGATAAAGCCCCCCCCCTCACTCTCTCCTGGCTCTGGAGGATGTGTGCAGCTTCTCTGGGCATATCTCAGCGCGGCAGTTTGACTAATATGGGCTTTTCTGATGCCATTGTCTGATAGTTTTGTGTCAGAGCTGCCAATCACCTTGCTGCATAATCGCGCCAGCGAAGAACGACCTGAATTATTTAGACTGGAGACGTTCGCGCTTTTCACCGGATCGAGTTATTGTTCGAGATTAACAGATGCGGCGCGATCCTCGTGTGGATTTAGAACTCGACGGATCCAAAGTTCAAAATAATGATCTGCATTTATTACTGTCACATGTCGTCCCAAACTGTTACTTTTTTTAAATTGAGATTTTAAGGGATGGACCAAGACGATGTAGCATAATCGTAGTTAAGATGAAGTAAACGATGCGGGCTAAAATGCTGGAAAGTGCAGAGTGCCTGTATTCAGGCTACATGGAAAGCGTCTGAAACCATGTTGAATTCTTCATTGGATTTATAACAAGTTTCAAGTCCTGACATAGATTCTCCACTGCATTTATGAGGTCTGAGCTTTGACTGGGCCGTTTGAACACATGACGCATTCTGAGCTGAAACATTCCTTGTAGCTCTGGCTGGATTTTTAGGATCACTTTCCTGTCTCAAAGTAGTATTTTTGTGAAACTCGGGCATAACATGCCCGCAGCATGATACTGCCATCACCATGTTTCACAGTGGGAACTGCAGATCTCTGCAGCTCCTCCGTAGTAAGTATGATCCACTTCTTGTTTGCTACTCTGCTTGAGGTCCTCTTTCACTGGCCTGCGCTGGATTATATTTAGGGGTGTCAGAGTAAAACAGTATGTAAGAAAATTAGAGCTGAAACGATTCCTCGAATGATTCAAGTACCTCGATTATTAAAATTCCTCAAGGAAAATGTATCTGCCTCGAAGCTTCGTTAAATTATGTAGCGCACCGTGTTCTGCCCGGATCATCATTTGTGGTGGGGCAGCGCTCTTACTTCTGCCTATGAGTTGTTGTGAAGTGCTAGCAGCATGGTGTTGACTTGTGCGGCGTTTTGTCAGGGTTTGGGGGACAAATAAGGATTGTTGAGCTTTGCGGTGCGATGGTTGGACTACGACAACTTTTGTGGCGTCAGAATCGCGTTGTCAAGGTTTTGGAGCGAACGGTAGGAATGAGAGAGAAAGAGAGAGAGAGAGATCTGATTCCTCGGATAATCGTAAAAATATTCCATAGAGTACTCGATTACTAAAATATTCTTTTACAACAACCCTAATGCAAATGCATCCTATAATTTTGGGGGTTTTATGTGTGCTTCTTTCCTTCTACTTCACAATTACTTTATGTTAGTCTAGTGCAGTGGTCTGCAACCTGCTGCTCTGCTCTTCGGATCTTCCATAACATTAATAATTTTGTTAAGACGGTGCATAAATCACGACATAATATAAACAAAAATAGATATAACAAATGGAGATCTTAGTAGTTCTTTTGGGGGTTTTTTTGCTTGTTTTTGTTTGGAATAAAATCTGCACTAAATTTCCAAAACAAGTGTGAGAAATATGTGAACCAAACAAAAAAAAAATCATTAATAATATAATAATAATAAATCAACACAACATAAAAAAGCATGTTGTCTTTTCACAAAAGGGTTATGTAACATTTGCAGCTCTGAACTTTTATTTTGCTGGACTTGGGGCCAAAACCAGCTTTTTGATTTGTAATGGTTTAACATATGAATCGTTATAAAAATCATAAGGTTTGTGGAACAAGATGTGAAAAAGTTCCAAGCTATATGAAGATTTTAGAAAAATAAAACTATTTCTTTAAAACACTAATTTTATAGTATATTTCAATGCTTTTCATAATCCTTTGACACTCACACAAAAGCAGCCTTAGCTCTTATTGTTCGACAGAAAAATAAAGACAGGTAGCCACTTTTCTTAACAATAACGTGGGATAATATTCCTTAATAACACCACTTGCTGACTTTAATTGACAAATCTTTCGTATTCTTACAGAAACAAAATCACCTTTGTGTAAAACTTCGTCTAACGTCTTACTGCGTCACACTTCGGCCTAAGCGCTTTGTGGGTGGGAGTTACAAAAGTCTGCCAGCAGAGACTGATGCCTCCTCCAGAGATCAAACGCTGCTGCGTCACGCCATCGGTTTAGCACTTTCTGACCCGGTCGGCGGCCTCTCCGGCGGGTTTCCAAATCGGCTAACCCTTTGTTCCTCCGGGCTCATCTCGTCTCTCTGGGCTGCGCTCATCAGGCGGCGAGCGAGTGCTGGTGTGCGGATGTGCTCAGAGCTTGGCTCTGCTGTTCAGTGGCAGTCGGTTTTCATAAAAGCGCTGGTACGAATGTACTGTGTGCTCAACTGTACATCAGCACATTAAGCTGAGGTCAAGACAGAGCGGAGGGAGAAGGGAGCGCCGAAGCCAACACCATCGATTCCAATTAATCACAATCCTCCATTTAAATCGACTGGGCTGGGAGCTTCATTTTCCACGTCCTGGCTCAGCAGATCTATTGAACAGAAGTGCTGTGCTGCCAATCTCGAGTCTTATCACCGGGGTGTGAAGGAACCAAATAACTCCAGCGGAGCAGGGTAGTCTCTGTGGTCGAAAGGGAAGGGACGAGGAGAGTTCATCGGGTCCTCTGTTCACGTAAAAAGCGACAGGACAAAAGCAGAATTCGATGATGCCGATGTCACTGGTGGATTTCTCCAGAATGTAAAGTGTTTGGTCTGGTGAGGATGGAACAAAGGGAATGGAATCAGACGTTAGTAGTGAGGTCTTCCTGCGTGGCTTTGTCTGTGGAGTTTATAATCATATGTTAATGAAGCAAAGTGTCCATCACTGGATGAAGATTAGCAGAAAGGAGCGACGCTACAAAGCGCAACCGACCAGCATAATGCCTGTATACCGCCGCCTCACACAAGATACACTAACACACACAGATAGGCATGCGCTTGGAGCAGCTCCTACTGTTCTTAATTAAAATCAGGTATGGAATAAAAATGAGCAGATTAAAGGAATATGCAAGAGGCTTTAGGGATTTCCCCCGAGATCCAACTGACTGTGTAACGGTTTCCTTTCACCTTGGATCTGCTTTGTTACGTATTTTTTTCTACCAGAGTCAGAGTGAATAATTAAAAAACAAAAAAAGAAAAGTCAGGCTTATTTATATTTTTAAATGTGCACAGGGGATTTTGTTGCGTATGCAGAGTCTGGACTGATTTGAGAAAAGAAAAAATAAACCTTTTCTGGTGCAAAAATATATTATGACATATGAGGAAATACCATCCAGGGAACTAGGAGAAATTTTATAGGTAAAAGCCGGAATGAATCAACTAAACGGAGCACTTCCGCCTCTTTATGGAGGCGGATTTTACCCATTAATTCAACATTTTCTATTAACATATAAATTACCCGGTGGGACTAATTAGAGGAAAATTAGGCATGCATTTCTTTCTCTTTCCCCTTTCAAAAATTAATTTGTTGATGGATTTTATGTAAATATTTGCTATCACAAGTGCTGCCAATATCTTCCAACTCTAATTAGATTAAGATTTATAAACATGATAAAAATCCATTCATGACACGAAGCTGTAAATCACTTTCTATGTCAAATTTATTCAGTTCGACATGGAAAAAGTGAGCAGATTCTTACTCTTCAGGCGCACTTGATTTCAATGAAATCCAGACATCGGTGGTGAAAACCTGCAAACACTGTGAGACGTAAACACCAAATACCGAACTGAGCTCGCACACGATGCGCCACAACTGGAGGCCTTGCAAGAAACTGGATAAGTGTTGCAATCCAAACCACTCGGATGAAGATTAGTGCAAGGATGTTTACTGCGTATAAATGTCAAAGTTCAAGGCCTGATATCGTGTTAAGACTTCAGTTTAAACTCAAAGTTTGTCTGAGCTAAAACGTTGGAAATCATCAGGTTATTTCAAAAGACACCGTTTAAAAAAATGGTGTTTGAGTTATGCAAACATGGAGAACAAATGACAACTACATTTACTGAAGATTGCGTCTTTGTTGGTATTTTTAAAATATAACTATAAAGCTAAGGAGCTGGAGTTAGCTAGCTACAATGCTAACACCTGCTTTGGTAGCCTTGGGTAGGCTGACTTGCTAAATCTAGACGCTTGTTTTCAGCATTTGTTTATAAATATAGTTTGATTTTTGTTCATTTTTGTGTAGGTCATTTCGTCCTCTTACCACGTCATACCTTCATAGTTTTAAATGTTTCACGCTTTTTGGGTTGAAAACTTTGTAGGAAATTACAGAGCCATTTTGTCTGGGTTGGAAGGTGATATTTTCATACTTACTTTTACCAAATGATGTAAAGTGAGCTTTTATAATCTACCCACAGTTTGCTGTAAGGAGGTATTGTTAAAGGATCCCAACAAATGGTATTTGTAACCAATAGACCTCCAATAAATGTATTTTTGTTTTACCAGGGGGTCATAATCAGCCAGAGTTCACATAAGATCAGCACCACAATCACCAGAAACAGGATGTAATAGTGTTCCGAAAATAATACACAATTATATCAAACTTTAGAAATGATCATTTATTTTTATTCTTTACCTGCATAATTCATCATAAATAGATTTTTTTTTTAAGAAAAGAAAAAGCTTGAGTCATTGTTCTTTTTTGACTCAGCATACACACCTGGTAGTAACTCCAGTCATATAGAGCATATGACTGCTGAATTTGTTTTGTGATTTTGAAACCTTCACTACCTTGAAGCAGACAACCTGGTTACACCCAGTGAGAATTAGCAAACAGTCAAGGTTATTTCTTTAAGCTCAAGAAAAAAGATCTAATAATTGACACATTTTGGATTGTTTTTCTAATCGAAGATGTATTAAAATGTGGCCAATGAAGAAATAACCTCTGCAGCAAACAGTAAGTAATCACACATATAGTGTATTTCCTTTAAGACTGAAAATTTTACCATCCAAAATGAATTCTAATGATAAAAGACCATTCTATCGACCTTAAATGATTTGGGGCTTTTTGTCAGTCCACTGCCATTAATGGAAACGGTCTCGTCTGCAGATTTGACATTTAGTGCTCCTAAACAATTAGGAAGAAACAAATCCCAGAGGAGAGCCAGAAAGGCCCTCCTGTCACGCATCCATTTATTGCTCCCCGTCTCCGCCTCGCTCAATCCAACAAATTCACGCTCATTCTCCGGGGACTATTGAAAGTCATTGGGAGAAATGTGGGAAATCAATACCTGAAATTGAAGTACGCAAGTCAAGCTGAAGAAAAGTGGGTACTCTTGAAAAGTAAATTAAAACCCTTCTTGTCAAAATAATTCCTGGAAGCACTGACTGTTACAAATGTGCTGGGAGCGTATACACTGCAATCCGAAGGGTGCAATAATAACACGCTTTTTGTCCTCCATTATCAACACATCTCTTTCAGTTTGGCGACATGTCCACCCAAAGACAGATAATCGGAGTGTTGTGGGTGTATTTATGAATTTTGCAATAACGGACTGGGCCAAATGAAAGCTCTTCGGCCAGAGAAAATACCCTCTTCAGTCAGAGAAGTCACAGGTTCAACACCAGTAAAAGTTCACACAAAATCCTACTGGGTGTTTGTGGTGTAGTTCATATCACAAATATTTAATAGTACAATTTAAAAAAGACAAAGCTGACTTACAAGTACGTTTTCAGCATGAGCTAGGAGCTTATTTTAAGTTAGAAATTTCTTAATATTGATTAAAAAAATACTAGCAAGTGAAATAATCTGACAGTGGAACTCATAAAATGGGGAAAATGATTTGTACTTTTTCATCAATATTAAGGTATTACTGATCCTTAACACTGAACTAGAAACTAGACCAAAAGTACTTAAGATTTTGTATTTTTGCAGTGTAGATTCGATGAATGGGAAGGTGAGAGATGGTAAAAGGCTAAAAATATACATTTCAAATAGTGCCTGAGTGATGAAAGTGCTGTTTCCAATTATATGCACTTTTCTCTTTAGGTTTTCCACAGAATTTAGGATCTAGAAACTGAGATAAACATTGGAAAGAGGTCAAATTT
Source organism: Xiphophorus couchianus (assembly GCF_001444195.1). Lineage (NCBI taxonomy): Eukaryota > Metazoa > Chordata > Actinopteri > Cyprinodontiformes > Poeciliidae > Xiphophorus > Xiphophorus couchianus. Next base: position 26,684,502 of record NC_040231.1, on the reverse strand, counting down.
TGTGTTTATTGTTTGTATATCTTATATATTGCTCACTCATGTTCAGTTTTCTGATAATGGCCATCATTATTTATAATTTAAATTGCTATTTCAAAGCGTGACACCATGCACTAAAAAGACCGCCAAAAACTTCATAAAATAAACAGACCCACAGCATCCCACATCTTCTTGGAAAGAGGTTCTTTTCCACACATTTCACCTTTTGTTTCATGTCTGTTAGTAAAAAAACCTCAGTTAGTCTCATCTGACCAAAACGCAATCAATTAATTACTGACCTAACAAAGTTAGCAAGTTCTTCATATTTATGCTTGTTGTGAGCTGAGAGGAAAGGCCTTTTCTTGGCACATCCCCAAATAACCGGTTGTCATGTTGATGGCTTCTAATGGTTGTTATGGAGACTTGGCGACCCCCAACATGCCGCCCCATGACGCAGTTCTGCAGCCGAGTTTCTCTTTGGCTTCCATTTGACATCCTGCTCACTGTGTATCTGAACACATATTTGTATATTTGCCATCTATGCTATATTTACAGTCTATAAAGGTATGTTTTGCAAATTGTGATAATTAATTGACATTTCTGATGGCGTCAAATGTTTAACATATTTCAAATGTTCCTTATTCAAGTTTCATGAAACCCTTTGTTTATGGTTGTAGTTTTCTTACTGGTAGCTGACTGAGAAGCCAGCACTGGCAAATGAGAAAGAAATCACTCACTTGTGTTAGCATCAAAGAGGCTAACAGCTAGCATGCTCAGGCTGGTCACCAACTAGAATAGACACATTTTTGTTTGTGTGTTTTTTTCTTAATAAATCTTTATAAAACAAATGGTTCACATACAATATCTTAAAGCCACAGGCACCACTCGATTGGAATTAGTTTTTTTAACACTATTTACTGGAATCCAACTCGATATCAAGCATAAATATTAAATATAAAACCTAAATGCTCAACATTATTAAAGCTATTATTGTGTATGAATGTTTTTTAGCCTGTGCATGCCAGTCATTAGCCTCTCTAATGCTAACACTAACAACCTATAGCAGAGGGAGCAGGCATTGAGTGACTAGTCATTTGCCTCTCTAATGCTAAGAACAAACAATTAGTGCTAATGGGCAGCAGAGGGAGGAGGTATTGAGTGATAGCCTGCATGCTAAGTCTCTCCTCTCCAATGCTAATGCTAATGCAAATGAGTAGCCTCCTTCTTATTAGCCAGCCCTGGCCTCTGAGTTACCATTGGCTACAGAATAGCCTTGTGCAAAAATGCAGCCATTGCTGGATGCACAACAGTTTTAATCTCCACCCTCATGCTGTGTCATACTTTTCAATTAAATAATTGAAAATATTTTTTTAAAAAAGGACCACCTATTTGCTACATTCCTGATCTTTTCAATTGATACACAAACGTTCCCAATATATATTTGCAAGCCTCCATTCACAAGCACAGACATCAGAAATGAAGTTAGTGAACACGTTTCTTCTTAAATTTCCTCCACGGCATCTGCTATCAAACTTTTATTAGACTTCATTTTAAAACCTCCTGAAATACTTGAAGGCATTGCCTCCACATAAAAAAGCCATAACACTGTTGTCTCCCAATCAATTTTACTAGTGGCTTCTCAGTGGTTGCATTTCTTAAGAGACAGGTTGTGCATGCTAAATGGCTCTGCAGCAAAAAGTTAGTTTGCTGTTACCGATTTCGGTGTGTGGATGATCTCCTCAGCGTCTACCTAATGTCTGAGTGGCACAAATTGCGGAAGTAGCAGCAGACATGTCTGACAAGTGATACTGTGGCTGTTTCCTAAAATACACATATAAGTAGAACTCGATGCTTTCTTGTTTCAGTCAGAAAAAGAAATGTTTGCAGACTTTCCCGACTGTAAAAGGCGCCGGCAGCCTTCATCCTGCCAGGAGGTGATAGGTGGGAGGTCTCCCAAGAACGACAAGAAGCAAAACAGGATTAATTAATGAATGTTGCATTGGAATCTATTAAGGAAGTCGCAGAGCTTATTCATCATGTATGATGCCTGACAGGCCTGACACAGTGAGGAAATAATGACATGCAAAAGCCTGATTGTGTCATCTCAACCTATTAGTCTGTTATACCAGCAGGGCGGATGATGAAGAGTGACTGCATTAAGTGGGTAACGCAATGTTGGGTAAAGCATAACACAGTCCAAGACAATGACTTGGAGTAGCATTAGCACCTCTTGAACTTTCAGATTTGGCCTTTTTATAGGCCTAGATTTCACTGTATTCTATTGTGTGTGATATCCCAAAACTAGGGGTGGGCATTTATCGTATCGTTTATCATTTATCGTGATAAATTTGACCACGGTAATGATGATTAAACCACCCCCAAAACCATCCGTATTGTTGGGACTGTCAGTTTTACCAGTTTGTCCATTGTTTGTTCAATAACAACATCAATAAATATCAATACATTTGATACATAGAAAATATACTTTGCGTCCTAAAGAAGCGCATTACAAATAGGAATGTTTTTCAAGAGCAGTATTTGTGTTTGTGGGACTATCACAGACATACATCACTCTAAAAAGCAAGTAATAAAAAGTCTTCATGTCACTTTTATCATTATCACAATAGTACCACAAAATACTGCGATAAAATTTGAAGTCCACATTGCCCACCCCCAAAACAGAGGTGAAGTGAAGCTTCAGATCCAAACAGCTGTCTGACAAAATAAATAAACTCAAAGAAACTGGTGCCTTAGCACATCGGGTAATAAAAACCCCGAAGGTTAAACACTAGCCTGATTGATCCATAAAGGCATGCATATTCTCTTGATACACAGTGGCTTGTGATCTCTGCACACGCACCAGAGAAACAAACATAAGATGAATAAACAGCGTTCCACAGCAGCCACACAGGGAAGCTTGTTTTAACCTCTGGGCTGTATAAATGGCTCTTGGATGCATGAGATGAGAGGAAGAAAAAAAAAAAAAAACATATCCTGACCTCAAACCGTGTCTGCGAAGGGAAAAGTAAAAGCATCAGAGGCCAGCTGGTGTCCAAGAATGACACACCATGTCAGGGTATATGAAACAGAAATTCACTGTTGAATACAAAGCTCCAAAAAGAAGCTCACTGAAGTAGCAGTGGTGTGATCAAAGGCTTGATCCGTGGCCCAGCTGACTCCTTTAAGAGTGTTCGACCTCTTAAAGGAGGTCGAGGACTCTGTAGGAACGGGGAGGGAAGTTTGGGAATGCTAAACCACGCTGCATGCAGGCCAGATGTTGAACAAAGAGCGACCTTCTAAACATTTATGACAATCAGGGGACTCGCCGCAGGGCGCAGCTGCAGTTCGGGAGAACAGCTGAGGCGACAATTTCTCTCCATTTTTTTTTTTTTTATTGCGACTCAACTCAGACAAACAGACAGCGTAGAAAACCGCTCCAAATAAATGTCACCAAACAGTCTCTTTGTTACACTTGTTACAGCTGTGACAAGGAGTGCATTCTACAAGCCGAGTTTCAGGAGCCAGAGAGAGAGATGAGGAAAGGAACAATAAAATCCAACAATCAACGGAGTGTAAATGAGAAGTGACACGTCGGGGTGAGATTGTTGGCAGCTCCTGATTACCTGTTGTGAGAACAGACAGGTGCTAAACCGTGATGAAGGGTGACCAACAGACACACCAACAACAAGACAAGGCTCACGGTTATCATATCTGCTTTTCGATTTGTTTCAGTTCCATAAACGTGTTTAATTAAATGTGTTAATCGATGTGGTTTACATACAATACAGCAACGCTAAGTTCATAAATGTTGTCAATTAAGACAACTGTCAACATATTTGGTTTTATAACCAGCCTTCCATTTGGATTCACCAACCCTTTATCCACCATCCACCCAAAAGACTTTTCTCCATATTTTGTCCATCCATCCATCCATTGTCAGTCCATAAACTATCTATCTTATTGTTTGTCCATCCATCCATCTATCCGTCCGTCCATCCTTCATAGGATTTGCTCCAGAGCTAAAGGGTTATTTCACTTTCTGTAATTCATCAATCTCGTCTGAATTTGAACACCTGTAATTTAAGATCTGACATAAAAAAACAAAAACAAAAAAAACAGGTCCAACCTGAATCTGATAATTATATCCTTCACATGCCTCATGAAACAAATTGCTTTGAGAAAAAAATTAGACGTGGGACATTTTCACAGATGTTTTGACTTTAGGACCACCATTAAAGTTAGACATGCATAGAAGTCCAAACAAAGGTCTAGTTAAAACCTAGACGGAAATATCCAGCGTTGATTCCAACTTCTTTAAACTACAGCTCAGGGTTTATGAAACATTTACTCAGTTTGTAAAAGCAAAAAAAAAAAAAGGAGAACTTTTCAGTTTTCCCCCCAAAATTTGCAAAGATCAAGGTTTTGTTTTATTAAAGTCAAGATTTTTCTCAACCATTTATATCCTCCTGTCCTGTCCTGTTAAAAATCCTATCTTTTTTCCCAGCGGCCATATTGGAAGGCATTGGATATTGGATATCAAACAATGAGGGGAGTCTGCGGGAGGGGAACTTTTCACTTTTCAAGCCAAGAAGCACTTTGGGACTAAACCTGTTTAACACCCCACAGTATCTAACCGAGGGGCCCTTTTCATTAAAGCTAATTGAGTTGTAGATGAACACAATACTGATTGCATTAGGACCTTTAATCATGTTAAAGTGTCTTATTTTATTAAAGGGAATTTGGCTCAATCTTGAGCCATTTTGGAGGCTAACCTTTGTCAGAGGTTGTTGCCAGGGGCGACCGTGGGAGAGGACATTCCCAGGCGTCCTCCCACAGATAGGCGTGTGTGTATACACACATGCTTTCCACCTCACCTCCCTCCTCTCTCTCCATTTCTTATCAGGTAGAGGGAGAAGGCTCGTCTGAGCATGCTCCAGCATCACCGGTCTCACTTGTGTGATAATAAAGCAACTGTCAATCATTCCAAAGCTTGCAAAATTAACTTTCTCTCATCTTTCGCGAGGCGTTTCCTTCAGGTCAGAAGACCTCCAACCAAAGTTCACCGGATCACCCAGATAAACAAAACAAACGCACCCTGTCCTGCTGTTGGTACGAGATAAATGGATGAAACCTCCTCACATGGCATCTTTCCATCACTTTGACCTCCTCCTTCCCTCCCGGGCGGTTTCTAATTCCTCGCGTGATTCCAGGACTCAACATCCATCCTGCTCTATCGGCCTTCCTCTCCTCCGTTCCATCTCGCACATTTCAGGGAGCTCTGGTTGGTAAAGAGGGACAGCGAGGCTGCCGGGTTTCTTATCTGGCCGTGTTGCTGGCACATTTGAAGATGCTATCGGGGTCAGCCCCCGTTGGTCTGTTTATGCTCCAGCCCCAGCAAGTGCAGCCTGACAGGAAATGAGATGGATGGAGGATGGCGGAAGAAGAAAATGGAAACATCTTCCTCAGCAGAATTGATGGAGTGAGGAGCAGACGGGGCAGACAGGCCTTATAAACATGTATAAAACCGAGAGGCTCGCCCAAAGCCGGATGAAAAACGGAGAACCACCGCAGTGCAGTTATTTAGACAGATTTATTTTCCGTTTACTCCGTTTGCAAGGTTTATTACTGATCGGTCGACACTCAAAGAAAAACCTTTACACTCTAAAAAAAATATATATTTTTTTTTCTTAAAAACCTTCCCATGTGTGTCTGCTTCTTAAATATACGAGATTGCAGCTAAGGCAAGAAGATTAAAAAAAAAAAAAACAGTCATTGGAAAGCGAGATTTAGTCTCCTTTAATTGTTCCACACAAGAACAATCCAGATTGCCTGCCTATAGATGAGCAAACAATTGAAAAGCATTTTCAATTCCTTTCCTCGTCTCTCTCTCTGGCTCCTGAAACCCGGCTCGGAGAATGCGCTCCTTCTCTTTACCTTCACATCACATGAAATCCCAATAAGATTTCTTAAAGTTTGCAATCGTAACGTCACTAAATCAGAAAGAAAGTTCAAAGAGTTTAATTACCCTCCCAAGTGTCGGAAATAGGAGCACGTCATCAGGATTGGTGTAAATATTCTATAGCGTGTCTGATCATTTTCTTTGTGAACTCATATCCACACACGAGCTAACTCGTCGTGTTCATGTGAGTTCGCTCCTGTCTGCTCTGCAGAGTGGCAGCTTGAGAGCAGCAGATGCTTCCGAAGACACAGCTGCAGACGGAGGCGGTGATGTCGGTCGCCGTGGCCAGGAGAATTCATCATCGTTTACCTCGTCAAGAGGTGTGACGGCGTGGCAAATTAGCGCCAGTTAGCGGCTTTCCCCCCCCCACCGCCATCTCCACACACAAATGGGATGTGTGTTTTTGATCGAAGTTACTGATCATAAACACCAGTGTTTCGATGTGTGTAAATAAGTTCACAGCGGTGCAGATGATTCTGGAACATGCTGGATGTACATAAAGTGATGCTTAACTTACAAATCTGAATACGTTGTATTAGAGTTGGACAATATGGCTGAAAAATCTATCATAATATAGGTGTTTTATAACAGTCGATAACTTTCAATATTGATTAGGTTTTTAAAAAAAATATCTATAATATTGCCAAACTAGTGTAATAACATTTCCTGTTTTATCCACAGTTTTACACTGTTTTTTATTCTTTATTTTTAAGCAGTTATGAAGCGCGGCAACAAAAGTTGAAACTGCTGCTGTATTCAACAGGTTGTTGCTAGGTAACCAAAGCATGAGTGAGTTAGTTGATGCCACCAACCTTTCTTAGCTGGCCATAAGAGGTTAAGCGGCTAAAGCCACTCCTCTGCCTACATCTCCCAGAATGCTGTGCGGTTGTGAATGTTCTCTATATATTGAATATTCCACCAGATGTACTATCTATTGATACTGATCATGTGCTTATTGTGATATATATTGTTTTTATTTACTGCCCAACCATACTTTCTATGTTTTGATTTGGGTTATAAACATAAAAATGTCTGACCAAACTAGAATATAACAAGATAAACAACAAGTACAGAATGACATTTCACTTATAAGTTCCATATTTGTGTATTGATGATGGCATATGACAAAATGCAATGTTTATTGCTTGTTTCACAATTGGTGACTGTATGATGTTTCTATGACATAAAGCACTTTGAACTGCCTTGTTGCTGAAATGTGCTATTACAAACAAACTTGACACATCTGTCACAAATATAAACCCTTAAACGGTTAAAAAGAGGTCGGCCCTTTCTGTGTCTATGTGAGAATCTCTTTAGATGCTCCAGTGAACGTTGGTAGCAGCGTTCACGGTGAACGATCTGACACGATCAGCGCTGCAAATCTGTCTGTGTAGACGTGAGACGCAACGCGCCTTCAGAGTTCATTAGATACGTCAGGAGCAGAGGCAGATGCTGCGAATGACAGACTAAACAATCAGCAGCAAACACAGACAACAAACACAGCGGAGACGCTGCATGCCAAATGAGCTGCTGGAGGGCGGGGCTCGCATCTGGATGCTGATCACAAACCATGAAGCAACAATGCGCTCTGGTAACGTCATCATTCTCTCTCAGACTTCGAATTCAAATTTTTGTTCATTTAATGTCGATCTTTTTCTGTAAAACTGCACGAGTCAGGGCAATGGGTTCTGAAATGATCTCATCAAGAGGAGTGAAAAGGACAAAGTAACACCGAAGGCATTCTAATCAGATATTCAACATTAATGGAAGCGAATGCAAAGGATCTCCAGAACATCTGGATCATCGGGGAGAATGGCATCGCCAATTACCTCGGTCCATCTGTGATGAAGTCCCCTCAGTCAGAGCAGGTGCCATAACGAGTGTCACCGAACACAGTCAGAGTCTAATGGTCGGTAAACTGCACAAACAGATCGCCCGCAACATTAAAAACCACTGAGAGAAGAAATGATGAATGCTGATCTTATTATAATGCAAGCCTGCCTGTTCATAAAGGCGCTAAGGGCTTGTTTTAATGTCCGTATGTTGCGTGGATTAAAACCTTTTTATGCTTCCCTGTAGCTACGGGTTGGTTCCCCATATTTGCTTACCTAAGATCCGGACAAGGGGGAAATCAGACGTCCCTCTACACCACTGATCTCAAACTTCGGTCCTCAAGGGCCGGTGTTCTGCAACATTTAGATGTCTCCCTGCTTCTGCACACCAGGCTCCAATATAAGCTCATTAGCAGAGCTTTGTAAAGCTTGACTGTACGCTAGTGAGGCAGTTTCACCATTTAATTCAAGTGTGGAGGACAAGGGACATCTATAAGTTGCAGGACTCTGACTCTCGAGGAATGCAGTTTAAGACCAACGCTCTACATTTCAGTCATGATCATAGATAAAGGTGGGAAATAGACAAGTTTCTCTACTGACTCAGCTGTTTCTATACCATAGATGGACTGAAACAGCACATAAATTTTTATTTGAGAAAAAGTTGAAAAAGTTGAATTCTTCAGCTTGATGGAACGACTGACCCCCAACGTGGATTGAGCAGTCAACCGTCTTTCAGTTGTGAACCATGGCTCCAGACGTTTTGGAGCAGCCTAGCCTGGCCATTGCCTTCCTGAACAATTCTGCTCCATTATTATTTTGCTTCAGCACAGTCTTGGCTATTTACCATTGAATTGGATTCCCAGGTAGAAGTTCAATGGGGACATTCGGCAAACAGAAGTAGTGAACGATAACGGCGATTTTCTGCGCTTCTTTAGAATTGTAGTTTGCCTGTAGTTTTAATAATGACAGCCGAGGAAGTGATAGGTCACGCTTCCAAACATTGAACCTTAATGGCCGCCTCACTTGGCTCCACACTTCTCTTTTCGCATTGGAGGATGACTGTTTACAGCGCAGGCAATTTCCAATAAGTCTCATAGCGTAGAACTGGTGCAGTACATATGTCACAGGCAAATGTTAGCGTCTGGGTCAAATTTAAAACCTCAACAGAGTCCAAACCTCCAGGAAGCAATAATTTCTCAATAGCCAAGAGTCCTGACCCTCTGGTTGAATCATAATCAACCAATAAAATACACAACAATTATTAAAGATACAATTATACTTCCTGTGGTAATCACAGTGAGACTGATCGAACTCTGAGTCGCCACAAAGGGACTTAAAAGCACCTAAGATCTGGTTTAGACACTGCTCTTTGAACCTGAAGAGAGCCAATCATTAAATATAAAATGGATAATACATGAAGAGAAAACTAAGAGACAGATTTTATGTTCTCTTTACTTCAAAACTCAGCTCCTACAAGGAAACTTTATTTATCCAGGATGTTTAGGGATTGCATTTAATAAAAAAATCCGGTGACAAATGGGTGTCTGAAGCAACTTAATTATAGCTAAAACATTTGTCATGTGCTCATAATTAAAGCAATTAGGCAGAAAATTCGGAATAATTCCTTTCAGGAACAACTTCAAAAACTTGTGTTCATGCAGTTAATTACTAACTGTTAATTAACATTTGATCGCAGAGCAGAAGTTAATTTGCTCCAGTCGCTGTTTGTTCATGATCCTTTGTTTCTTTTGTCTTGTTTGGGTCAAAATGTGTGAAGTCGGGAGGGCCGGACTTGGATTTCTCCATAATATTAAGTACGTGGCCTAATAAGAGTTGAAGTAAGAATCAGTGAAAAGAAAATCTTAATCATCCAGATGCCAGACTGAAATGTGGCCCTGACCCTGAAAATCATGATTTATAATTGCATGTAAATCTATCATTAAAAGAGTATTATACATCCAAAAAATTAGGTACAACATTATCAACACAAGTCTAACAGTGTGACGGTGCATTGACTCCAGTAGACCGGCTGAAAGTGTGTGAACAATTAAGGGGTCAAGTCCACATTTCACAGTCACTGCCATTGCTCCTCAAACCATTGCTAAACCATGTTTGCTTTGTGCTAGTGTGCATTCAGAAGGTTGTATATTAGGAACACACAAAATATTGGTATCAGCCAACGTTGGACATTTTTTAACTTATTGTATCTGTATGAAAAGTAAACCTGGGCCGATATTACCAGTCGATGCTGATTTCAATCTTTTTGCCATTTGTGTTTGCGGAGGGGGAGTAGGTTGATCTTGTTGGATTAGTTTGGTCATGTGACCAAAGAAACACAACGTTGATAACAATGCAGTACAGAATAATGTATAGCTGAGTAAAAGAAATGTCTTTTTACGATATTGAAAGGGTGCTAAAATATATATAATATCAGTACGGTTATCGGACATAACAGTAATATTAATATCGTTACCGGTCCAAATGTTCATATGAGTGCATCCCTACTGTGTATGGTCTACAACACTTAGGTAAGTGAACATTGAACATTGTTCAAAGCATCACACATTCTCTACTGACTTACCATCTTCCCATAATGTATCCTGGTGCTACATGTTCCCTGGATAATGGACAACCACGTTATGTCAAAGAAAACATGATCTATCGGACCAGGCCTTGTTTGACAGTCAAAGTTCAAACCCTCCTGTCTGCAAGACTTTCATGATTCCTTGATGATGAGAACAAACACGGCTGTTCATGTTCAACCCGTCTGCAAGAAAACACCAGCCTTCGCTGTGACATGTTGAAACACCAACCACCATTTTTCTCAGAGCATGCTTTGATTTTCAGGCCAGGTTTGATGCTGACAGAAGCAATGTTGGCACTTCTATAGTAGACACAAGTCGGTATGGGCATACTGACAAGGCCTGCGGCTAAGCAGCTGTATAGCCAACGAACCGAGATGCATTTTTTGACACCTTCCTAACAGAAGCAGCATTACCTTATTCAGCAATCTGTGCAAATGGGTCTGTTGGACTACACAGGCCAAGCCTTCGCTCCCCACATGCACCGCCTGAGACTCGGCCACCCATAACCCTGCTGTCAGTTCCCCACTGCTCCTTCCTTAGATCACCGTCAATAGATCCTAACCTCAGCAGACTGTGTAACCCCACAGAAATTGCAGTTGTGGATGTGCTGTCTAGCCATCCCAATTTGTCAAACTCCTACAGATCCTTATGCTTGCCTGTTTTTCCCCAATCCAACTCAGAAACCAAGGACAAAATATTCACTTGATGCCTCACCAACAGGTTATAGCATGAAGAAAACTGGGCCTTATTGGTGAATATCCTCGATATTGAAATGCTTTGTCTGAATCTGAGCTTGCCTTGTTTCCACCAACAATAAATAGAAATTAAATTGATATCTGGGAGCTAAATTGTAGCACTCAAAGGGGAGGGTTAAAGCACAAAATTGTAGCTACTCGTTGGAAAAGAACACGTTGCTGCAGACCTCTTGTAACTACGGTGCGTGTGAAAACAGAGAGGATGCAGATCGCTGACCTCTGATACAACAGGATGCAATCTACTGTAAGAAAAGCTACTCTCATAATGCCACACATTGATGTGATCAGCAGGGGGGAGACTTCCACTTCACCACCGCAAGCCTTTATTCTTTATTAATCATCCATCAAGCCCCATCAGGCTCAGCTCAGTCGGTCGAAAGCCTCCGAAATCCTACGTCAACATCCCAGCGAATCTGACACCGTAACAGCTTTCAGCCGCCGATCAACAGGCCTGTGACGGCGGTGAAGGAAAAGAGGATGTCTGCACCCGCTCCCCGGGGCCATTGCATGCAGAGTTCAGGGCAAGAAGAGGAGGATGCACGCGTACACACACACACACACACACACACACACACACACACACACACACACACACACACAACGTAAGTCTGAACTGCTCATGCAAACAACCTATCACTTCCTTGCTTTCACACTTTCTTTTTTCTTCCTTTCACACTTCGTCTGCGTTCCTACAACTCCTGTCTGCATCACACGTCATGCCCGTGCGCATTAAGATGGAGGTGGTGCGCGAGCAGGTCTGAACAGGATCTGACAGCTCCCAGCCAACAGCCTTTATTCCAGGGCACGTTCCAGTCGCTATTAAATCTCACCTTTTGTATTCCCCTCTGCCACAGAGGAATACTAAACAACCATGATTCCTTTTTCTCTTCTTCACATCACCTCCAAGTGAGGATGAAGAAAGACTGTCGATTAAGATGAACTCAAATGTTTGTTATAGATATGAAAAACATAAAAACAGCATTTTTAAGGCAGTAAAACCTGGTGAAGCGGGAAATATGCAGACTGAGTGGAACCGAAGCGAAACACCCTTCGAAACTTGATCGGGACCCCTTTCAGACGCAAGCCAGACCACCCCTCAGCAATTGTGGAATGCTGCAAAATAAGTCGATCCATAAATAATGTTGGTCTCCGAAGCATAAGAAACCAAGATGCTCACCAGCTGAGCACTTCACACTTTGCTTTCTTCGGTGCTCTCCATCTGCGCCCAAGGCGAGGAGTTCTCTCGGTGCATTGCGCGCAATGAAACGCACCATATTTCTGCACCCTCAGCACCAGCCAAGGGAAGTAAAATAAACACTTCACACATGTTTTATTTACATGGAGAGCTAATAGAATCTACCCATAGTCACACGATTTTACTCACACGTTGCAATTCACGCATCTTCAGTGTACTGAGTGGGATTTTATCTTATAGATCACTGATGGTAAAGTAGAAGGAGAATAACGTGATATATTTTCTTTAAATCTAAAAGTAAGTTAACCTTCAATCACAGCTGCAGCTTTTATGAGGCATCTCCACCGGAAGACAAATCTGAAACTTTTGCCTCTTCCCTGTTTGGAAAACAGGACAAGCCCAGTCTGATTGGGTGGATGGCAACTGTGAGCATCAATTTTTAAGACCGTATTTTCAATGCAAGTCCGTCAACCGATTCTTGCACCTGAGCAGTGGATTTCTGCTCCTCCTCCAAAGCAACAAGGAGCTTTCTGGCTGCTTCTCTAATCAGTGCTCTCTTTGCTTACCCTGTCAGTTTAGGTGAGCAGATACATCTTGGTAGGTTTCCGATTTTACCAAACTCTGTTCCCTATTGCTCTCCATAAAACCTCAAAGACCTTCACAGAACAGATGGATTAATACTGAGATTAAATTACAAACTAATGAGGTCTATAGAGTGAAACCCCAATATTAGCAAGTGTTAACTACTTGCTAAAATCTGTGAAAATTTCAGACCACCTCTAGAAATGCTTATAACTTCTTATTTTGATAGTTCAAACACCAATTATACCTTAATGTGCATTAATACTTAAACTGGAAACAGCCTTTGCAATACTGCAGAAGCTAACATCCACTGTTGTCCTTATCTCTGCTTTTTGGGGTATAGCCAATAAGGGACAAGAAAATAAATACAGTTTCTGGACAGGCTGTTTTGCAAATAGAGGGACACCCTGGACATGTCCCCAGTCCATCACAGTTAATAGTGTATCAAGTAGCATTGATACACTATGCTAGGTACTTCAGTTTCTCAAGTTGCATTTTGTTCAAATACTTTAATAATGCTTTAGAAAAAAAATCTGTCAATGGTTGAACTTTCTGCGAGTTATATAAATCAAATTCCAATAAAATGGACTGATGTTAGTCGTCGTTCAGTCATAAATGTTGTGAATACATTTAAGGCCCTTAAAGTGGCACAAATTGAAAGTAAAACCGGATCCAAACCGGACACATGGCCAAAAACAGATGAAATCTTTTCAAGGGCAGGGCACAAGAGGAGTCACCTTGAATGTAAAAACTCTGACAGCACTGTGTCAGTCTGGAATAAAAGTCTGGTCTCTGCTCTGTGTCTGATGACTGAAGGTGCGTTTCAAAGGATTCCCCCGAGGCATGGAAGAGGAAAAAAAAAGAGAGATAGAGAGAGGGAGGGGGAATTTGTGAGAGTCAACTCTTTTTGGGTTCAAAAGCGCTGTGAAGCCCAATTTACCTTTGAAAGTAAGGGACGTTTTCATATGAAAACCCTGAAACTAACTCCTACACAGAGACCTGGATGAGCGCTCGTAGACTAAAGGACGATGAGGACTGTGGGTGTCTCTGCATGTAAGGAGCGGGACAGAGACGGTGAATTTTAATCAAGGAGAAGAAGACGGACAGAATACTCTCAAAAATGCAGATTAAGAGACGGCTGCTGAAGTGATGGATTGGTCTCTGCGCCGTTCCACAGCTCCGAATGAAGCTTTTAACCCAGTTTTCGAGTGACATTTTTCTACCTGGCCTTAAACACCACGCCCACTTTCTTCAGGGAAAACACTTCTTCAAGCCATCTGTTGAAGCCACAAGACTGTGAATAGAGGTCTTTTAGATTGGAAGTGACATGGGCGATTTTAGACTTGGACGTGATGCAATCATTTAGCAGCTGAATGATTGATTTCAAAAATCTGCCTCGTCGTCCCGTAATAGCACCTCAGAGGCAAAGTGTTGATGTATAATTGCATATTCAAACTGACGGGTGTAGAAAGTGCAATCTTTAAGTGTGCGATCCGGAATTTATACCCTCACATTAGATTTGGGAAATACATCAAAAACAGTCAGAGTCACTGACACATGATCCAAGGTTTACCAGATGATGGGCACATCCGAAATGCGTGGCATGCCGCAATTATGCTAATCACGTACAAGCAGACATTTCAGAACAGATGGCTGCGAGACAAAACATTCAATCTGATTAGCACGTCACGCCAGCAGCCAGATTCTTAGCAACACCTAAATTCCTTCTGTAAGGTCCAGAATTATAATGGGACCATTTAAAGTAAATCTCTGACGATGCGTGTAAAGCCTTGATCAGTGAGCCCCGTGCGCGCGCACACACATTGGGAACACGGCCGGGAGATGACGTTCAGCTTCACATGCAGGAGTCAAGAGAGTGTTGGGAAGTCATTAGGAAAGTTTATCTTCATTTGCTGACTGCAGCAGTCAATAATAACTCTCATTAGCACACAGCTGCTGCAGCAGAGTACTGCGGAACGAGGCTGAACAGGGTGCCTGGGCTTGATTGGAAGCAATGCTTTGATCTGAGATTCTAAATTTGGCTTCTTTGTGGTGAAGAATTCGGATTGTGAATCCTGGCAGGCATTTCCAGAAACTCCATCAACACCGAAAAACTCTTTGCAGATACATATGCAACAATATGTGCATCTGAATCAAAACCAAACTGGTTTGGATTGAGTCAGACCACAGTGGAATGACTGGATTGTGTGTACAGTCATGGGAAAATGAATCCGTCCATCTCGCCATTGTTTGAAGCTGCTTGTCCTAGCAGGGTTGCCGAGGGTCACTGGGCGAGAGGCGGGGGACACCCTGGACATGTCCCCAGTCCATCACAGGGCAGCACAGAGACACGCAGGACACACAACCATGCACACACACACACACACACACACACACAGCCAAATTAGAGAGACCAATTAACCTAACAGATATGTTTGGTGATTGACAAAGTACCCAGTGAGAACTGACACAAACATGGGGAGAACATGGAGACTCCATACAGACAGACCCCAACCAGGATTCCAACCTTTGCTGGAAGGTGACAGTGCTAACAATTAACACAGCTTTGAATGAGTCAACATTGTACGGCGTTAGACCAATGCATCACCTTGAATCTTTTCTTTTTCCTGCATCTCATAACAGATTTGCAGCTTGATTTGGGGATCATTGTCTTGTTAGTGATCCAATACAGGTCGGGCTCCAGTCTCTGTGGCTTATGCACAAGCCCAAATTATCACTCTTTCATGATAAAAACTATGTATTCCTTCTTTTTTAGGTAATTCTATTGTTCTGGCTGCATGACAGAGCAATCATAATCCGACAAATACAAATATTGCTTTTTAAAAACACTCATTTCTAATACGCTTCTTTAGGACAACAGTCACATAAAGGAGTGTGATTTTGTCACTAAACTGAACATATTTTCAAATTTGATAATTATTTATACTTTCATTGAAAAAACAGTGAAGAAAATAAGCAAAACTAACAATCCTAACAACATGGATAACATTGAGAGGTTTTAAACACAACAATAAGATCTAAATTCTTCCAAGAAATTAATCACAATAAATAACAGTACAATAAATACTCATTATCATAAGGAAACATACAGTTGCATTCATGCATTAATAACCATACTGCTAAAAACGAGGGTACTAAAATATTCAGTTACAGTGTACCATCCACCACGGTGAAACTTGATCATGGGAAAAACTTTTCAGGGACTGTTTCAAAGAGCCAAAGAACCCGTTGGAGAAGAATCACAGCTTATCAGCAATTGATTGTGTTGTACGAACAATATCTGCTGTTACAGTCCAGATACGATCATCTCAGCTTGTGGCGAAGCTCAAAATTTTGCAGTTATCTGAGCAGCTCAGATGCTGACAGACGACAAGCGACAAACACGATTAAAAATCTATTAGACCAAAAGACAATTAATCTGCATAGGAGTAAATTCCCACGCTCACACACGCACGCACACCCCTTAACACACATCAGGGACTGAGGTGTCTGGAGAGAAGAGATAGAGCCGCCTCCATCAGCCTCTCCACCTACCCAGAGGACCTAATCAGTCTGTGAATACTCGGAAAATGGAAGCTGTCATCTACCTGCGTCCAGATAGGCTCCCTGCCGACACCCTGTTCCTACTGCCATCCACCACAGGGGAGGGGGAAAGAAGTAGGATGGATGTTTCCATAAAGTCCCACATTAAACCAAGAATTACTTTCCATCATTCTTTCTCTCCGTGTCCTCCGCGGACTCATCTGGTACAACTGAAAACACAACTTTTGATTCATTCAAACATGTCTGCTGTTTTCCTTTCAGAATATGAAGATTTCAGTTCCTGTCCTGCTTTTTTATTTATTTTTATTTTTTTACAGTTTCTTCCTAGTAGATGTAATCAAAGTGAAGGGAAACCAGGTCACTGATCCATGATTTCCACTAAGGACTATCCGTGATGATGATTATTCCACCACTCAGGCATGAGGCAACACCTAATTACTCTTAAGAGATTAGTTGTTCCACCTGAATGTTGCACTGAGGGCCAGGCCCTACTACAATAACGCCTGCCTTAAGGCAAGTAGCTTGGAAGCTAGCATAACATGTTGAGATCTTATCATCCAATTAAATTTCACCATTTACAGTGGTACGCTTAGTAAATTGTTAACTACGGATGCACCGATTCCAGTTATCTGGCTCAACAGTTTTATTTCCCAACTCCCAATTTTGGTCGATATGGATCTTTTTGTAGAAATGTAGCAACAAAGTCTGTAAGTTGGTAATATTTGGGTGATTATTTTTAACTGCAGACATGCAGAAATGATCTGGTGGGCAGTCTGTCAGTCAGTCCTCTCTCACAGCAGAGAAACTCATTTCAAAACCGTTGCGGAGGTAGACAAGATCAGTAGATAAGATCGATTTCTTGATTTATCAGTGCACCCCTATTGTTAACGCAAACTAGCAAATTAACCAATGACATGGTAAATGTCTAAAACTTGATGCATTTAGACATCTAAAGATGGTCAAGAACATTTGCTGAAGTTCAAACTGGAAATTATGGTCAGGAAAATAAAAAAAATATAGAGACTAGAGAAAAAAGGTTTATGTTACTTGAATGTGGCATACATTTCAGAAACTTCTGATCTTCCGGGATTTTCACACACAACTGTCTGTCATTTACAAAGAATGGTCTGAAAAACGTAAAGAAAGACGTAGTTCTGTTGAGAAAAAAAATACTGTGTTGATGCTAGAGAAGATTGGATAAATCATAAGCTCAAATCATCTCTATCTGTTCGCTGTACACCAGAGGGTTCTACATTGAGCATAACTCAATCCAAAAGAGCGCCTTCGGGATGCGGTGGAATGGGAGATCAACATCGTGGCTGTGCAGTCGAACAATCTGCTGCGACTGCATGAAGCTTTCCCGTCAATGCGGACAAGAATCTCTGAGAACAATTTCAGACGCCTTGTTGAAAGTGTACCGAAGAACTGAAAGCAGTCTAATACATATTGGCAAATGAAAGTGCGTGCATTTGGAGACAACAGCCGCAGCAAACAATTACAGCAGAAAGTGTCTACAAAGCTCAGCTTCTTTGAACAGGCTCAGATCCTCTTTTCTGTAATCACTCAAATTGGGCATGATTACGGCAGCCTATTATGGGAGTTATTTCTGTTGCCACACATCTTAACAAGTATAATGCAATGATTTGTGCACAGCTGAGCAACAGGATTAGATATTTCACTCAAATAATAGTTCCAGTAATGCAGCAACTCAGCGAGTGTGTGCTTCTGAGGTCGGTTGTTGTCAAAAAGATCAATGCCACTCAGCAAGCACTGCGAGATTGTCTCAAAGCCTACAGATTGCAGACTAAACAGCAATTACTCAATGTGGCATTCATAACATCAAGAGTTATTAGATAGTTGTTTTCCTTTTCATTTATGAATACTTGGCTTACTTATTGCCTGGCAGAAATGGAGGTTGGATGAATCGATGGATCAACTGAATAACGGACGGTTTTACAGTGAACGGACAAAAAAACTAGCAGTCGGATGGATGGATGGACTCAATGACAGAAGGTTTGATATATGAACCCAGTTGATATATGAACTAGCGGTCAGAGAGATGGATGGATGATAGATGGACAGACTAAAAATTTAGACAATGTGACAGGAATAAATTGAAGATATATATTTTTCTGCTCTTTTTCTTCTACTTATTTTTCCTACTTTCTTCTCCATAAATTACCAAACCAGAAAAATCTTATTTGGAACGTGTGTGTGTGTTTGTGTGTGTGTGTGTGTACTTGTTTAGCCATACGACTTCGGACCATTTCTGGCATATTTACTAACCTTCTGACGACTGATGGGCCTTATGGGGACCAAAGCCTGGTTCCAATATGGTGGACCCTATTGTTTAGGGTTATGGGTTAGGTTCAGGGGTAAGTTGTGAATTAAACTTTAATTAAGGTTAGGAATAGACTAGCAATGGCTAGGGATTATGCATAAACGCAGTTACTAAAATGAATGGGAGTCAATACAAAGTCCTAATATGGTTAGAAATACAAATGTGTGTGTGTGTGTAGCAGTGGTTACACTATAGTCGTCAGCAGAGGGAGGAAAGAAAGAAAGCATAACAGAGGGACAATGGAGGCCCGCAGGGGGGGAGGCAGTGTGAAGAGTTAAAGAGAGAGGACAACAGGGTAATTTAGTGGGAGAAATGATACAGAGAGGAGGACATGGCTGAACAAGAAAACGAGCTGTGCTCCTCTGGTAGAAACACGAGATGAGTGGAGAACAAGCGTCTTCGGCTGGCTAGCCCTCCAAACTGTACTCAACTGTTTATATCACCAGGTCATTTTTCATTAAAAAGGTGTTTTATCCCAGCTTTCAGTCTGTACCGCTCAAAGATCAAAGTCACAACTGGAAACAATCTTAATCTAAAGAACGTAAAACACGAGAGTCAAATTTCTGTCAATGGCCTCTCCAAATAAAGCCACAATGCCGCCAACGCCATCTTAAATCACGCGCTAAAGGTCAAGAGACCAACTCACGTCAGGAGGAAAACATAACCATTAGTGATGATATTTCAGTGATGTGAATCACTAAATGACTTTCCAATATTCCATGTGTGCTGCAACACCACTGAAATAACAAAACAACTCAGCGGCTTTAGCCGAGTCTGTGACAGTAGAATTTATTACACGGAGATAACGCCGTTTGTTGGGAGTTTTTTTTTTTTTTTTAAGCGAAGATAAAGGATGCAATTCTTACTGCTTTGAGTGTCTGCTTATGTTTGAGAAAAACACGGACTCTGCAACTGCTTAAAATGCTGTTCAACTCGAGTAATATTTTAATAAAACCTTCCCCAGTCCTGCTGCCTGTTGCATATTAAACCAGAGACGCTCTTTATATGCATTCTCTTGGAGTATTTGCGTTTTGATTGCCAGAATCATGGAATGAATACATGATTAGTGTTGAAGATGTGTTGTGCTTTTCCAAGTACTTTAGAGAGCCAAGTCTACCTGGACTAATTTTCTAGCAACTCTTATTTTGGGTTCATTTACCTCAACAGGCAGTAACTCCCACCCCCAATGTGGGTCAGATGAGCTTATCGATGTAGTGTCTTGGCCCATAATCATAAATGATATTTAATACTGGTTAAAAATACAAAAATTATTAACCTGTTCACTGATACAGCTCAGTAAAAATACGTTAATATCTCCAATGAAAGAGCTCCTGGCTACTTTCATTGGCATCTCAGCTTCAAGCCTTTATGCTGCCTTGTTCCTAAGGTCACTCCGTCCTCTTTAATTAAGCAGTTCGACAAAGTAGAGCCTCTGGCCGTTCAGAAATCACCAATCAAGCGGGTGATTCCCAACACACGTGGGCTTTCAGAAATGAAGCTGGTATTGTGGAACCAAAGGAAGCGTAGCATGAAAATCAGTGGGGTTTATACAGAGTGTTGAACACAAAGTAAATGGCATTTCCCATTTGAAAGGGGCAAAACACATTAGTTAGTGTTCTCTTTTGGTGTTACCATGAAATCCAGTGACCCGTTGTGACCTTAGTGAGTGTTAGTGGTAAGAACTGATGCATGACGTGATGTGGGACGTTAGTCCACAACAGTTTGGGTAAATTTTGCAGCTATGCGGTCTCACAGATTGTCATGTCCATGAACCAGTGTGATATACGAACCCCTTACACAAGTCAGCCATCAATTTCTTCTACTGACCAAATCACACATGACCACATGCTAAAATAACAGCGCCATCCAGTGGCCTAGAATAACAACTACAGCGGATTTAAACCTAGTCTAAACACGGAACTTTTTTCTAATCACATCCGAGACTTTTGTCAGTCTTTAGCCGCCCTTTACCCTTTATAGAATGGGAATTATCAAACACTTATGTTCAACTTTCTATGTTCCTTATTTGTACGTTTTTGATGGAACAGTTTTGTGAAAAAGGTTAGCGAGACAACAAGAAGTCATCACAGCGCCGCCTTTAAATAGAATTATAAACGCACTAAAATTATATGCAAAATTCAAGTCAGACAGCAGCTAAATCCAGCTGGCAATAAGTTTTAAGAGCATCAGAAATGGTTGGCACCCAAGCCTAACCTCAGGTTAAGTTTAAAAGCAAACTGCATCTTTGGTCCCACATCAAAAATGTCCAAAATAAGAAAGGACATGATTATATGTACTTCATAAAAAATGCCAATTTAGCTAATCCGCAAAACAACAGGAACATCAATAGAGAAATATACAAAAATCCTTTAACATTATCTTTATACTTCATTCTATATGTTGTATATGTATTATTTGTTTTTTTAAAATACACTCTGATTTAATATATCTACTCATGTCTGAACAAAACGTGAGGAACAACATCACAAAGGGCTATCCATGCAGCAGCATATTTCAAACCAGCATGTTGGTGGGGTTATAATGCTCCCCTTCCCCAGTCAGAAGCGGATTAAAATACATCAAAAAAGGGATTAAAGAATCTGCCGACACCCCTAAATCCTCCAAAGAGCGTCCGACTCTATCAAAGGATGAGCATGCTTAAATATAAGGTGACACGCATGACACATGAAGAGCGTGGTGACCAGTTTACTACTCTATTTCTACTACTGAGGGGAGGAAGAAATTAGATCTCAGTGAAGCGTTACATTACTGCGAAATGACCTGTGGCTTTTGTTGTCTTTTTATGCCGCAGCTTTTATATTTTTATTTGATTCAAATTTTTTTTTTGAGGACATAAGGAAAAGCAGGACAAAGAAGGGAGGAAAAAAACCCAGCAACAAAAAATAAAAAAGGCTGAATTATTTGAGAGTACGCCGAGAGGTCACAAACCCGAGACTTCGAGATAAGTGGAGAGTATACTAATTCTCCGTTTTCATCATGCGGGGGGTTTCCCGCGTTAAGCGGCAGCGAGGCGGAGGGGGCGCTCACCTCGAGCGTGTTGGTGGTGGGGGGTAACGGCGGCGTGGGAGAACGGCAGCAGACGTTTCGGACTGGGATTCTCATTACTCCTGTCTCGCTCCGTGTCCCGGTGAAACGCCGCTGCACACCGCTCCTCGTCCCCTGCCCTGTAATTTCCCCCTTTCCCTCCTCCTTTCCCTTGCACAGACGCAAACTGAATACATAAAGCTGTGCACCGACGAGGCCACACTCCCATTCTCTTTCATCTCAACCTCCCTGCGTTTCCACGGCATCCGACTGGGCACACAGGCTGAAAACACACAGACTGGACACAACGGGAGCTAGCACAAGGTGCAAAGACGTCTAGCATGCACAGAGGTCAGGCTTCAAAGCTGAGCAATTAGGAAAATAATATGCCCTAATTACCAATATTTTAAAATGTTTCTGCATTCTGAGAAAGGGGATTGAAAATACGACGGCTTTAACAAGATTAGAAATGGGCAATAGCAAGGAGGACGTATAACAAATCACTACAACGGGAGAAATTTGGGTGGAAAAACCTTGTGAGATTCTTCAACACACCTGCTCAGGAAAGCCACTATGATGGCGATCCTCCTACTTGTTTCATAAAATGCGAAAATGAAAATGCTAACTTTTATGTTTTTTGTGACTGCCCAGGTATAAAAGATTACTGGAAAAGGATAAATAATGTCTTACAAAATATTGTCAAGTCAGACATTCCTTTGGAGGTCAAGCTCATGTATTTATACCTCGAGAAGTTTAAAAAAGAAGTAGTAAATACCATTTCATTAACAGAAAGCCAAAAGAACATTGTAAGAACTGATTATAACAGAATAAATCAACCCTACATGACTGGGTGGATGTAATATTTAACATGTATAAAATGGGAAAAGAATAACAACCTCTCTCAATCACAAGACCAAACAATTGTGTCTATGGTGGCAAAGTTGGGTAGACTACGTGGAACTCGGAAGAGCTGATTTTATTTTTAAAGACCAAACTTGATAAAACCACCTTGATAAAGCACTCTCTTAGATTAGACTCCCATTATTTAATATGATGCTTTTAGTTTGTGTATTTTTGTTAATTTCTTTACATTTTTTACTAGTTTTTTCTACTTTTGCATTCTGCTGTTTATTCTGGATGTAGAGCTGTAGCACTATTTTGTTTATTATAATGCACAGGTCTACATGTCTTTTGTTCTCAAGTACTGGTGTTGGAATTTTGATGTTGTGACTATATGTTGTTGGAAGTCAATAAAAAATATATATATATATAAAAAAGAAAAAACTAAATGCAACAGCTTCAATAGTGCCTCAAGTTTCTTAATATTGGTTCTACTTTGGATACTAATGGCGACTGGAGTAACTGCTGTTAATTTAATATATCAAAACCACAATAGAAAGGACATACATAAATGTATCCAAGTATATAAGTATGTACAAATAGTGACATCTATGTGCTTTTCCTTTCACTACGAGGTTCCTCCTTTAGAGCAGTCCTGGTGCTGGTTTGATTTTCTACAGCCTGACAGAGCCACACTATTAGGTCATAATAAACTTTGCTTCCAGTTTGTTAACCCTGGAATGAAATGTCCTGACACAAGCTAATTTTAAGTCACAGTGTGCCAAATCTAGATGAGAAATGCTAATCTGAAAACGCGATGGAGGGCATTGAAAGGGAGCGCTCCGTCTGCATGGACTTCAGCCATTTCATGTTTTCTGACTCTGATGATCCATGAGCCATGATGGATGGGCGTATGGGTGCAGTGGCCGGAACAAGCAGCGATGAGGATAATGGTTGTGTCCATAACTCAAACAGGTAGGGATCTATGTTTGACGTTTTCCATTCGACTGGTTGCTGTGAATGTTCGCCACTCGTGAACACTTCTTCAAAGCGCACAATCAGACCTAATTTTGCTGTGTCTTAATGTTTGCTCTCCATGTTGTTGTTGAACAACTTTCCTTGGATTCTGATTCAAGCGGTCACGGTGGAGCCAGTAGCTCTCTCCCAGTGCTAACTAGAATCAACCCATCAGAAGCATGAGGCGGGTATTAGCGCTTTCAATCATCTCTTCATGTGGAGCTGCTCATCCCATCCTTGTTCTCTGCTACGATGCAGACAGCAAAGTGTGTCTATGCTCTAACTAGTTAGCATGGTCACCGATGACAGTGGACAAAAGGTTTTCCTGCAACAATAAGTTGTTTCTCCACCACTAGCACATTCGGCAGCAAGAACAGGAGGTTGATTGACGGCACTAAAACTCTCATCCTTCATCTGATTGGTTGCTTTTGGTGAGGAGTCGTACATTTCGTCAAAGAGCAGTAGTAGCTCCAAAAGGAATTGGAGAAGATCAATCTTTTCAACGATTATCTCTCTCATACTATACTGTCACAAAATAGTGACAGTTTTAACTAATAAAAACCAGTTTTTATAAAAGTTAATTCCAAGTTAAATCTGAAAGTTAACACCAACAGTGATGTATTCAAGTCATGTGCACCGAATGCAAAGGTTTGCTTTTTACGAAGCTGAATTTTATCCTGTTAAATCCCAATTTACATACCAAAACAAATGGGAAAAACTGTCCCACATTTTCTTCTGGAGAGGATGAGCCATTTATAACCCGACTTTGAACGATTTTTATTTTGGCTTTGTCTATCCAGCTTGTTTTGGGTTCTGTACGAGTAAAAGGAAAGGCAAAGGTGAGTGGGTGCACTGACGGCACTCATGTGTGGAAGCGAAGGAGGAATGAGCCTTACGTCTCCCGGCAATCAATCCCTGGTATTTGTCAGATCTGCTCCACGCCAACCATCCATGACTCCCTCTGTCATTACATCTGGGAGGTCACGCCCACTCCGCCCCGGCCTGCGCCATCGGTCCAGGGTCTGATGGTGGCCTAATGGCCTGCTCTCTCTACACTGCAATTAACCTTTTTATTGGCCACCTGCCAACAGGCCGGAGACATATCGCCGTATCAGCGCTTATGTGTGCAAGCAGAAGAGTAAACGCATCAGCCCCTCGTCTGCTTCGACACTTGATGTCCTTGTGCATAGCAGCCGACAGCTTTAGGTCCATGAATTTTTATTGGGAAAGGAAGCCAGCGTAAATACAAGCGCGCCTATAATAGCTGACAGATTTCACCTGCCGCACGGTTCAAACGGAAATTGATTGAATCCAACATCCCATCATTGCTGACCAGAACAGATCCCCCAATGGCTGTTGTGCCGCCTGAAAGCAGAGCGCTTCTCAGGAACAGGAACTGGAACAGTTCTCCTTTGCACTGCACGCCAGCCAGCTGGGAGAACAGGTATGATTTGCACAGCAGACCAAACAAACGCATCCACTCTGTTGCTGTAAGAATAACAGGCGGAGACAAACTCCAGCTGAAGTCTCTCATGAATGTTCAAGGCATGGAAAGCTTCAAATTAGCTCTTCAAATCCTGGTGGCTGCTGGTGGAGTCTTGTCAAGATGAACCGCTTGCTTTTGTTTGCGCACAAGGACACAAAGGGACACTTTTGGTTCATGGGTTCTGTGGTGTGCTCACTAAGGGCGGGCATTTATCGTATCATTTATCATTTATTGTGATCAATTTCTTATAAGAATTTTGATTTATTGTTGGCAGAATAAATTCCAAAGAATGATGTTTAAAAAAAAAAACCCAAAACTGTCCTTATTGTCAGGATTGATAGTTTTACCATTTTCTCCACTGTTTGTTCAATGAAAGCATCAATAAATACCAAAACATTTGAAAATACAGCTACCACATGCATTTAGTTCAGTGATTCAAATCATATTTCCTTATGTGACTAGTATCCTGAAGAAGCACAAGACATTATTTTATGCTTTTCAAAGCCATTATTTGTGTTTGTGGAACTATAGGACACTATAGTCACAGACACACACTTTGTTCAAAAAGGTCTAATAACTGATATTGTCACTTTTATCGTTATCACAATAGTACAGCCAAATATCGTGATAAAACTTTAAGTCCATACGGCTCCTATTAAGGGGGTGGGCCATACTATGGGAGTGTTTAGAGCAGAAAAGCAATGTAGGCAGTGTGGTCGCATTTAGATAGTGTCGAAAGTCTTGGGACATATGTATTGGTAAATACCAGTTACCCGTCATAACAGCAGTATTAATATCGGATATTGATATTGGTCCAAATTTTAATATCGCTGCATCCCTACTTCCTCATCAATTTTAATTTACTGTTACTGAAAATGTTTACAAAAAACGATTGAATGGAAACTTCAAGCGACCAAAGTGACTCCTCCTGTGTTGCAAAGCGCCTTGCAACACACACAGGTACAGAGACAATGCCTCCCGCAGCAACAAAAGATGTAATTCAGGACTGTTCTTGATGCAAAATTTGTCAACTTTATAAATAAGAAAAAAAAACAGGATTTGTTTTCAAGCGAGTGGGTATTCACAGTTCTAATTCATTATTCATAAATAGAACAACACACAGCTGGAGTGAAACTCAAGAGTGATAAAATAGTTTGAAACGCTGCTGCTGTATCCGCCCACTGTGCTTGGCAGGGAAAATCTGGAAATAGATTATTGAATAGATTATTGAACAGAGCCCGGCTCACCTAGGGGACTAATCACTGCTGTCACAATGCGACGACATCATCTGCAACAAACTGTTGTACTTTTCAGTGAAGCCCCCTCACCAATGTAGGAACATTATCAAGTTTACAAAGCGGACTGATAATTCACCTCCATGTCAGGTATAACAATTCACCTGTGCTAATCTTGACCTTGAATCATGCCATGATTATCAGGGGCTTTTTGAGGATTTCTTTGAATCATTGTAGAATGATTATACAATAAAAAGTTTGTTTTGAAGCGTCAAAGTAGTGTTTTCAACCCAAAGGACAATGCAGCAACTGTCAGGCATGGTAGCGCCCGCATTATGCTGTGGTGATACTCCAGTGGTACTGGAGCACTGCACAAAGTGAATGAGATGATTTAAGAGAAGGTCTATCCTCAAATTCAGCTGAAATCAAATGTTAAACGAGTGAAATAACAGGATAGTTATTTCCAAATTGGGTTGGGAATGGATAAAGAAAATAAAACCATATGTGATTTAGCAGGTCTCACTAACTCAAATTCAAGGCTTTTAGCTGCTGTTGGCAACATAAGTGAGCCAGCGGTGAAGACGAAAGTCGTTCTCTTAAGTTTACGCGTACCCTAATAGACGCAAAACGCTAGCAGAGTGAGCAGAACGCAGAACGGATGAGCAGCTGGTTAACGGTACATTTCACTGTCTCAAGCTACAAAATGCAGTGAGTGAAGATGTCTGTGCGAGACTCAAACCTCTGCCTGTAGCCATGAAGAACGCTTGGCACTTCAAAATATTTTAAAGTGCAAATGTGAAGACAAACAGCAGTACTAGCAAGCAAGTAGCTAGCAAGGAAGTATTAGCATTAGCAGCTTGTTATGAGAACATACAAGATTAAATAGTTCTGCCACAACAAAATTTAAGACCTGTGACTAATGTATTTGAGACAAACTTATTTAAGACACTACTGTATAAATGCCTTAATTTCAAAAAATAAATGTAAGTTTAAATTACCTTTATAGGATTCTGCCAAGAAGAGTGAGTCCTCACTATCAATGTCAAGCTACAATTATGCTAAATGCTTAGTGATGGCTAGAAAAAGTATGTACAAAGAGACATTTCACCAAATATAAGTGGGGGTTTTTGAACATTTGTGTGCCTCTATGTGTAATTTTGATTCTGATCGGATGACAGAAAATCAACCATATATTCAGTATTGCACATCCTAACTCCTGTTTCCAAACAATCCTTGGGGTTGTTTGGTCAGCCCTCCTCCAGAAGTTCAATTAAATCATTAAAAACATGAATTAATTACATTTATGCCCAAAGTGAGTCGTAAAAAGAACGGTGATAACCTGAAATAAGATTTAAACGACTAAAGCAATAAAACAAACTCCTTCTGTTTCAATGTCTTCAGTCCTAACACAAGGCCTTATTAACTTAGGCTTCAGACAGCCATAAAAAGACAAAACAATCACAGTCGAAGCAATAACTTCTCTCAGGGGTTCAGTGTCTGAGAAGCACATAATATACAACCTCACTGTCAACAAGAGGCCTCTCTCGGGTGTCTTAAACCTGCTGGAGCAGGAAGCTCACTGTAAGCGCATTCTGGGTCCTCCTCCAGCTCCAAATTGAATTTCAGGGCATGAGTTGACTCAAAACACCTAATAATCCCGACGTCACCGGCTGTTCCCAAGCCGAGCGAGGTCACGGTGTGGGAGAAGCAATGAGAAAAACAGAGCCTTTGACAAGCATTTATCCAGTGAGGAAACGCATTTGAGCTCCTGCAAGGTGAGGGAATTTATTAAAGATAAAATAAATGGTTTGAGAGGAAGAAGAAGAAGAAGAAAAAAAATTCCCAGAAAGAGCAGTTGTGTATTTATAGCCGCTGTGCGAGAACACGTTTATCCCATAGCCGTGCAGTGGTAAACATTCTAGAGATTATTTAGTAATGGATGCATTAAAGCTGCAGCGTAGGGCTGGACAATATGGCTGAAAAACCTTTCACGGCATAAGCTTTTCATATCAGTCAATATAGATAATTATTGATCAGGTGTTTTTGTTTTAAACACAGCCACACTGATGGTGTGATCTTTCCTTTTTAATGCACAGTTTTCACTCCACACTGTTGTTTTTTAAAATTTTTATTATTATTTTTAAGTAGTCATGAGACACGACCTGACACTGTTGCTGCGTCACTAAAACGGTTGTTGCTAGGTAACCAAAGAGCGAGTGGGTAAGTTAGTTGATGCCACCAACCTTGCCTGATTGGCCGTGAGAATTTGAGCAGCTGCCTACATCCCCCAGAATGCTGTGCGGTTCCGGATCGGAATTCAGTGAATATTCTCTGTATTTAATCTTCTAGCAGATGTATTATCTGTTGTGTCCAGCTCTATAGCAATGTTTCTACGTTTCAGATCAATTCAGATATTGATTGACCATGATATTTAAAGTTCAACTGCAGTGCCTTTCATAAAAATTTATAGTAAATTTACACATTTGTTTTCCTAAAAATCTTAAGGAACCAGCATTAAATGCAGCAAGACTAAGCACCACACACCATCTACGGACTACAAATGTGTCTATCAAATTGCATGCAGTAGATGCGACATTAGCTCAACGTTAGCACGTTTTCCATCTTCACCAAGTGTTTTACAATTCTCTTCATTTAAATTGCTGTCATGCAAAGTGGTGCAGTTTAGAGTAATGGCCCATAAAATGTCAATACATTAAGTCTATGCTAGTATTCATTCCTTTGGATGGTCTGCCTTAGTTCAATTTAATCTCTAATTCAAATATAGTGACTCATTAGTGCCAGAAAAAGTGAGAGCCAATAAACTGAAATGTAATGATGTGTCAGATTCACTGCTGTCCAGTCATCAAACCCCTCCGGAAAGATGGCAAGCCACAAAAAGTCATTGTTAAAGAAGCTCAGTGTTCACAAAGTCGTATACAAGAATATTATTGGAAAATTGAGTGGAAGGAAAACGATGGTATGCAAATTTTACAGCCAGAAAAACTGAGGGAAGTCAATCAGTGTTTATAGTGAATCCATCCCTTCACATCTAAAAGACATTTTCTTGCACAACATGTCTTCGAAGCATCTATCAACCACCCCCTTACCTGCTACAGCGAGGCGCGCCGTGCGGCTGGAGATGGAGCCCACATTGTCGATGTTGGCCACGCACTGATACGTGCCCTCGTCCGGCTTGTTGTGCTTTGAATGGACCACATGGGCGAAGAACAGCGAGCCGTCTGGAAGGACGCGCCGCCTCTCGTCCGAGACCAAACTCATGAAGGTGCCGTCCTTCTTCCACTCGATCCGCGCCGGCGAGGCCTCGTCGCTGTGCGCCGAGCAGTTGAGCAGCGCGGAGTTCCCCCGGATGGCCAGCGTGTCCTGGGGCTCCACCGTGAACCAGAAAGGGCTGAAGGGCTGCGTTGCTGAGCCTGGAGGGCAAGAGGGGAGAAAGAGGAGACGGTTGAGTGTACATGTCCGACCAGGAGCATTGGTGGAGATTCAATCTGCTTCTACAAAAACAGAACGACCTGATCAGCTGGTTCACACTGAAATTTTTGCCCATAAAAGAGAAAAATAACAGCAGAAAGTTATTTACTAGAAGTAGCGACTGAGTGCAAATTAAAGGAAACTTCTTTGCTTGGGGTTAGTGGTGATTGTCTGATTTATTTGTGCCTCTGTTTAATATTAGGCCTGTCACATTAAGCAATAAATCAATTAATCGCATGATAAATTACAGCTAGCTCAATAATTTCCATTTGCATGATTTATAATTTTTCTCTTTTCTCTCTTCCTACCAAAAACTTGATGACAAAAGTCTTCAGTCTGGTGCTTTGCCCTCAGCTAGAGCTTTTTTTTCCGAAAGACGATTTTGTTTACAGACTTTGCAATGAATTTTATTTTGTTGTCTCTGTTGTTTTTGTTTATTTATTTAGGATATTTGAAATGTCTTCCAGTTCCAGTGTTAAACGTTCTTTAGAATTTAAGGTGTATAATCTTTGAGAATGTTTTCTAGCATTGTTATGCCATTACCATTGTGTTACTTGAAAGTGGTCTCAAAGCAACAATATTATCGTTTATCGCAATAACTTCCAGGAGAATTTATTGTCTTTCTTTTACGACTTTCATATTCAAAGAGTTTTGACAGTAACAGTTTATAACCAAACGCCAAGAAAGTCAAAAAGCTCCCTCTGAACACTCCTTTAGTTCCACTTTGAGCAAAAAGACAGCAACACCCGAGACGTCATCAACTCAAATGGGATATTTTGGAGTGCGCTCTGAAAATAAAACAGCATTTCAGGACTCCAAATGGTCCAAGCACTCAACGAAATGTTCCCAAAGCAAAACATCTTTTTGTTCATTGCGTCTTTTAGGCAGCGAAGCCTGTTCCATTCCCAGAGCCTCCGAGAAGCTTTTTATTATGGAAACCACAAGCCCCAGTGGAATCTGGTAAAAAGGAGCTGACAAATTTAACCCAGGCGAGCCTTCCTGGCAACTTAATGTCACGTCTCGCTTTATTATAAGTACAGACTACAGCGGCGGAGTAAACACTCTGGAACGTGCTCACCATTTACTCTCCCCCCACCAGCACAAAATGGAAACGCTGCAGTAACGTGAATCG
Organism: Xiphophorus couchianus; assembly: GCF_001444195.1. Lineage (NCBI taxonomy): Eukaryota > Metazoa > Chordata > Actinopteri > Cyprinodontiformes > Poeciliidae > Xiphophorus > Xiphophorus couchianus. The sequence continues at coordinate 26,653,469 of NC_040231.1, read as the reverse complement.
TGCCAAAGTCGGAGGAAGTGCAATTCCTTTGCATTTGTCCTCATCCATTATTCAAGCTCTCCCACCCTAAAAGTCACCCTAAAGTGGTATTGTTTAGATAAATATCACCAATTATCCGCCCTGCAGAGACGGGGTAGGGCTGTAGGGGGGGGAAATGATTACGAGGGTTTATAAAGATATTTAAATAATGCAACGCGTGGAGTGTAATAAGTGGCTGAGTGTTAAACGCAGTTAAAAATATGCCCTGCACTTCTTTAAGAAAATGTCATGTCTCCCGGGGGGTGGAGAGAGAAAGTGATGAGCGATGCCACAGGAACTCTTCTCTTCAGCTTTTTAACGACTCCGAGGTAATTTCTCTACCTTGAGTCCTTGGTGTGAGATCGAGAGGAGGAGGCGATGTAGAGCGCCGACCATTACAGGGACGATACGGCTGATCGTCGGCAGTGCACTCCGTTCTTATGCAAGGACAAACAATTAGAGCAAAGCGAGGCAGAAAGTGAGCAAATTAAACAGAAATCTTCCACTTTCGCGTTAGGGAACAAATGAAAGAGGGAAAAAAGAGCATTACAACTAAGCTGTGCAATTTTCTTCACATTATCAAATGGATAGAAAAGACCTGCAGAGTCTTAATGGACAGAGCAGGGTTTTGCATAACCCAGCAGAGTCAAAGTCAGATTGACTTACTGTTCCACTGGTGAAATGCAAGAAATTTAAATATCATTGAAAAGGTAATTTAGTTTAGTAGTTTGATGTATAACTCCATATATAGATCCATTACACACAGAGTGACATATTTCAAGTGGTTATTAGAGTTCATTTTATTGGTCATGGCTGACAGGTTAAAGAAAACGCAAAATTAGGAACGCACCGAGAGGAAAATTTGGGCCAATACCAATATCCAATGCTAATTTTGATGTTATGACTGATAGCCAATATTTACTGATAGGAGTGCACCGATCAATCAAACCAAATTCCTTAATTTTGGGTGACTGGCTGATGCCTACATGTGAAACCGATCTTATCCACCGATCTTATCTACCTCTGCAAAGATCTGGAAATCAGTCACTGTTTCCCTTTTGTTCTTTTGAGAAACGTTGACTAATAGCACTACATGAGAGCACAACTTGACACGAAGTTAAAACAAGTTTGTATTGTTTCACTGGTGCCGTTTGTTAAGAAGACTGGAACATTGAAGGTGTATTGTGACCTTATAACACCTGAATCAGTTTTAAACAAAAAGTACCGACCAAAACCGGAACCGGCAGGTCAGGTTTTGTAAGAAGCAGTGATCAGGCAGAAAACTGCATTTGATACAACTGCAGTTTTCTGTGTTATCGTTTCTTATCCTTTACACAATGTGAAAAACAAAACAACAACCACTACTTAAAAAGCCCACAGTCCCAAGACCAAACAAAACCCACATAGCCAACCCACTCCTCTCCTCCCTCTGAAGCACCCCCTCTAAAGGCAACCAGATAGAAATAAACACCAGTTAATATTGGTGCAGTTCTACTTATGTGATCAACACCAATATGTTAAAAACTGTCAAACATCAGCTAATACGGATGTTTAATGCCGGTATATTGTGAAGAACTAACCTTTTTTTTCTTCTGGAAAAAAAAGGATAAAATTTGCTGCTAAATTGACACCAACTCAATCTCTACAAAAGGTCATTGCTATAAGAGCTGAGTGTTGACACAAAGCTGTCTCCAAGCATATTTCCAGAAAGTTGAGTGATAAAGGACAAAGTACCCTGAAGGTTTGAGCTCATAAATATACAAATCAAGAGTTTACGTAAGCCACTCTTCAAACAGAGACATCAGAAGTGTCTTACTCTAAAGAGGTAAAGGACAAGACACTCTCTCAGTTGACCCAAGTCCTCCTTTCACACAAAAGTAAATTTTCCATTTCATTCAGAAATGAAGACCCCATGGTATGGAGAAAGACTGGGGATCCTCCGAATCCAACTGGCTCGTTGAGGTCAAGTGAAATTTCTCCGATCCGTGAGGATCTGGGGTGGCCTGTTACCTGCAGATCTTGATTCACTCAGTTTTATCAAGTCAGGAAATGTTTGAGTATTCAGCTGACGAGCTTTATGGAGATGCTAATTTTATTTTCCAGCAGCACCTACTTACATTGCAAAAGGTACCATACTACAAATGTCTATCTTGGTCCATGACTATGATGTTACTGTGCTTGATTGGTCACCAAGCTGCTCTGACCTGAACCCTACAAAGAGTCTAGTGTATATCATCAAAAGGAAGATGATTGACATCAGACCCAACAATGCAGATATGAGCTGAACACTTGAAACATATAACCCAGTGCAATGGATATAAATAATAAGCGAGTTTCACTTATGCTGTGTAACCAAAATAAATATTTTTTACATTTTCTGGTTTACTGAGATGTATCTGTGTTAACATTTAAATGTAAGAAAGCACAAGCACAGCGAAAGCAAGTAAAGTGAAATATCACCCTGAAGGTCTTTGTTAAATTTGCTCATCTGAATGCAAAAGTTAAGCAGTACATGGATTTAGCTGCAGCGCCCTGCAGTAATTGAGCAGTTTTAAATTATAATGAGGCAAGCAGTTGATTTCAGGAGATCAATAAAACCCAGAACAGGCCCGGCTCTATGCACACTGAGCTGAAAATGTATTATAGTGGCAGTGAACATAACAGATGGAGATAGACTCGGGTAGCGGCGTGAAGAATTCTTCACTCGTGCAAACCAGAGGGATGGTGGCATCCTTCATCATCTCTGCTTTATGCTGCTGAGGCAGTGGGTGTATTAGATGGGCAGAGTTTCCCGCCCAGGCCTGGCTGTGTTCCACAAGCTTCACACGCTCGCTATGAGAGAAGGAAACTTAAAGGCCTCCCAAGCTCCCGACATTATCAGAGTTTCTTGTCAAATTTTTCCACACTCCAGTTTTCAGAGCTTTCAGTGTTTTTTCTTCTTTCTTTTTTTTTTGTATAACAACAAACATTTTCAAATGTGTTTCAGCATGGCTTCCAGTGTTGGTAGTCAAAAGTCAGAATGCTGAGCAGGTAACAGATTAGGGTCATATTGATGTATGAACAGAAAACAAATGGACGGATGGAAAATGGATGGACAGATGAATGGAAAATATATGGATGAAGAGAGGATGGACAGATGGAAAATGGATGTATGGATGGGCGAACAGAAAATGGATAGATGAAACAGATGGATGGGTGGATGAATGGAAAACGAATGGATGAACGGAGGATGGATGTATGGACAGACAGATTGACGGAACAACGGAAAATGGATGGACCAATGGATGGAAGAATTTGGACAAATGGGTGGATGGATGGACGAACAGAAAATGGATATGTGGACGGTTGGATGGAGAAACAATCACCATCAGCTGCTTTTATCCTCAACACAGAACCAGCAACGAAGGGCTTACGGCCTTATACCTTTTGGACAAAACAGCAAACCAAGCTGTTCAAGCCACAGACATAACAGCCTCTGTCATGAGATCAGGGCAGTAACAGACCAGCATTAACCAGGAGTTAGGAAGGATAATGATAGGCTACCTGCCTTCCCACAACATCCCCATTATTTCCCCCCTTAGATCCATTTCCCACAAGAATGTTATCAATTTCACCAAACAAAGCCAGCACACGGGAACTCCAAACTGTGAACGTTGTGAGGAGTGATCGAAGTCCAGGTGTCTAAACACAGGAAGTCTAATCAATGATGGACCCTCAGCTCATTGAGCAAATATTTTGTTGAAAAAAATGACATCAGCTGAGAAGGGGCGGCGGAAGGGGGGAGTCTTTCTCCAACATTTCCATCAGGAAACTAAAAGAATAAAAGATAAATACACCCTGTTTCATGCTGCTTCAAATTATTTTTAGAAAATAAGCGAGCATGCATCAAAGTTCATATTTCACCTGTGTCTTGGCTCCCTTTGGGAATGACATGTGACTCCAAAATTCAGTTCAAGCTTCTGAACTTTAACCAAAAGCGGTTTCATTAAGGAAGGAGGAAGCCAGAGCAACACGTCTTTGTTTAATATTAAAAAGGTTAACCAGCCTGAACTGTCACTCTTCTGGAGCCCTGAGGAAGACTAAATGAGCCAGAACAGGCCCAGATCGCAGTGGGAGGCGGGTGCGTATTTGACTGACAACATCACTGTCACAGAGTAAAGTCAGGGTTCAACTTTTATCTCAATGTGAAGAAAAAGTTCAGCTTCTGCAACTAACGACATTGAGAACTGCGGGTCTTGAAAACGGATTTCTAATGAACACCTACAGAAGAGATTGGTGACAACTCAAACTCACACTTAGATGTACGCTAGCTTACATCTAAGTTCAGGGGGTGGGAGGGAATCTAACTTTACAGAAGCAGACAGACGGAAAAGGGAACAAGGTAAACTTTACAAATATGTGGATATAATAAAAAATTTATTGAATTGTCTATTTATTAATGATACAAAAGGATCGGGTTGCAATTTGAAAAGAATGAAAGAGAGACTTGTCATCATTAGTTTCCTCATTACATACCAAACCATCCATAATGCAGGTACATCCATCAGTCTGCTGGATTTCAAACTGGATGGTTCTCTAGTAGAGATGCACTAATTATGCTCCTATTAGCCGACAGTAGTTTTTGATTAAATTCTGACCTGCTAATTCCAATCGCCAGAATGTTCCCATGCCAGAAGCCCCTTGAGCGATTATTAGGGTCTGCCTGTTAGTCCAACAGCCAGACAGCAGAGCTCCTCACACTGTTAAGCCCCTTCTCCATTGTCAAGTCTCATTCAAGACTGTTAATGTCTGGTTCGCTTCTAGCTAAGTTGAGTGTCTCTCCATTGGCAGTGTTTCTCAACATGCAGCCATGAATATAGTCAGGAATGTAGGGGGAATGTAGGCGACAAATTAGTGCGCAGAAGCCGTGGTTGATCCTCCTATGATACTATTTTCCACTTAGGCGGACAGTTAGTCCGAAATCTCTTGAACTCTCCAAAGCTGCTTGTCTGTAACCTTGTAAGTCCAGTTTGTACAACCCAAGAGGTGGTTCCAAAAAACATGGAGGAACCGCTCAGCATCTGCAGATGGAGACAAATCTGGCTAGGGCTGACTAGAGAAGAACCGATTAAAGTCATGCCTGTGAGGAAATCCATTTTAGCTACCTATCGTCTACAGGCAAAGGTTGAAATGCAAACTGGTCAGAAAATTCTAGGCTTGGATTTTTGGCTCAAATCTTTTTTCTCACATCAGAGCAACATCCACATTACTGTGGAAGAGGCTCTAATCTACCTATCAAACTAAGCTCCATTTTTACTTAGGAAGAAACTAAGACACTTGATAAACCCCTGACTCAGAGGAAATAGTCCACATTTTTCTGAGTTAAAAACCATAGCCTTAGACTTAAAGGAGATGAACCGCATGATTGATGCTCTATAGACAACTCCCAATATTCATGTTTCAGTATTCACAGGTTTTTCTGTGAAACATAATTTCACATTTTCTGCAGAAAATGTATCAATTTGTGGATTTTTTTCCCTATAGCATATCTAAAATATTCAAAAGAAAATGCAGATTGTGAAGCTGAAATATCTAATCACAATGCTACTTGACATGCTATTGACTGCCGTATGCAAAGCAGCAAATCTGAAGTGACATTCATGTTGGCGCTTATTGGTTATACCATGTGTATGGAAATAAGGAAAACTATAGTTGTTAACTTCTATGGTAGTGCCAAGACAGTTTCTACTGTGCATATGCATATGAATGTATGTTTGGTGTTTGAACTAATATGAAACTACAAGCGTTTTTAGAAGAGGTCTCAAGTATTTACAAATTTCTGCTATTAGTGGGTGTTTGTGGTTCCTAACCCACGCAAATACGAGTTGCCAATGTACAGAGACACATCTTGCAACAATCACCAGCACTCCATACTGACACAACAACTCTTCAAAGTGGCTCTTTACCCCCGTAAAACCCATGTAAGCCGGACAAGGACAGTCCCATGACTCCTCAGCAATTCTGCAAGAGTAAAGATCTAGCTGGCTGTTCCACAACAAGGATGGAAAACACACCGACAGAAGCAGGCTTGACTCCAGAAGGAAAAAGCGGATTTACAAGATTATCCCAATCTATGCGTACAACCATGTGTTCCTGACCTTTATCTGATTTCTATTAAAGGCCAAACAAAGTGCGACAAAGCGGAGAGATATGACTTTTCAGTCTGACCTGCTGATCACAGGGCAAAAACATTTCCCATTTCCAATCCCTGGCCTATAGGGTGCTGCATGTCTGTGTACATTTGTTAATTGGAGAAAAAGAAAAAGAAATGGAAAGCCAACCAGTGAATTGCAATAGATGCATCTCTAGTTAATAACAGTACTTCTTTTTACTACATAGTTGCAGGTTTTATGAGCTGTAGTGTTAAAGGAGGAAGTGGGGAGTCTGAAACCACATAATGGTGTGAGAGGTCTAATCTATTCAGGCGTGCCGGTGTTGCCGCCGCCCAGTTGTGCTTGAAAAATAGGAACCCCCACACAGAGGCAACAGCGAGAAAATGAGGTTGTCGCCTTGATAAGTATGGGCCGTTACCTGTGTCCCAAATCCACATTTCCCAGCGGTCATGAAAGGTTTGGGAGTCCAGAGTGTAATGGCGGCAGATATGCTGCCTTTTTCCCCCCAGTTTGTAGAGGGAGATTGATTGGAAGACTGGGAGCTGTAGGTGGATTTCTCCATCTTGAGTCATTTTTATTTAAAAGCACCTTTTCCAACCCTACACTGCTTCCTGTGAGGGTGACGTATTTGTGAATTTCTGACCAGATCATCTCAATACACCAACTCGGGCGGTTCGGAATGCCGGGTTAAGGAGTTTTCCTCTATCCCAAACAGTCGGGAGCTGACAGTCGACTCGTTTTGCTGACACGTATTCTACAAAAAGGATCAATTTCTGCTCCGTCCAGGCACCAGTCTGGATACATTTTATGATCTCTGCAGATTGCAAATGCTTTTCAGATTGGTGGTTGAGGGTCTTTGCTCCTCACAAAGACCCCCTGTTTTCTCCTATTCTACGCTTGCCTCGGCAGGAAGCCTCCACCCTCATTGAGGCGCAGTTTGAGAGCAGCCGTATTGACAGTCCTCCTTAACTGAGTTGCTCTTGACACAGAGCAGACTTCTCTCAGATCCAGCAACAGAGGCCCCTTCTGTGGAAAGGCACACGGAAATGCTGGAGTTCATGAAAAGCAAACACAAAGATTTGTACCTGAACCTGAAGCCAAAGAACTGATGCATCATTATATTGGATTTTGCACTCTGCGTTCTATACTACCGATTTACGTCATGCATAGGATCCTCAAGCCGGAAGACCTGAGCAATGACTCAAAAGCAAAAAGGAAAAAAAAAGTCATTAATGGCACATCAAAGATGAATAGAGATAAAAAGATAGGAGAATCGCAGGCGCTTTGTAATAAACCTCAGCACTTCACTCGCAGAGCTCCTGCCTCTCTCGTATTTCCACCCCTCCACTGTTTGTCCTTCCACCCTCAGCGTCAGGGGCTGCTTTAATGACACTAATGGAAGTGGTTGTCTGTCTCCGTTTCCCTCTCAAACCCCCTTCTTCTCCTTCATCTTTATACCTCTATTCCATGCCTCATTTTCTGCAGATTCTTTCATCCTGCAATCTCCCCAAACTCCTTCTCGTAGCCCATCTGTCTCAGAGAGGCATCTTAGGGAAAGAAAAATTATCCTAAGACCAAACATAGAACGACTGGAGTAAAGCATGACGGGAAAATTTTATTCACTTCCTCTCACACCAACTTATCCTGAAATCAAATGTCCAGAAATCAAAACTGTTTTCTTTTTAAAGGGGCAGTGACATTTAAAATGGACTTTTTTGAGCCTAACATCATGTTATAACGTTATTCGCTCACCAAAAACATGCCTTGATTTTTTCATGAATGTTTTGAAAAATCCTTTAATCTCTCACGGCAACCATTCAACAGTGCAAAACACTTGGGTAGACCAAGCCTTGGGGACGCAGCTCCACCTCAGAGTTGCAGTTTGTGAGCTTCCACCTCACAGAGCCAAATTCTCCTGCTACTCCTCCACTCAGCTCCTTCAGACTAGCCAGCAGCAATTAGCAAACACCTGATGGAACTGAGCATCTGCTGAGCTCAATATGCTACTACTTCTCAGTGAAACTGGTAAAAATGTTGTTAAAGGGTCAATAGAGGAATGATGTGATGACTTCCTGAAGGCGGAGTTTCAGAATCGGCAAGAGTTTCTTAAAGAGAGAGTGGCCCAATTTCAAGGTGTACAATTACAATGCCAAATTTCTTCGTATTTGATATATATACAGCATTTTTACCCTTAAAGTGATAGTTACTTGTTTGTGATATGAAATGGCTCTATACTCCTCAAAAATACATAATACTGCCTCTTTAAAGAATTTTTGGCACTATTGGCTTTTATTTGAAAGGAATCTGACAAGGGGGAAAACATGCGGCTAAGGTGCTAAAGACGGGAGTTGAACTCGGGGCGGCCGTGTTGAGGTCTGTAGCCTTTGTATACTGGGCACCAGTTCTAGCCACTGCCCCAGTTTTCTTTTTTCTTTTACCTACTTTTAAACTACACAACCACAAACAAGAGACCAACTGACAGAAGGATGGATGGATACCTTCCTAAACCCAATAGATGGCTCATGTCTTCTATGTCTTTACCTATTTAAAGATGATCATCTTTACAGTTGATCTCAGTCAAGTAAAAGACTGGGTGGAAAAAGGGAAGATGGAAACATTATACAAACATGCCTGGAATAAAGACCGGAGGGATCAAAATTTTGACACACCACAAGACAGTCCATGAACAAATCTCATGTCTGATCTGCAGTAGAGCGCTGTCAGCAGCAGTGTGGGTACTCCAGCTTTCTACAACACCTGACAACCCTGAAGCCTCTCGACTGTGATCAGAACCGCAACCCACTCGTTCTGGTCTTCCTCAGCACATTTCCCATGGCAGGAGATAAGACGTGGGGTTGAAGCCAAGTCATAGAGGAAAAGACAAAGCGACTCGGGACTCAGCTGCATGCTGGCTGTCCTGGGCTGGCACTGAGTCAACTGGCACATTAGGGACAGGAGAGTATCCTTTTTTTTCATCTGACTCATAGTGAGGAGGGTTTTTTTTCTTTTCTTGTCATCCTGTGTGTTTACTGCCACTGTGAGACTCTGGAGGTCCACTGACAAGATGAAGGTTGCTCACACAGAAAACTGAGCTCTAAACAAATGTCAGTCAATGCAATGAGATGATGTTCACATGATATTGGTAAGCAGCTGAAAGTACTTAGGTTTAGTATCATTGACAATCTTTAAGAGTGTAGCAGAACAGGCTAATGTTTTAAAGATTATAACAGGATAAATGAGCTATCACTTGATTCATGAGAATAGACCACAATCCCCTTCATCATGTAAGATGAACGTTGACATGTTAATCACTGACTGGTTAACGGTTCTTCAACATATGTTGATCCTGAGATGAGTCTTTTAAAAGCACTTTTCTGTCACTGCTTCTTTGGAGACAAGCTCTTAATGAACACAATTTGCACTCCCATATGGAGGGATAATTCTAGTTTAACTTAACAGACAATGGACTGGTTAGTAAATAAAAGAAGTCCTTACTACCTTACCACAGGACAAATCAACAACCAAATCATTCTTCGCTTCTTCGCTGTCCATTGTGTTTGAATTAAGTCCTCTGTCCTTTTTTGTCGTTTTATTTACATATTTATTGACGTCAGACCTCTAAATGAACATAATTGTAATTATGTTCATTTAGAGGTCTGACGTCATTTAGAGCCAAAACGAATGACAAAGTGAATGTGAAGAAAAACATTACATTTTCGCTCCATGCTACTGTTTTTGAAAATGACTAAGTGGTCGATTTTGTGGTCTCATTTCCAGGATACCAGAAGTGCTGCAGCCAGCATCATCTTGCCAATTCAAATTCAAAATTTTTTTTTAATTGATCCCAAAGGGAAAGCAAATGTTGTAAGTCACATTAATTCAAGATTCCTCAGAGTTATTGTAAATGATGATGGCTATGGGCAGGAATGATCTCCTGTTGCGAAATTGAAGAAGTCTTTGCATTAAGAGACTCTGCTTTTCAATTATATATATACACATATGCAACAATCGTCCACCAGTAAATTAGAGAATAGATCAAATAAAGGGGAAAAAATCTATTTACCTGCATAAAGAAGGTAACAGTGAAAAGTGAAAATGATAATGAGAGCATTTCTAAACTAAAACAAGGGAATAAAACACAAAAGTGGCATTACGACCTACAACAATTTCCCTGGGAACTTTACTTCCTGGAAGCTTCTATTTCACCCTGGCCGTTTCCTGTACGCATTTCAACCATAGAAGTACAAAATCAGGATGTTTGATCCCCAATCGAACCAAGTCTACCAAACTACCAGGCGTGAAAACAATCCTAGAATAATCTTCTGACCTAACAATCTATTTTGACCCTAGTGAATGCAGTGGAAGTAGGGGTAAATAATGGCACTAGTAAACCATCTTGGATTCAGAAAAGGCCAAAACCGTGCAGGGGTGCGAAACATGTCAAGGAGACACGAGGCAGACAGGGAAACCTTTCTCACCTCATCTGCTTGTGATAATTACCCAGCACTGATTGAGGCTCAAAGCCCCCCCCCCTCCTTATCTTTCTTCCCTCATGGGTCCCAGATAAAGGATTGGCCCGCTGAGACGACAGCAACAGAGACATGCAGACTGTGAGAGCTGCTTCTGCGGTGGTGTGAGCGTACAAAGGGAGAGTTAAAATATCCTCACAGTGGATAATTGGAAAGAAAAGTAGTAAGAAACAGCATGTTTCGCCAGTTAGACAGAGACCAACAGAGCGGTGGGTTTAAAGGTTAAAACCATCACTTACTGTCACGGTATGAGAATGGGGTTAACCTTTCCCAATCGTCCACTACAGCCCCCACTGTGGCTGCAGGTGACAAGCTCTGCTGGTTTTATGCAAAATGCTCTTTTAGCTGAAACCCAAAGCTTCTCTTTTAGTAATTAAAAAAAGGGAGGCTCTTTTGACCCACGACATTCAAATCAGAACATCATTGAGCCGAGCGACACACTTAATGTGAAAAATACATGCTAGATCTATCCTAGATGTCGGCGTTTTTGGAAGTCCTCCTCGCCACGTGGAGCTATCTGATCGGTCCGTAAAGTCAGCAAGCAGCAGGCGCACATGGCCAGGAAGTAGTAGAGCGTTTCCCCTTTCCTCCGTGAACAACTACAGGATGAGATAGTCATCTGAGACAGGAAAGAACATTCATCTTACCACCCAGCAGCTCCACCCCTGCCCCACTAACCCCGATGCCAAAGAAAATCATAAGGCTGTAAAGAGATATCATATAGATTTTTAAATGAAACACGATATTGCTTTCTCTTTCCGCTGCCCTTTTTATTCTTTTTTTTTTTTTTTAAGCATCACACTCGCTCATGTAAACATATATACACACAGAGGAAAGAAAATCAATGCAGTCCTGTATGCCTGGCACAATCAAACGCCCGGCAATTTATCAGCGTCGGATTTCAAAGTCTTCTGCGTTGTCCCATTTCGACCTTGGGTGCTCTGACTTTTGTGTATTTAATTAAACCTGGGTTATGACGTATTTTTAAATATTTTTTATGAAAGTTCTTAGAAGACACTAGTGGTGAGCCATTTTTTGTAAAACCTCGTCATGAATAATATTATAATGTTTTCACTGTATGTCCCCCCCCCTCAAATAGTGTCACTTATGAGTACAAAACTCACAAAAACGAATGACAGACATCATGTCAATCGTCTTGAATTGATTATCGTCAACTAATTTAGTAACTAATTAAATGTTAACTGGAGAGTACAGATTTTTTTTCTTTTTTTTTTTTAAAGGTCCATTTGCTGGAAGAAAATCATTCTCAGAGCATTAATTAAGCCAAAACTGTAGAAATTATGTACATTTCACGTTTCAAAAAATGCCTCCAGAGGCAAAAGTTCAGCGTCACCTGGTTCCAATTCTGTGGAAAAACAAAATCTCCCATCCAGCACCGTTTCTGTCCAATTATTAATCTGTCAATTCAAAAAATAATCAATAGATTAGCCCCACACTGTATTGATGTTAAGTCAAGCAGAAAGGATTGTATTTGCTTTTCTTTTTTTTTTTTTACAAATGATCAAGAATTCACTAAACAAAATCTGCTACTGCAATGTTCTTATTTAAAAATAAATGTAATTATTTGTTCATTTTCATCTGTTAATGTATTTCTAATATTGTATTTGATAAATGAAAATTCTGCGGAATCTGCCAATTTTCTTTTATCCGATTGATCGTCAAAATAATTGTTAGAATAAGTGATGACTAAAATAATTGTTAGTCTCTGCCCTAGATCTCCCAAATTTGGATGGATGGATGGATGAATGATTAGTTGGAAAAATGTCCTAAAATTGGATGGATGGACAGACCAACACTGTGACAGACTAATGGATGAATGGTCTGATGCCAGACGAATGAATGATTTGGATGATTGGGTGAAAGGATGAATAGATGCATGAACAGAGGCGAATGAATGAAAGACAATACTTAAACAATAGAGTAGAGCATTGAATCTAGAAATACCAAAGTTTCCCCTACTATTTTCTTTTTCTATCTCCCCCCACCAATTCTGGAAGGCACTAAAATTCAGTTCCATGTGTTTCCCAACTTTTCCAAGCATCATAGAAACCAAGCCAAAAGAAGAAAGAAGCAAGAGTTGTACCCTCTGAGGTTTGCAACAACTAGTTTGGTCGGACGAGCCGCAGATAAAAGCGCCATTCACGTCGGACGAGTCTGCTAGAGGTCACATCCAGATGTAATTTTTTGTTGATCGCCATCTTTGGTTCGGGCTCCTTTGAGCGGTCAAGTGTGACCAATCCCAGTCTGATAAGCCTGATGCCAATTACTGGTTCCAGACACAAAACCATTTCAAAGAACCTCAGTCTCTACCCATGTTAAGATAAGAATCATCATGTAAATTTCAACTAATTACACCACAGCCGAGTCACAGTCTTTACTCAAATTCGTAGCCAAACGAGTAAAGCGAACGACTGGCCAATTATCGTCATGAAAAAGGATGAAAGGATTTAAAGGATACAAAGGGATTTTCTTGGTGACCATTTTGTGTTGTCAATAGCAAAGCTTTTCATCTTCAAACAAAAAAATCCCACCAATTCCAAAAGACATGCACACATAAGCAGCACGTATGCTGGATTCCTCTGATTTTGCTCGTCTTCTTGGGGTTAGTTTCTCGTGGCTTCAAAGTGCCGTTAGTGGGCTGCTGATAAAAGAAAAGCCGGTTGCTATGTGTTCACCGCAAACCAGAGGAAACCATTTTAAAAGTGCAGGACGAGGGAGATCAAAGGCTTGGAGTCAACTCTGGGAGGGAGAGTCAATTACTGATTTACTTTTTAAACCGGATACTACCCTTCCAAAAAAAAAAAAAAAAAAAAAGGACACATACTATATGTATAAATATATGTGCCTAAAATAACTCGGCACAGACTATCCAGGGCAGTCTGGAGAAGCAGCAGGTCAGCTGGGAATGGTTTCTGAACGCAGCAAGGTAATGATGCAGCAGTTAGGTGTGGTCACGGGGGTTAAGTGTCGGCAGCAGGGGCATTGTGAAATTACAAAATGTAGAGGTTACGTGGAAGCTAAAGTCTTACAGATGTCATCATGGTCATACTGCAGATACCGGAGCTCCCTTTGAAGTCGAGAAAGCCTCATTTATCCTGAACGCCACAGACCCACGTCTCACAAAGGGGTGCAGAACTTTTCAGGCCCGCAGATTTACGCAGTGCTATCGTTTTTCACAGCCGCAGCTGGTGAAGCTACTAAATGTTTTGGCTATCTAATGCTCTACAGAAAAAGCCAGCCATTGTTTCAGAAATTTCACAAATTGAAGACTTTTTCAGGCCACTGGTAAAGAAATTGAAGTCCTGTATCACGACACAAATGTACAAAAGAAAATTTTATATTGTAATAGTGTCAAGCTTTTTAACACAGAATGAATGCTGCATCGTACGGGTTGGCAACAGAAGTCAGCCAATAGGCAATAAATTTACACTTTACAGGTGCAAAAAAGCTAGCTAGCGAGGGGAGCTAGTTAGAGGTAGACGAACCCTGAACACGACCATGTTTGCGGGTGACTGAACAGTTTGCCTGACAGAAAAGTCCCTTAGGAAAAACAAACATATACAAGACTAAATATTACTGCCATGACAAAATTTAAGATATTTTAAGGTCTTGATTTTAGATGCCTGAATTTAAGGCTTTTTAAGGATGCGCAGATACACACAATGAAGTTCAGATTTAGCTATGAAATTATTTTTATTCAACCAAAAACCCTGTTCCTGATAGGAAATAAAACAGATATCTCTCAGAAAATAAGACGATGTACCAGGGGGATCAATTTTTATTAAAATGACGATGTCAAATGGCCATTTTAATGTAAAAAAGTTTTTTTAAATGCTTTTACGTTTCTCATTAGTCAATGGGGAAAATCTTTGTTAGCACAAAAGCAATTCCAACCTTTTTTAGAACTGTTGCCCACTGTTTTGCATGTTTCCACTGGTATTTTGATGATATATTTTGCGATGAGCTCCAAGTCTTTGAGGTCGGGAATCGCTTCTTTCCATCATCCTAATCTTTACCTCCATTCACAGATTCTCCATCAGATTCAAGTTAGGAGAGAAAACGTTATAAAACTTCCAATCAAAAGAAACATGTATCCAAAACTAAAAACTGACTGTAAACCAACTCTAACTCTACGTGTGGTCCACCAGTGCCTGCGAACATTCAATGAAAGCTGCTCTTCACCGTTTCACCTCAGATTCAGATGTAAAGTAACCTTTACACTCTGAGTATTTCAGTTTGCTTATTGATGTGAGGATCATCAGCGGCTTTTACATTCTTTCTAACTGTTTATAATAGTTCATAATCGTTCATAAACTCAGCGCTGACCTTTTTGTGCGTATTTGCAATGTGTAAAAACAAAAAAATGATGATGTCCTAGACAATTTTTTAAGAGGCCACTTATCTTTTTGCCGACTTTGTTACTATTTTTCCTGAATATTTGGTTATCAGTAAACAATTCATTGACATGCTTAGACCAAATTTCTATTTTAGCACATTAAAGTTGAAGTTACTGTGGCCTGCTGGGATACCATGGGACTTTCAATAAATCTTGGGGAAACTCTTCAGCCTTCCTGCACTTAGCTGCGATATTTTTTTCATTGCATGCATGAAATAATGATGCTTTAAAAGTATGATATTATAGCAAGTGTATAATGTCGAAATGTTGAAGCAGTTGGAGGAATAAAAGTATGAGGTAAAGAAATAGTAAAAAGAGTGCTACAAAGGAAAGCATTTCAAAGCTGTGCGGAAATCACCGTCCATCAGCAGAGAGAAGATATAGAAGCAGCGAAGGAGTTTATACATTAGAAGAAGCTAGAAAATCACACACAGCATGAAGGTTACAGCTGAATAGAGTTTATTGCTTAGAAAGGTTTCTTATCGAGTGAAGTGACCTGGAAGTATCTCGGTTGCCATGAAAAGAGCTGGTTCAATTCTCTAACTGACGGTGCTTCAGCAACTCCTTTTTTTTCTCTCTTCAAACATGTTACATTACACTAAAGTCGTTTATGAAATGAGATACAGCTGTCCCACAATTCATTGAGGCAGAAATATTCAGCGATTGTTCTCAATTTACACCTGTGTATGAGATCTCAAACTGTTGTTTTTTTATATATATATACTGTATATAACGGGAGTAAACAAAAGGAGATTAGAACTTTTAAAGCAAATTTGCTGTTTGTGTATACAACCAAACAGTCGTCAAAATCTTCCCAACCTAATGTGTAAATACTGGTCAAACAAAACTGGGTTATAGTGGACTGCTGCAGATTAGCCGTTTAGTATTCGGAAATTTATCCGTGGAACCTAACTTCAAATTATGAGTGGAAAATTCGCAATTTTGCAGATTTTTTGTACTGAATATCTAAAACATCTGACAGAAAACGCAACTTGGAAAAACAGGAGACCAAGGCGTAATGCTACCTGACGCGCTATTGGCCATTTTTTGCAAAGCAGCCAATCCAAACGCACCATTAATTTTTCTTAGCGGTGATTGGCTGTATCCTCAAAAGCAGAGTTTGGACCAAAAATATTAGCTTCTGTGGTATCGCTAAGACGGTTTTTGCTGTGTGTTTTAATGCATTTTAGGAATATTTATTATTTGAACTATTGAAATAGGCAGCTATTTATGTCATTGGAGGGGCTCTCAAGTATTCACAGATTTTAGGGATTCGCGGGTGTCACAAATGTCAGGGGTCCACTATGTGTTACACCAAATACTTGATTACCAGGAATGCAGTTTGTGGTTTATGAAACTCTAACAACAAACAGAGACAACCTAGTTGTCTTAAATATACTGCTTAAACTTTGCCTCGTCCTTATAAACCAAAAATAGCGCATCGTCTTGTAAGCTTAACGTATCGCTACACCTCTAATGGCAGCGTACCACAACTCCAAAATATCAATGTAGACGATGAAATTACCAGAATTGTTGGTACGAATTGTTTCTCTAGAGATATTCTGTTTAATATCCCCTACAAATGAACTTTAAAAGACAGTTACTAGCAGAATATCATTCTTCCAGTTAATATTCCAACATCAAGTTATCCAAGACTTTAAGGGAACCATTTTGGGATTGCATGGAATTTCTTTGATCAATCAATCATTCGGAGACAAATTGTTGAATTAAACACCTACATCTCTTTGTCTGCACCTTTGTTCCTTTGCTACCGGCTTCTTTTTCCTCCTTTGCCCTCCACCCCAGACTGCAACGCCGCCGCCAGTCTCAGAGGGTGTGCTATAACAAAAGGCGCAGGAGGATGTTGTGGCAGCAGTGGCACAATGCGAGGTGAAGTGTAGCATAAATATTAACCATCGGGAAGCCATCACATCGCCACAACAGTGCTGGTCACAGCCACTGAGTTTCTGAATAATACATGCTTATGACCTGTTTTGCTACCAATTTCACACTCCAGCCCTGAAGGGCCTTTTCTTCCTCCCTCCCCCCTGCCCAACGGAGGCTGAACAATCATTACAGAGTGAGCTTATCTCTGTGCTCAGTCCTCTCTGCCCAGACAGCAGGAGCTTCCCAGGCTGTTGTGGATGCTAATGTGGATCACATTACAGGTGCGGAGGAAGAGGCAACAAGACAGAGAACTGTTCTTTTTTTTGTGTGTGTGTTTGGCTGGTCTAAATATGAGGAAAATAAAAACCTACGGGAGGCGGCGGTGGCGGCACGAACGTCTCTCCGCGAACGTGTCGCAGACGAGAACAAAGAAACTTATTTGTTTACAAAGAAAATTATGGCTCCGTGGCCTCAATCAGTCTGCCTCGGATCAGAGCGGAATGAAAAGGGGGGCTTGTTTCCCAGCAGCTACAAAAACCCAGCAAGACTCGATCTCAGCAGGGGGTCGTAGCTCAGCGTCAACTTTTGGTGACAACGCCGTGGAACACGTGTTGCATATTTATTAAAAAGGTAGCGCCCAATGCTTGTTCATGGAAAATTTATTAGAATATAGTGGTTGGCTGCTGAACAGCGCCAGACAGTTTGGGGAAGAAAAAGAAAAATCTGACAATTTGGTTTCAGTTAGTAGATGCATCTTAGATAAATTTGTTGTTTTTTTTTTTTCCCAATGCAACTTATCAAGGTTTGTGCATTTTTTTAAATCAGTGAAGCAATTAAATCTGAAGTCTGGAGAATGAACAAAAGGTCCAAGAGTCTCTTTCTACTGAGGTTTGTCTGATCCTCTTTCAGACTGCTGCCCTGAACAGGTGGCAGAAAAAGTCGGGACAATTGTGGGAGCAAAACCGACCACAGCAGAAAGCAGAAGAGATCACACCACATCTGAAACTCAGTTTTTTCCAGTTGAGCTCTCAAACCTTTACTTGTCCTGGATCAGAAAACATTTAAAGGATCCTGGGAAAGCTTTGAGCTACTTACCATCCAAATGCACACGAGCTGAATTTGCATTGTAAATGTGCGCAAATCTTTGACTATATTCTGCAAAAGTAATGAAAACGCCACAAATTTGAAATTGAGATGTTCCCATTAAATAAGAAATGAAGTTAAATAATGCGTGTTTATGTGGTAAGTCAATAAAAATTGTGGCAGCGACGGATGAAAACATTATATTCAGAGGAGACGTTTGGCGTCTTATTCAGGCGTTGGAGCGACTATGTATGCAGAGTTCTGGTGATGTTGTAGTCAGGAATTTTACAGAAGACCTCTGGATTGAATACGTTCGAATAACTCAACTTTTTATGAACTGTTGAATGCTTGAGAGCTCTGGTGGAGCCAGCAGCACGTTGTCAGAAAAAAACAAAAGCAAACCACCATCCTCCCACCACTTCTTGTTGTCTTCTTTGTGGTTTCCTCCAGCAGTAATTAAAAAATGCTGAACCATTCAGAGGTATTTGCCCATATTTGATCTTGTGGGGAGGAAGACATTTTTGCATACATCCACATGTTCAGGAGTTCAGTAGCTTTTTTTTTTCCAACCGATGAGGTAAACTCCACAGCTTTGGCAGATTAAGATGCATTTCAAGTTTAACTTCAGCGCCCCGGTTTGAGCCGGCCCGTTTGTTTGTGTTTTCGGTCTTCTTAATGAAAATAACAAGATGGAAGACCTCCTAAGCAGCAGCTCATTTGTCTGCCGTAATTACACCATATAATCAGAATCAATTTGGTGGAGATTGGTGGGGGACAGGGGGGCGAGGCACACAAAAGGAGTCCTATCGGAGCAGCGCCAGCGACATCTCAGCCCTTTTGTCGCGTCAGAGGTGGATGAATCCCATTTCCTGCCTGTATCGCGGCTCCATTGAGCGGCGAGCGGCCGCATGCTCGAGCGGGAGATGGAGCCCGTCACCGATGGAGCCACACCGCTTTTTTTCCTCCTCGCCTCTCCACGTCCATGCGCAGCTCTCACAATAAAAACACAGGAAGCAGAGACCACTTGACACAAACTTGTCCTTTGACAGATTTGATCAGAGCGAAGATGAAATTCCCTCTTATCTCTCAGCCGAGGCGCGTAAGCCGTCAGCCGCTGAGCGCTTGGTGCAAATGCTTACTGTACGCGGATGTAACTAGGTCCGTCGCAAGAAGCAATAAATCAATTAATTGCATGATAAATTAAAAGGAGCTCAATTATTCCAATTTGCACGATTCAGCTTTTTTTTTTTCCTCTCTCTTTCTACCAAAAACTGGATGATAAAAGTCTTCAGTCTGGTGCTTTGGTTTCAATTAGTCCTTTTTTTGAAAGATAACTTTGCAGAAACTTCATAATTCATTGTACTTGTTGATTGTGTGTTTTGTTTATTTATTTTGGATATTTAAAATGTCTTCCAGCTAGCTTCAGTGTTAAATCTTCATTAGAATTTAAAGTTTATGGATCTTTGAGAGAGCGTTCTTGCGTTACTATGCCATTACCACTTTATTACTTGAAAATGGCCTCAAAAACAACAATATTATCGTTTATCGCAATAACTTCTGGGACAATTTATCATCAAAGTTTGTCATCATGACAGGACTAGACATAAAAAAATAAAAAAAACTTCCACCACCGTTGCTTCTGCCGGAAACGAAATGACCGGTACGGCTTTGAGGAAGTTTCATCACCATCGACTCTGCATCCTGCACAGCTTATTAAGCCCCATTACTAATATTATTATCAGCGCGGCCGGTATCAAAAGACCATCAATAAAAGATGAGGAGATTATGTATTTAATATGCTACATACCGCTTCACATGATATAGCAGTCATAAATAATTCAGGGTTACGCGTTAGACAGAGGGCGGCGGATTGCTGAAGCAACACTTTCTCCGCGACGTCGCGGCTCGCCCCCGACGGTCTTCTGCCAAATGAAAAATGCACACAATTTGTCTGAGATCAGACTTTGAAGTTATGATGAATAGCGCAAATGGTGCTCGAGGCGCCGCAGACAAATTAAGACCCGTTGCTCTCTAAACAACTGGCGTTTCGCAATGATCTCCTCCTTCCCGTCCTCGTTCATTTCGTTCACATAATGAGGTATGTCTCTTTAAGCGGAGTGCGGCTCTGTATCCGCGTCTCAGCCGGGCTGCTGAGTATATTAAGTGGCCGAGTGTCAGCAGCTGATGAGCGGTAATGATTTGCGTGCACCGCAGTGTTTTCGCCCCCAACCCCATGAGGGGTTTCATGTGCAGCCCCCCACCAAGGCTGGAGCAGAAACCCGGGGGTCTCTCTTTGGCCCCGACTATGAGGTCCCGTGTGGGGCATCACACTATGAATTTTTTAGCTTACAAGTGGATGTTTGAGCCCGTCTTGTCATTGTGAACATTGTGTGCAGGAGGTAAGGAGATTTCAGCTGAGCAGATTAGCTGAAAAAAAAAAAAAAAAAAGGAAATTTCAAGATGCTCCGATTAATCTGCTGGTAACTGGAATTGGACGACTTTCTGAGACCGGCTGCTTGGAAACGCAAAACAAACACACCATTTCTAAGCACTTGGAGGTCGTAGTAATAAAGCTCTACGGTGTCTTCCTGCTGCATCAGTGAAGTGTTTGAAAATGAAGCCAAGAAGCTACTCAGAGGGGAACCACAGTTTCAGAGTTGGCATGTTTGGGTGTTCATTCAGGCAGCTACAACAGCTTGCAAGAATTTGGAGGGGGATGGTTACCATTTTGTATTTTTGAAATTAAAAGTCGATTTTCATACCTGAAAAGGGAGCCCATGTTGTTGGACTGCATTATCGATTACAATAAAGGTCATCGATTAAATGTTTTAAAAACTTATTAGAGATGAAGATGTCTTAATTGTGAAAGAGAAGTCAGAATTGGCTAACATTTTTATTGGCACATAACTTTATTAGGAGGCTGAAAATGAGCCAAGATTTCCTTAATTTTGGTTAATAGGGGATTACCTGCTCACATGCGAAACCGATCTCATCTGCCTCAGCAAAGATCTGAAAATCATCCACTGTCATGATAGGCTGACCTATCATGACAGTGGTTTGCTCTGTCATGATAGGCTGACCGACAGACCAACAGGTGGGCACGTAATAGTCACCCCACTGTTAGCCACATAACCAATTCTGATGCTTTATTTAGTGACTTTTCAGACAAAAAGATTGTTATCAGGCAAATACGTATTCGGCAGGTCAGGCTTTGTAAAGATCGGAGATCGACCAGAAAAGCTGAAATCGGAGCACCCGCCCACCTGGCGACTTGTACGTGTGCAGTTAAAAATAGTCACCCTAATTTTGCTGACTTCGCAACTTTCAGCTTAGACACACAAAATAAATTCTTTATCACACAAACATGAAATCAGCAGGTCAGTAATTTGAAAAAAAAAAAAAAAAAAAGACAGGCTTGAAGTCACCAATTGGTGCAACTTTATTCTAACCAGAAATCCAAAATTTACATATTTCTATGATTTTGTCAAAATTAGCATTTGGAAACAACACTGTACCAGTCAGTAACAATAAACAGTTTTCCCATTAAGGATGCAGTTAAACAGCCAACAACTAGCTTGAAAACGGCATCTGGTGGCGCAGGCGAAGCAAAAACTATAGTTTTCATATTTAATAACTGCTCCCAATATGTGTGTTTCCCCCTTAGGTTCTCTTGTCCGCTCCATCATGTCTTTATGTTTCGCTAAATTATTAATGTGTTCCTTGTAAGCTGCAGGTTAACCAGAAGGCAGGGCACTTGCATATACAGCGTAAGGCCACCTCAGTCCTTGTTTACATGCTCGGGACTGAGTGCTCACCTGCTAATCGGCTCTGGTCGTGTCAACTCCACTGACGTGGCCCACTGTGGATTTTCCTTGTACGCCCCAGGCGTTTAATATACACACACGCACGTGCGCGAGAGTCATTTATATAAAACAACGCAGGCGTAAATTCACCTGCTGCTTGGGGCCGACTGGATTGGACATTTCGAGGCGGTGCCCGCGCGAGGTGAACTCTGTGATTAAACGGCGTTGTGCAGGGGGCGTGGGAGGCTGGGTGGGCGGACACACACGTGGCGAGGCCGGCTGTACTGCGGCGATACGACTGGCTCTGCGGTCGCGGGAGTTGGCTCCCGACACAGAACATGATCATCACAGGGAGGTGACGGTTCCGCTCTCTGACGCAGGTTTGTGTTGGCAAAAAAATGAAAAATTAGAAAATTAAACAACAACATAAAAAGGAATTGTTTTTTTCTTTTTTGGGGAGCTGTAAGAGCTGTAAGCTGAAATATAGCACTGCTAAAGTCCCCACTTTTTCTATAAGGTGCGTTCATGTCCTACTAAATCTCTCACACAGGGCGCTACGTCTTGTATTTTTTTTTCCCCCCAAAAAAAGGGGGGGAAAAAGGGCAAGACTGCTGGGTTGAAATTGAGGTCGTTACAGGGCGTGCGGCACGTATAAATCAGCGCTGCGATCTTAAAGAGGCGTCTTTCAGTTGAGACAAGATTTACACTTTTCTTCAGACGAGAGCTCCGTGCTGCACACAAAGAAATAAGTGAGTGTCAGAGCTTTTGGAGCAGGAGGATTTTTAATGGCTTCATTTGACTCCTGACAGGACTCTGGGCAGTCTCCAGTTCCACCTTTGATGGGTGGTGGGCGCCAATGGGCTCTTTTGTTCCAGCTCTCAGGCTCTGGCACATTGGAGAAAAGTAAAAACTATGAGAGTAATTTAGCAAAGAGGGGTGTGTATGTGTGTGTGTTTTGCATGTAAGTATAGTTAGATGTGCAAGGGGCCTACTTTTATCCGTTTGATTTCTTCTCATGAGCTCAGACGGCACAAAGGAGTAATGGAAGACCCTTTCTGTGGGGGGGATTATAGTAATGGAGACCAAAAAGAAAGAAAAGCCTCTCTTTGTACCATCTGAACCAGTGCAAAACAGCACAAATGCAGCAAATAAAAAAGTTAAGTAGACAAACATTATCAAACATCACCAAAATGGCATGAAATGTGTTTAAGGGCGTTTTCACACCTGATAGTCCGATAGACTCGGTTCGACTGGGGACCAAAATTGCAACATTTGTTACATTTTCAGCTGCTGCGGTTCACTTCCACATAGCATTGTGTGAAACGATCCAAACTAAATGAGACACCTGTTCCGCCCCTCGCCTGTGGTGGCGCTGTACCAAGGACCACTGAAGGAAATGACACAAAAAACTCAGAAGAAGACATGAGAAATTGAGTGGAGATTTTAGCGCCTGTAGGATTTCTCTTTTGTCTTTGGTAAAAGGCAACAAGTCAGTTCTCCCGCTAGCGCTAGTTTACCTTTGTTTTGGTTCTATTTACCCGGAATGCCCTGAGTTGTAGTTCATTTTCTACTTTTAAACGAGTCTCTGGTCATATTTCATACAATATGAAATATGAATTATTTCATATTGTATCCACATACGCATTCAAACCGCACCAGAGTTCCCTTGAATCTGGCCAAGACCTAGATTTACAGGCAGGCCAGAGTTCGCTTTTTTGGTTTCACACCTCCCCAAATGAACCAAATCAAGACAAACGAACACCCCACTGTTAGCCGAGTTGGATTAAAGCGGTCTGAACAAAGCTGGTGTGAATGCCCCCTAAGCCTCCAGCTCTGCCTGACTGCCTGAAAACACACCACATATTCCATCATATGAACCTGTTTGCCCTTGGGACAGAAATAATTAGCTCTGATGCTCTGTCTATTTCAGGGAGTAGCTAACGCACCAGCAACTGTGCATCATCACAGCCTCATACTGTATATGAAAGGCCAGAATGAATGATGAAGCCATCCATTAGCGCCGAGCTCCTGGAGTGTTACGAGGGGCCAGGGCTCGGCTCCGTCCTTTCTTTTCATGTCTTTTTTTTTTTTTTTCTTTTAAGGGGAGATGGAAGGGGGGGTTGAAGGAGCGTCTGTCTCATTGGAAGGCAGGGGTGATAATTGGTCCTGGCTCCTTTGATGTGCAGACAACGGCGTAATCCACCATAATCATATTAAAGGGGACCCGATTTGGCCAGCAAGCGCCATCAAGCAATAGCCAGGACATAGGTGATACTTGCTGGCTTCAGTCGAGAGGAGAAGCGACAAAATGCTTTCATTTGGCTGCCATTAGGAAAATTAACCTTTCTCTAAGCTCCCTGGTTGACTTCAATGGCTTGAAAAAAAGCAGGTGTTTTTTTGTGTCGTGGAAGATATTGTTTCAGATGGGAGACATCGTATTAAAAATGCTGAAACGAGCTCTCGGAGGCGTGCAGTTTATCTTAACAGCAGCAGGACACAGAACCACTATAAGAGTCCAGGACCATGTGTCCGAACGTTGGGGGGCCCAGCCAATGATCTCGCTGTCCTTGGGGGCCAATATGGTGCTTCCTATCCACACCGCAGAGCTAGGCACTGGGCCCAACATACGACGTGTTGGTGACATATGGCAGTGGGGTCTTTTACAACAATGTATGGGTTTCTGCTTTGACTCTTCTCTGTGAAAATTCTTAGCAGCATAAATGTTAGAGATGGACCGATGAGGATTTTGTGGCAAATTACTGATCTCTCCACTTGAGATTGTGTGGCAGACCAGTATCTGTTTTGACTGATTGCAATTTCTCTTTCAGCATTTGTATTTTAATGAGATTAAAAAACATTATTTAACAATCTAGGGATGAACCAATCAAAAGATTTTGGCCAATATTGATATCTGATATTAAAACTGATGTTATGGCCGATAAATGATATTTACCATTATAATATACATCATAAATGTATTTCTCTACACTTTCACAGACAGTATATAGACACTGTATATAACTATAGACAGTTATGTACAGAACAGTCAGTCCAGTTTCACTTATCAGACTGACACCAATATGTAAAAATAATGACTAACATTGATCAATTTCAATGTAGATGCCAATATGTTGTGTATCTCCAGATCAATCAATTGTTGTTGTTTTTTTACACACAGGGGCAAAGTAACGCTGCTCTATGAAAGAAGTTGCAAAAAAAGATAGTTTAGCATCTTTCATTAGCAATTTGCTACGTTAGCATTTTAAAAACCGCTGCTTTGGTGTGTAAAGATTAGATCCATACCCTACACTCTGATTTTCAAAGCGCTGCTAAAATTTCCATAACCATCATATTCAACAACTCCAGCCTTCTTGTTATCCAGCTGAAAGTTTTGCTCCCTCTCATTGTCCTGCAGCCTGTACTCGCCTCATTGATACTGAAGTCAGCCAATCCTCTGTGTGTTTCTCTCAGTAACAGAAGCGTGTAAATGACGACGCAACAGAGTAAAAGATTAGATTTTTGTTTTTATTGGCCAGTCATTGACCCAAGTCACCAGTCAGTGCATCTCCGTTAGGCGCTTGCTCAGTTTTCTGAAAAACAAACATTTGAGAAATATGCCTCGTCAGCTCGTGAGGGGCACAAACATCTGAAGTGGCATGACTTGAGTAGTTAGCCAACAAGTCATGCAAACCAGTTTGAACACCTGTTAGGGATTTAGACAGCTCAAATCCCACTTCATCAGCTGAACCTGGAAAACACTCAAATTTAGTTTAGAGCAGTTTGTGCTCGACTATGTAAAATCTTTTATTTCCTCCAGTGAGGAAAAAATGCAAATCACAGCTTATTTCCAAACAGACGCCAGAGTAAGCAGACAGTATATTCACTAATAATAATAATAATAATAATAATAATAATAATAATAAATGAAATAACCACACAGATTCCATATGCTGCCAAAGAAAACTCAAATAAAGTCTTTTTTTTTTCCTTGCCATGTTCGTTCCTCTGGGATTGAGAACACAACCTTCCACGAATACAGACATCTTGTTATGCCTCCACCAGCTGCATTAGCCGTGCCATAAACATTTATACTGTGAGTGGAATGACTGGTGCAGTCATCTACAGCAGGCATATGAAAAGATGCTTTCTTTTCCTGAGATTCTTACTGGGCTGATACAATGCTAGCAATATTGCAGCTACTGCATCTGTTTAAGGGCTTGGTACGAGTGATCACAGAGTTACTCTTCTATCAGCACCACCAAAGAAGAGCTAAAAATATCCCTTTGGCTGCAGATGAAAAGAAAACGGAGCAGAACTGAAATACGAGGACACAAAACTGTTTACCTACAAGGATATTGCATCAAGCTGTCAATAAAATGCTTCCCACTAATTCAAGGTTATCAAACAATTACCTGAAAGTTGCCTTTGTTACTTTGCCATTGTTCTTTGTATACTGCAAAATTTCACAACTACATGTATATAATGTAAATCACATTTTAATACATTTTACACTGTTAAAAGTGTTTCCAAGCATGTAAGTTGTAATCCCGTTCAACTGACCTTAATCCCTTAAAAGGTTTCATTGATTTCTAAGTCTTCCTTGGACAGCTGTTGCTTTTTGCCACCCATTTTGGAAACTTTTTTTTTTTTGCAATGATCATCTGAACTTATGAGGCATCCAACAATTCACTGCCGATACAAAAGGAAGGTGAACGATGAACAAATGATTCTGAAAGAATACTGTACATGTGTGGTTTAATTTTTTTTTTTTCGTGTCCAACCGTAACATCGAGGATGAATACTTCAAGAATATATGCCTGAGACATGATTCAAAAGTACAGTGGACTCTCTGTATTAGCAAAAGATAGGGACCAAAGCCGCCTGCGAAGAGCTAAAATCTCAGAATACCTCAGATCCTCTCTACAAATAATGATAGCTGCTTATTTAATAGATGAAGCACCAAATGTACTTTAATATGCCTTCATATTATAAAGTGGAAACAATGTTAGTACTGCAGCAGAAGCTAAAACCAATTAGGAGCAAGAAAATGAATACCAGTCCTTCATGTTTGACTGTTCTCAAATCCTTGGAGGCTAGTTTTCATCTTTTTTTTTTCTCTTTTTTTTTTGCATTACCGGTTTCTTGTGACTCTGTTTGTTATTTGCAACAAAAATGGTTGATGGTACTGTGATCACACCCCAATATCTTGGAAAATTCAAGAGAGCTACATTCCTCAAAAAGACCTTTTGGTCATTTTTGACTTTTAAGGGTCATTTGAATCTTTGCTTTGGCACATTTTGCCAAAAGAAAACAAAGCTACCTAATAATTATGCACATCTTGATACAGGGTGTTGACTTTTTTAGGCCACAACTTGCTCGCTTATTACCCAGATACACATCAGCTGCTAAGCTTCAAATTATTAGGCACTCAAGTTTATAAAGCTTGTAGTTAGAAAATGTTACTCAATATTTTCTACTCCCTTGCCTAATAATTGTACACACACTGTATAAATATATATGCCTATACTTAGTTTAGGTGAAATTCACTTATGGAAAATCTTCACAGATTCCATCGAGACATTTAATTTCTGATGGTTCCAGTATTTAAGCACAAATGTTTTCTGTATCTTTCTCTTTTTTTCTCCATACCACATTTATCTGATTATCTTCATAATGGGGTTCTGGATTGATGGCGGTGTAATTATGAGATTTAAATCATTTGGGAAGCGGCATTTTAATTTCATGCGAATCTGCTCTAATCCACACGGGCCTCGCCAGCCTCTTTTAAAAATCATGATCCCCAATGTAATCGGACGATCACACAGGCCTCGTCGGGAAGTTTGCACAACTGCATGTGCATGTGAATGTGGAGCTCAAAGGGAGGAGGAGGACTGGCGGAGGGGGAGCGGCGAGCTCGCATTGTTGTAGGAATCAAATAGGGTTGCCATAGAAACATTCTGGCAGTGGCAGCCTCTTTGCAGTAACCAGAGAGTAAAGACCCCCAGGGACAACCCTCGACTCCCTCCCTTCACCCTCCTAGCCGGCGGCACGTTTGTGGAGAGGCAGCACGGCTCCGACAGGAGGTGTCCTCAGTACATGCGCCACCGATGGTCCTTCTGTCTGTTTCTAAACTACTCAGTTTTGAATTTCATCTCAGAGTTTGCCTTCAAACACCAAGGTCCAACACAGTGAGCCAAAACAAGAGCTGGAGCCTGTTGATAGGCGTTTGGAGAGCTACAGGACGGAGAGTGGGGGGATGAAGGAGGAGGAGGAGCCATACCCGGCCTGTTTGAGCGCAAAATAACTGGCTCGGTGTGTGTGTGTGTGTGTGTGTGTATGTGTGTGCGTGCGCCTTCAGTCAGTCAGTCACTCACTCACTACAACACCAACCCCCTCCTCGGCCTAACACAGGTGGGTATTGTCTGCAGCAAGGGGAGCTCCTGGCAGCCGGCCAGCTGGGCTCAGTCACTGGGCTAGTCCTGTTTCAGTCGACTGGCTCCGCAGGTCCACCATGCCAAACCAAACGCTCAGCCCAGAAGCAGCATTTAACCGTTTCCTCTCCTTCTGGGCTTCTACTGCAACATTTCTGCTCCAGTCAGGAGTAGAACAGAGCAGCCTAAGGTTGTACAGCAGAGGTTTCTGCGGGGAATGTCCAAATGTAAAAACTGGTTGATGAACCTCTTTTGGAAAAGACACAAATTCACGTTTATTGACGATTTCATTCAATAATTAAAATTATTTTGTGAAAGTAATATTTTGATATAATATGGTAAATTCATTTCTCAAACGAGTCACAAGGAATTATTTGATTGGGACCAGACTAACACTTTTAACCATTCTAACTCTTCTACCTTTTCATCTCCAAAAGAAACATGCTGGTAAAAAAAAAAAAAGCCTCAGTATTACAGTATTTGGAAGAGACTTGTTGTCACTTTAAATATGATATTATGAAATAGTAAAGAGACTAAATAAGTTTTCGGATAACACACTCCAAGAGGGATGGGGAACCCAGTGGGTAAGGGCATGATGTATTCTTAGAAGAAGGGTGTACTCTAGGTGGTCAGTGCTGCTGCTTGAAACGTGTGCAAATACAATGACGAAACCACACCTCTACTGTTCAGCTTTGGTTGAAGTAAGTTGGAGTCTTTATGCATTCAAATACACACTTTTTTATTTCCAAGATGCCTCGATGGATGGATTTATTGATTGATGGACAATATTATATAGATCGTCTAGGAATCCTAACAAGATGGTACGTGTGTGTCAAGCTGGGGTTTTTTTTGTGTAAGCAAAGCTATCCGAGTTAGTTCTGATGTTGATGTTAGTGAGGGAGTTTGGACTTGAAGACCATGTTGCCTTCATTGGAAATGAACAAAGTCAGAACAGTTCAGGGAAAAATAAATGGGCATCTGAGGACCGAATTATTGATTTATTTCTCAACCCAAAGACCTAAAAGCTGTAGTTCAGGAGCCTCGGGCTATTTTGTACAGAGAGGTTATTGATGGAGACATTGATTACCTGTCAAATTTAAACATAAAAGGCAGTCAGGCCATCATTGCAGATCAATTTAAAGGGCTCAATCTCTGTCTATAATGTGTAATGGTATGTGACCAAAATAGCGATGATATGAGTTGCTACATCAAGGTTCAAGTCCCTGGGGGTGAATCCGTTATTGGTGGAGAAACCATGATTCTCTGCATAAACAACATCACAGTTTGTTTTAGATTTCTACAAATGTCCTAAAGAGTGATGGGAAAGAGCAGCGTGACAAGGAGATGGAAGACCTCTGTATTCCCCGAGACTTTTCACCTAAAAACAAGAAAGGAAAAGAGGAGATTTTCTTTCTGAACTTTAATTACAGTCTTCTTGTCAGAAAGATCTCTCTCCAAGCGCCGTAAATTTGAGGGAGGTGGTTAGAATAGAGCCTGCGTAAATCTTTCCCACTCGCAAAGTCTTCCACTTTTCACCTTATAAACAAGTCGATACACGCAAGAAAGCCACAGACACCTATAATGACTTGAGACATTTCGAACATCCAAAGGTAACAAAGAGGTGCGAGCAAAACCCAGCTGCAAAACACGAGAGAGTTAGGGATGCTTCAGCAGACAACAAAAATACAATCAAGATGATCCGTCATCTCCACAAAAATGTCAATACACTCATTTGGTCACTTTGTTTGACACACTTTGCTGGTACTGAGTCAAACCAGAACTGACTTCACTCTTTTGTACCATAGATTCCCTAAGGTGTCTGAAACATCCCTGAGAGACTTTTCCAAAAATATTGACATGATGGCATCATTGCAGTTGTTGATTTGTCACCTCTACACCCCATAGGTGCTCTTGTTGGATTGAGATTTGTTGACTGTGGAGGCTTCTGGAGCACACAGACATCTTTGTGATGTGAAAGAAACCAGTTTGAGAAGATCTCAGCCTTTTCACATGGTGCATGGCAGCAACGGTCAGAAGGGTACGCTGTGATCATAAAGAAATGGAAATGGCTGGCAATAATGAACTATAGTCTGTTGGTATTAAGGGGCCCAAATTGAGGTGGCAAAGTGTCCCCCATCATCATCCCACTACCACCAACCCGAAACACTGACGTAACTCATGATGCACCTGAGCTTTCAAGTTGTTTGAACCAAATTTCGGGCATACCATCTGAACGCTAAAGCTGCCGAAACACTGAGTTCCTATAAATCAAGGCTAAAAGCCCATGTGTTTGATTAAAAGTAAACGAAACATTGATCAACGTATTTGACGTGTATTTGCTTGCTGATTTTGATTATGGCATTTGACAAAATGTAATGTTGATTGCTTATTTCATAATTGGTGACAGTATGATGTTTTTATGATGTGAAACACGCTGAACTTGACATCAGACCAGAAAGCATTTGTCCAATCAGTTATTGTCTAATTTTGTTGAACCTGTGTGAACCGTTGTCTCTATTTCTGGTGACATGAGAAGTAGAGGCAACAGTTTGAGAAGATCTCAGCCTTTTCACAGAGTGGTCGTCTTCTGCTGCATGTATGGTGGGTGAGATGGTGTTCTGCATACCGTTGTAGTGAGTGGTGGATTGAATCTCTGTTTCCTTTCCATCGTCTTAAACCGGTCGGCTCATTCAACAACACAAGTCATTTTCCAACATTTTCTGGCCTTTATCTTTAAACCTGAGAGATTATTGCACAAGATCATCTCAGAAGATCAGCAGTTTGTGAAGTACTCACACCAGCATCAACAACCCTGCCTCATTCAAATTCACCAAAACCTCCTTTCTTCTCCATTTAGATGAAGTTGCTCCAAAGCGACTGACTAATATGCAATTTGTCTTCACAAGCAATTGAACGGGTGTACTTCATTCAGTGGATGGGGAGCACATTTCTCATCACCAACGGTTGAGCTCCTTAAAAATTCAAACCCTCCACCTCCTAGACTCCGCTCTCCGACTGGGACAAATGACCAAACTCCGGAGTAGCGGTTGCCCCTCGAGACCCGCTGAAGTCTTGTCTTTATCAAATAAGGCTCCAAAATGAATAACAATCCACCTTCAGCTGCAGCTTTATGACTCCATGATTTACGACCGCGCAATAGAGCCACGCTGAAGTGTTAAATTTTCAATTACCTACGAGATATAAGAGCGGTCTGACAATTTTCCCCCCTCGCCACATGTAGCTGGTGACATCTTCTGTGCATAAATTTGACTGATATCAAGGTCAATATGGAAAGGCGGCCGTAATGGTAAAAGAGGACATACATTTTATGAATTCCATTGCCAAGACAGGAAATGGGATTTTAAAAAAGACCCAGGCTAATGTTGGGAGATTGATTTTAAAATAATTTAAGACAGAAGTCAAAACATTCACTTTTTGCAGGTCTGCTTAGAGATGTGGGTTAACCAGCACACAAAATCAATAACTCTACAACAGAATAAAACCAGCAGGGCTTCTGCGTTTTCATCGTCTGCGTCTGTACAGAGACTAAATCATAAAAAGCCGTTCACCGGTTCATAAGCAAAAAGGTGGCAACATGTCCGCCGAGCTGGTAGGGGGCATTTTGGCGCCTTTGATGAGATCCGGGTAGGAACAGCATGCCATGGCCCGTTCTCATGAAGGCGCGGTCTGGTGCTGCAACAGATCCCAAAGCGTTGCGTTGCCAGTTTCTGTGCTTGCAACATGATGGGTGACACCGATAGATAAAGGCCCCGTCGCACCATTTACAGCCACTGTCTGGGAGAAGCTAAGTTGTAAGCCATGACAGCCAAGAGACTGGAGCGTCTGTATGTGAACCCTCAGACTCTGGTGGGAGTTTTCAGCAAAAAAAAAAAAAAAAAAGACCAAAAAACATGGGCTGCTAAAATCATGTAGCCCTAATTCCCATGTACATCCCATCTGTTTAAGGATTGATTTAGATTTTTCTATCTCCTACTTTTAATGTCTTGTTATGAAGAATTGAAGCCAGAATGCCCTGAACTGCAGTACCACTGGTGACCGCCAGGTTAGAGGCACCAGAATCACATTACTACAACATGGGTAAAAGCAAAAATTATTAGCAGTGATGGACATTCTGAAATGTTGAAAGAAATCTTAATTTTGCTGCATTAATTGCAGCACCAATTGCGATTTCTACCTCTTTAGGTGCCCATTTATGCATCCAACAGGCCAGGATTCTCCTGCAAGAGATTTCCTGGTGACATAAAGGTTAATAACATTAATAAAACTTCAATATGCAGTAGAACTCAGATAGAGGGAGTGTACAAAATGTTAGTTGCAAACAATATGGTAATTTGTAGTTCCTTTAAATTTCTGTTGCACTCAAATCTATTGGCTCTAACACAGAACCTGTAAGCTAAATTTTAATTTAGCTTTAATTAAAAATTTTAAAAGGCTTCTTCTAAGGACAACTCATTGCCGTTCTTAGAAAAAAGGCATCAATCTGCAGGTCAAACCCTAGAAATCTGTATCAACCAGGAAAAGCATAATTGGTGCTGTTCTCTCAGTTTAATTTTGTCTCAATTAGGAGGATCAATCCCAAATAACCCTCAAAACTTCAATTCCTTCACTTTTTCTTCCACTAGATCAGCCCGCCTTAGATATTATCCAGCTTTTGGCTCCAAAAACCCAAAACGGAGACCAAGAAATACTTCACTTGAGACATTCAATTGGTACTTGGGTCAAATTGCACAAAACATTTTTATGCCAATGCTTCCAACAATTTCTGTTGTCCTGTGAACCACCTGGTGGTGCCTGGATGTGCTAGCTTTTGTCTGCCATTACAGACAAGAGCTAGCACATCCTACTGCTGCTGGCAGCTGAAGACTCACAACAACGCCACCCTGCATCTTATTTTTCCTCCGGCACACTGGGGTGGGATCCCATTTTGGCATGACACCTTTGACACACCGTGTTGCTCCCCGCCGTGAAATCTGCTTGTCTGCTCGGTTTAACTAAGAATGCCCAGCCATGCAAACACACGTGTCACATCCTTTTCCCCCTGCATCCTCTCCTGGGGGTCCTCTCAATTCCCCATGCATGATTATTTGCATCTCATTACCCGGGGTGTATAACAGAGAGTGTGTGTGTGTGTGTGTGTGTGTGTGGTGCGCAAGCCTAATTTCAGAGTCCAGAAGTATCATGTCTGAGAGCAAATGGTGTTGTGGCGTGCGCGTCGTCTCTAAGTGTCGGTGAGGTCCGAGGCGCCCGCTGCGCCGCTGATTGCAATAGTCAACCGCCTCTCAGCGGGACCTAATCAGGACGGTGGCCTCTCTTTGCTTTCGCCATCTACTTTTAAAAATGCCACCTTTTCACCTGGGAGGGTTCTTTGTCTTTCCACAGCTGGAAGCATCTCTTTGACAACACCACGTCCGACTGCGAGGCCGCGCCGGGAATCCAAACACAGAACTAACTATAGCAATCAAATTCAGAACACGAGTTGATACAGACGTGAGATGGCGATATAAAAATTAAACCCCACACCCCCACAAAAAAAAAGAAAACACAAGCATTATGTTGACGTTTCCAAGTAAATCATAGAACAATGTCACCTTGTGAACACCTCCACAGGTGGCGCTTGATGTTTTTCCTCCTGATCGGAAGCTTAATCAAGAAAATGGACGTTGTATAATGGATGAGGGAAATGTGACTGAGGAAAAGGTTGGAAGATGATAGATGTTCAGGTAAAAATGTCATGCGCAGGAACTATTTTTACCAAACTGAGTTTTTAGAGATGAACCGATCAGAATTTTGGTTCAATCTGATCTCTCAGTCCTTGGATGCCAACATAACACTTCCTGTCCACAATTGAGGCTTATGGCAGTGTTGTTTTAATTTAAGAAGGCTTTATAGATTTCTTGTAAGATTTTCCTTGAGCATCTTTCAGATAAAATTAAATATTATAGATGCACTACCTGAAATATTTTGGATCCAGTTTTATAAATCTTTGATCTGATTTTAGGTGATTCTGTTTTTTAAGATATAAAAACGGCACTGAAAATACTTTGTCCAGACTTCCTGGACATAAACCCCTTCGGAGCTGAATTCTCTTTTAGATTTTGCTGTAATTTAGGTATGATTCAAATTTGCATCATTAGGCATATCTGGGCAAAAAAGTAATCAAAGAAATTTTACAATGTCAGATATGGAGATTACTTTTTTGATGCAACTGTTGGTACAACAGACCATTCTTCTTCTATTATTGCAGTAATTTTAAACACCTCACTGATGAATCTAGCTAACCAACTCATCTTTTCCTTAATGATGGCGACCACACAAACAATATTACATAGTAGTGAGTTGATAGTGCTTAACGTGGTGCATTCACTGATCAGAAAAGTGATTGAATCTTCAAGTTTCCACCTGAATGATCAACTTAAGAATCGCCAGCTGATTTCTTGCCATTGCCCTTCAAGTTTTAGTAAAACATGACAAGGACTAAGCTTTCAGTCCTAGAATCAGTTTGCTGGATGGAACATGAGACAATATCGCTTGTGTGAGTTGGGGGAAGGAGGTGGTGAGGTTGTTGTAATCCGCCCCCTCACATAAATAGCACTGCCCCTCTGGCTTCCGGGGCCTTCCTTTTGTTGACAGGGGCCACAATGTCGCTCAATATTCGACCTGACAAGCACAGCAAATCACCGCAACCAAGCAGGCTGTCAAGAGGAAATGGGTTTGTTTGCTTATTGAACTGCAGCAAGAAAAGATGCGAGAATGTGAGAGCAGGAAAGAGAGGGTGAGCAGCTGAATGCACCCGCAGCCGATACTATAGGAGGATCCAAAAGGAATAAATGCAGTCACCGGCAAACAAAGAACAAAGAGGACTTGGATTTGCAGGACTGCGGGAGGGTGGGTGTGGGGGCTCTGCGGCTCCAGAGGATGGTCTGAAACGCAGACGATCCACAAATCTCCACATTGAGGTGTGAACGATCTGAGGAGGAGCCGTGCGTATGTGTGGAGGCGTGCGTATGTGTGGAGGCGGCAGTTCCTGGAGAGCCTTTCCCAGTACCAAGGGAGACGCCTCACTCACTGTTTGTACAAGCTGTCTGTGCGCGAGTGGGCGTACATGTGCCTAAGAACAGAGCCCGTGGATTTCTTTGTCACTGTGCGGCTGGGAGATGTACAACTCATTTCATGTGAAGTGAAAACTACAATCTTTTGAAAGACGCTTCCATCCTCGCCTGAAAGGAGAAGGGCGGGGGAGAAAAGTAGAACCCCGAGAAGAAAAGAGTTTTCTCGACAGCACCGTTGCTGTTTGTGAAGTTTATTTACCACCGAGCATCATACGCAGATCTCAGTTCACTATCCGGAGGGAGTGATGGGCAAAGTGAACCCCAAAGGGGCCCTTCAAGGCCCCCAACAAAGAGGTTAATCACTTTACAAGGGTGTCAAGCCATCGGAACGCCTCTGGTGGGGCCGTTATGGCTCCCACAGTCATAATTCCCTTCTGCATACAGTAATGTTGATAAAATAGCACTAAGATTGGAATCAATAAAAATCAGTGACGTAATCACCGAAGTGCTGGCTTGATCATCCTGCTCTTAAACGCCTCACTGTTACGGCTCCCCCTTCCACAGTCAATTAACCGCATTCATTAACCAGCCAGTGCATTCGTTCGGAATCAATTTGGCCCTCATTTCCCTCTCTGCCCATTTCAAGCCAACTAAAACCAGAACGCGCGAAAAAAAAGAGAAAGCGGTGACACTAATCAGTCGTAAATAAATTGCATGCATTAGGTGCGCATTTCATGGTCTGCGTAAATCGGATCAGCTTTCTATTTCCTGGGTGGCTAAAGTTGCTTTTTGTTTTCTTACTCAACTCACACATTGGGATTTTATATACAGGAAGCGCAGATGGAGAAAAGTTTGGCTACTTGTCCTGAAGAGTCCTTCTAGATTCAGTGTTTCAGCACTGACAGCAGCACATGGGTCAGATGGTGGAGCACAGAATGGCATTGTATGCCAGTCTAAAGGTTATAAGTGTCAGCCTAAAAAAATCTGATATATAATAACATTTTAAGCTCTTGAGTTTTGAAGAAAAAAGAAAAGTCACGTTGTTTTATATAGTTTCCGCATCAGGATGAGGTCATTTTTCAGCCGCATCAAAATCTGAATAGTTAGCAAAACTGCAGTGGAAAAAGTTTTTTCGTATCACATCATTTAAGGCGCATACTTGCGCAGCTAGTTCTCTTTCAGAGGTCTGACAGTGTCGCGTTGCTCATCAAAAGTTGAGTTTGTCATTTGAAATTGTTGAATACATGGATCTCCTCTAAAATCTTTGACGACAGTTTTCCAAAAACGGCACATGTATGCAACTCCTCCCGAGTATAACGGTTTTGTCGCGCCAACGCCTCGGTAAGAGGCCGAAGTGTTCTGCTGCTGGGGCTGAAATATGAATATATCTCATGTAATTGTTTACATCTGTCGGGATTTTTAATGACTTATCACGTGAACAAACTGATTTACGTGTGATTTCAATTGTACTTTTTATTTAATGGGAACATTGCAACTGGAAAATTGTGTCAAAGTTTTGCACACATTTGTAATGGAAACTCAACTATAATACTCAACTGAAAAATTCCTTTTTTTGGACCATTTCATCCACTCTTCATTCCATGACAATGTCAATAAATATTAGTATAATCAAACATATGATTGGATGTAGTTAATGGTTGCAAATGTAAAAAAAATTACACTTGTTATGCAGCTGCTGTCCTGGAGGAAAACATTTTAAGATGGGTATGGTGTTTTGGCACTTATCATCACAGTAAATGCCACAAAACATTGTGATGATAATTTAAATTTATAACGCCCAACACTACTTGTCAAACTGCCTCAAAACATCAGATATTTGGTTATTCTACACCCTCTCTAAGGACATGTATGGATTGCAGACCAAGAAGTTTGAAAAAAAAAAAAAAAAGTGTTAGACTTTTTGTAACAGTCAATCAATCAGTCAGACTGAGCTCAACATCGGACAGTTTTTCACCGATCGACTCTTGCTGGCTGGCAATCACCAGGTCAAATGCTGAAAAATCTCTTCCTGCTTGCTGGATGTTTCCCAGAAAAGATCTCCCATCACTTTAGCTACAGAATTTCATCAACCAACTGCATGCTCTTTGGCGCACAGGAATCCAATTAAAGTTAGGGAATTTATGCATCCACTCAATTTGTGTCGGATTCAAAACTCCCACATACACCACTGAGCCTGCAGCACATGCTTTTCTTTCATGCATTATAGTCCGAATCAGCCAAAGCTAGAAGAGACGGGTCAAAGACAACTGGAAGCCTTCAAGGCCCCCCAACAACAGCAATCCTCATTTCTATGGAGCTTAGCATGGTTCGTCTTTTAATGACACTCTCTAATCGTCACTCCATCCTCTATGAGCCGTCTAAACCTGGCAACTAAGACCCTGATGATGGAGACCCTGCAGGCAGTAATGTGAAAGTCAAGAGATGGCTCCAATTAGATAAGCATTTATCACCCTTGATATCCTCTTGTCGCATTAAGCTCATCACTACATGGAAGTGTATGGATGCTTTTAATTATACCTTAAAGTCAGTCAAAATTAAACGTTATAGGGAACGAAATCTCCTAAAATCGGCCAAACAGTAGTGGAGTCGGTAGACCTGTGAAGGTTAAAGGATAACGTGCTAATGCCATAACACCCAGATTTGGAGAGTCGCATTACAGTAACTACGGCTGCAATCTGTTTAGCTCCTATTACCTCGTCAAGGCTTAGAACAATCCTTTTTGAGGATTAAGTTGAGGCCTGCAGAATAGCATTAATCTGGCCTACAAGATCTGGGCTCCACAGTGCGGCGGGGAGTGAGCGGCAGCACAGAGATGATTATAACGAAGTATCTCACGCAATCTGATTGCCCTGAACTTCGTGCCACCACAACCTCGGAGCTCCGAGCAGATTTCTGAGGTTGTGGTGCCAATTGAATAAAATAAAGCTGCCAGATTAAACACATATGGCCCGGCTCCTTGTTCACAACACCGCCGGCCTGTGTGCACAAGTCAGTTTTGAGCAAGAGGAGCCAACGCGCTCTGGTTCTTGTTTCCCTCTGAATAGCAACAGGGTGACCTAGACAGCCCTTCCCCACCAGCATCCTATATTTAACCTCCTGCTGTCTGCTGGCCAATAACATATTAATATAGCTCTGTTGAAAGCTGATTTGCTTAGGTGTTAAACTGATCCTCTGAGGGACTGCTCCGTCACACTGACAGCAATTGACTTACTGGCTTGGAAGTTTAGCCAAGGGCCAGGTCAAGGGATGGGGGTGGGGGGGTGGGGCACACTGTAATCATAAGGAAGAACCAGTTCTATGGTTGTATGCATCTAAATTTAATATGATTATTTTTCTTTTTAATCATGGTCTATAAAAATTCATGTGAATGATGCAAATTTTGCAATGTTGTCATTTGGACAGGTCATAATAGACATTTTTTGGCAATTATGCACAGTTTTGTTGTTTCTGTAGAAAATCTAATATCAGTACAAATACATCATAGTGGTGGTAGCATAATGATTTTAGGAATGGTGTTAGAGAAGGGTGGCTGACAGACCCGCCCACAAGGTCACATCTGAAAGTTAGCTGTTAATGATAGTCACCCTACTGTTGTCAACTTGGTGACTTTGTCAATATATTTAGTGACTTTTCAGACCCTTCTGAAAGTCATAGAAACATTTTTTTTACAAGGCATAGAACAGAACGGCTGTAAAAGAATCTAGTGGTTACCACGGCCTAATCAAAGTCAGAACCTTAATGAAGAGCAGTGAAGAAATAATAATAATCATAATAAACCAACAATAACCATTAATAGCAATGAGATGTTAAGAATTATTTCAAAATCCCTTAAGAAACCAACAAAGCCCGTCAATAAATAATGACAGAGGAATCTGCTGTGTGTTCCTGAACACTTCAGGTTAGATATATTAGAGCCTGGTGTAGGTTCCGACATGTAAAATCCTGCAATTGAAAAGGAATGGACTTTCTTTCCACCTTCGCCAAAAATACAATATTTAGCCACTACCTTTGAAGAATGATGCAAAACTGAAGCATTAGTCTCACACCAATCCAATCAGCCCATTCCTCTGTTCACCACTTTTAAACCCATAATCAATCTGATTGCCTGTTCATGCTTAAATATCAAACGCGAAGCTGAGATCCCACTTTAAAGAGCATAATAAACTATGTTCGAGGCTCTTCTGTTCTGGGTTGGAAGCGTTCCTGCTCCCGCCGGTGTAGAAATGTTGAGGGGGGTTTATTTGATAAGCAATGAGAGACTAACGCTAAAAAACGGGAGATTTAAAGTTTTCTGAACATTTTTAGACATAAGCTTTTAACAAGCGTGCTTGGCCAAGGGATCAAAGGGGAAGCACTCAAGCTGTCTAGTGGTGTCTATATATATAATTTACCCTTTAAATAAACTCTCGGGGTTGGCAAGGATATGCTCCTTCTCCATACAAATTAAATGGGGAACACGCACGGAACAGCCGGCTGGAGAAAAACCGTGTGTGAAACAGCACATAACACGGCGTGAGGTGTCAAATATCGAGCAGGCACAACAGCAGCACAAGACGTTTAACAGGAGCACCGTCCACTGGTATTATGGCTGAAAACAATCTAAATCCCTGCAGCAAAAGAAGCATCACACCCTTTATTCCTGTTCTATGAAAGAGACAATAGTGGAAGACAGGGGAGCAAGGATCTTATTTTCTGGCAGGCGTTTACAAGACACACAGGCTTCTTGATGAATAAATCATTTCAATATGGCTTTGGTGGTAGGAGCAATTAGATGCTGCCGCTTCAGGCTAATCAAATCCAAGCATCCAAGCATCCAATTCCTGGCATCCATTAAAAACGATTGGAGGGTGAAGATGAGACTAATCTTAGGGTCGGCTGCCTTCCTCCAACCGAAGCGTTAGTCAGATCATTGCCCCGCCATGTTCATTTGCTACATGTTAAAAGGTTGTGATATTGCCGTCAGAAAGCAACTTGCGTTAAGCTAGGCGTCATGTCTCTAGGTTTAAGACTCTTCTTTTGAAGTCGGAAGCCGCTCATGATTTGAATTGTTACGTTGACAGAGCGGGCCGAGGATCGCTCGGTTATGAAAGAACTGAAAAAGCCTTCACCACTTTATTATTGTCAATCTGGAAGTGTTTTGTGTATTCTATAAAAGAATGGTATAAAGAAAAGATACAAATGATTTATACACATGTTGGTCCTTAAGTTTGAAATTGAATTCAAACTTAAATTCAATTTCCTTTAAATCTGGGAGAAATACAAGCTCCAATTTACTTTTCAAGGTTTGAGATGAAGAAGGAAAATTGGTTAGATTTGCAGTTATTTCTCTTTTCTTAGTGATCAGCATAAGTACAATACAAGCTGATAAATCACTTTATGCCAACGTATGTAAACATCTGAAGAAACACTTCCACTTACAAACATTACCCAGCTTAGTGTGCCTGAAACTGACTTATTAGGAAACACCAATTAAATTTTTTCGGGGAAAAACATTAATATTACCACAGTTTTCTATAATTTTTTTGAGCCAGGCAGCCATTTTGGAATTTAAGATTGGAGTTGGTAAGAAAATTTCACCTTTTCAAGCGGGATTTCTAACTTCAGAAGGTGTTTCCCAATTCCTAATTGTTTTTTGTTTTAATTGTGTTAAAAGGTAGTGAAACATATTTAACACCGGTTGATATCGGTCACCGTCCTTACCAGCAATATTAATATCGGTTATCGGTATTGACCTAAATTTTTATATCGATGCATCCCTAGTTATATGTTACGGAAAACAAAAACGAGCCTGGAAATGAAAAGAGTTTTCAGCAGTCAATTCCAAGCTTCTTGCATCTTGATCCAGATTTCAGAACTACTTGAAGATACGACAGCGCTCCATTTGCAATATGCATAAAAATATGAGTGAGCTGCAGTTACAAGGTGTTTCTTTGCATCTCTGACGGTCTGCATGTCATTAAACCCAAGGCACACTCAGTACTGTACCATCTCTATCTGTGCAGATGTGCAATTTGTGTTTGGATGCATAAAACGGAATGAAATGCAAACACATTTCAGTTACTCATCCTTCCATAAACATGCGCAAAAATGCCCTCAGGTAAAAATATAGAATAAGTCAAAATAGAAAAAAAAATATATATATATATATATATATATATATATATATATATATATATATACACTGCCTTCCAACAACAATCAGAAAAACATGGATCATAAAACCACCTCCGTGTGGAGAGAGGAGGCGACTGGCATGAATAATCCCCACCGTCATCAATAAACCAGCGAGAAAGCTCTTAAAGGTGAGCGAGGCGATGCCCTGTCCACAGGGAAACTCTGAATCTTTCAATTCTGAACATTTGTGAGTGAGTGCAGAAACATGGCTGTTGGGTGTTGGATCTAGGCCTGACACAATAAGCAATCAATCAATGTATCGCATGATAAACTAAAACAAGCTCAATAATTTCCATTTGCATGATTTATCGCTCGTCTCGTCTTCTACCAAAAACTGGATGACAAAAGTCTTCAGTCTGGTCCCTTAGTCTCAACTCGACCTTTTTTTAGAAGGACAATTTTGTGTATAGAGATTTCATGATTCTTTTTATTTGTTGTCTCTGTTGTTGATTAATTTTGGATATTTAAAATGTCTTCCAGTTCCAATGTTAAATGTTTAAATTTGATCAGTCTTTCAGAATGTGTTCTAGCATTATTATGCCATTACCATTATATTTCTTGAATATGGTCTCATAACAGCAATATTGTGGCAATAACTTCTGGGACAATTCGTCATTCAGCCAAACTTGCCATCATGACAGGCCTGGTTGGACGGTCACTGCTGAACCATCCCGGTCCAAACATGTAGAGGAAACCAAAGACACATCCAAGGAAAGACATTTTAGACTTTTGTTTTAGCACCAGCAGACAGTGAGAAAAAGAAAAGGCTATGTTTTCTACTAATGGAGTCCAGAACTCATATCTAGCCATTTCAGTTCTTTATATAGTGAACCTCGTTTTAGTCAGGAGTGTATCTGGACTCTTTACGGCTGCGCGTATGGCCACCCTCCAGCACACCCCACAAACAGACTCTA
Organism: Xiphophorus couchianus; assembly: GCF_001444195.1. Classification (NCBI taxonomy): domain Eukaryota; kingdom Metazoa; phylum Chordata; class Actinopteri; order Cyprinodontiformes; family Poeciliidae; genus Xiphophorus; species Xiphophorus couchianus. Next base: position 26,610,970 of record NC_040231.1, on the reverse strand, counting down.
CTCTAACGTACACACACTCATGCTGAATTCCTGAGCAGGGGGAGTCTGCCGGCCCCGCACCGAGGGAGTGAATTATTTATCGCGGGCCCTTTGCAGCGTGTCAGCGGCTCCACAGGATGAAATGATATTTATGGAGTCCCCTGGGCAAGGGTGGGAAGGACGGAGCGAGACCGAATTAAGGGGTCGGGGGTGGAGGAGAGACGGGCCGGAGGTCTCTAAGGCACACATGTACATATAAATGTAAAAAGCACATAGAGGATGGATGGGGGGAGGAATAGGGGGCAGAGGACAGTAATCAAGCGGAGGATTCATGCTACAGGGTACAGCTTTATGATGCTTTCCTGGTTTTCAAACTTTATTAGGCCTATATGTATTCCAGAGAGGCTCCAGCATCCTGCTGGTTCTTCCTTTTCAGTCACAACTAAAACGCGAGAATGCGCAAAGACTTTTTAAAGTTTATGTCGTACTGTTCCAGCCAGAGCTGAATAGATTAATCGAATTAATTGTGATTAATCACTTATTGAAATAATCTGCGACTAATTGAGTAGTCGACGTATCGCTAACTGGAGTACACAGACTTTAAAAGTGGCTATTTGCTGACTAAACAGCAAATAGAGTCAGAGCAGTAGTTAAAGCCAAAACTGTACAAAATGTATATACGTTTTGCATTTGATTAGAAAAAGCTTCTTTGTCTGAAACTCCTCAAATGGCATTTTTAGCTTCAACTGGCTCAAATTCTGGAAAAACATATCTCATATTAAGCACTTTTTGCTACTCAATAAATAAAAAAAACATATAAGTAGAATATTTGTTTAGCTGTTTAGCTGCCACAAATGATCTAGCATACACTAAAGGTATATTTAAATGCATTTTAGACAATAACATTTTTATTTTCTCATCTAAAATAAGAACTGGATTATTTGATTTTTTTTTTGCACCTTTTAATGCTTTTCTAGTATTGTGTAAAATTAATGAAAAGTCTGCAGAATGTGCCAATTGTATCCGATTAATAGTCAGAATAATCAATAGAAAACTGATTACTGAAATAATCTTTAGTTTAAGCCCAACTAATGTCCCTAATAGATTTAGTCGTTAGTTGAAATGGCTAAATCTATTTCATGAGATTCCAGAGAAAGTGCAGGAGGGACAAGAGGTTTTTTTTTATCTGTATAGATCATTGATCAACATCAGGCGCCCATCAGCTGCTGGTCAGCAGCTACGCTTTGTACCCACAAATCAATCAATCCACACTTGTGTCCTGAGACCGCTGCATATTGTTTTATATTTCTGCACAGTGAAACCCTGATACTCGTAGGGCTGGGTAGCACAACCGCTTGCAAATAGTTCCAGGAATACTTGAGAAAAAACGCTTATAACTTCCTGTTTTAGTAGCTCACAACTAAATATACATTATTATGCAGGTGTACTGAAAGCATTTGTAATGTCGGGGTGGGACAGGCGTGGCTACGGCTCCTGCGCTGACTTGACTGGTGGTGTCAAGGTTCTCATTTTAACTGCAGTTTGTAAGGTATTTTATTTTGAAAAATCTTTCGTTTTGGAAAACGTCCACCTCCATTTGTCTTCTTTCCAGCACAGACTCTCCACGCACACTTACAGTTCGATCGCTACCGCACAAGCACCAGCGCCGCTGAACCAAAAGGTCGTATCGGCTCGTGACTTTGTGAAATGTGAATGGGGCTGATGTTACCTTGTTCAGCAGCCTGCACTGGTGAGTCACTTTGTGGCTTATGTTTACCTCGCTGTAAATTGCGGTAGGTAACCAGGAAAACCTGGAGTGGAGCTTTAGTGGCACTGGTGTCCTCTTATCAATCAAGTGGAATGGATTCTTTCATGGAGGGAATCCAAGCTGACTTTTTTTTTTTCCTTTGTAAATGTGAGGGGAACATGTCCCCTTCACACACACAATCACTGCAGCGCCACGTTTAAGGCCAATATGGTTAAGTGCATCGCAAATTAGCTGAGGTTATAAATGTTCTAGAGTTCAATATCTGTTCAAACTTAACACTAGTTCCCATGCAAATCGATGGGAAAGGGAGAAAGAATAAAGAGAGGAATGATAGAAAGAGAAAGAAAGACAAAGAAGCAAAGACAGAAGGATAGAAAGAACGAAAATTTCATTGGGGACAGAAAAAGACAAATGTTTTAATAAAAATATACTGAGTAGAAAAGAAAATTACTGTGATAAGAGCTAAACAATATCATACTGAATTCATTAGGGCAATTTTAAAATAGTTGCAATCTGGAAGACCTTATGAGTCCAATATTTATTATTATGTTATATTTAAACATATATAAGTGCCATGCATTCACAATCTGACTACCTGTGACACATCAGCCAAGTAGTAGTCACTACCTGAACAAAAACTTCATGTATGTTCATGTGAATCAAATGTGGTGAGGACATTGTAGTGGCGCAAAAGAAATAGAACGGTGAGGAAAAGATGAGTTAATTGTAACCAATATCCTCGTGGCAACATTCAACAATAATAATATAACTCCTTATTTTCCGGACACTATGGAGCTCATGGCACGAGATTTAAATCATCGGTTGTCAAAGAGTTTCTATGCCATTATGCATGATCGTTGGAAAACATTCTGTGACAGACGGCGCTTTTGTCGCTTCTGACAAAGTCAACCACCTCTGCAAAAGCATAAAATGATGGAGAAAAATGTGCCTCATCCAACAAGCTAATGTGAAGTTTTACACTGGTGTGTAAAGAGCAGAGTGGGAAAAAGAGGTGCAAAGAAGCTTTAAATTAAATTTAAGGAAAACTGTTTGCAAACTGCGCTGGTGCATTATTGACTTTAAAATAATCATCTGAAAAGACGCGTCCATATTTCTGTCTCCACGTGTCAGAAAGTCATTTTAGGATTCAAAATGGAGTCAGGTTACCCTGCTCCACAGAGATCATTCTGAACTACAGACAAACGCAAGAGGGAAATCAGTATCAGGCACGGGACACGAGTAATTCCCCGGAAAGGAAATGAGGCGTCAAGTCACAAGAACGGCTTCACCGCCCGGTCTCCGTGTAGCCCAGGGGCCGCAGCCACGCATCAGGTGGCGAGGCGGGTCAGGAATGGAAAAAGGTGAGGATTCTGACTCCATTTGTCTCACCTCTGTGGTATGCGCTTCCTTATCACTTAATAACCCCGCCGCTTCCCCTGTTTTTCCTCACCTCCATCCATCCATCACCCCTCTGCGCTGCCTGCTGTCATGTCTGAGAGCAGATACGCTGCGCAGACCTGCCGGCGGAGGAGGGGTGAGAGGTCATGTGACCGTGCAGGAGGGGGCGGGAGGGATGGGTTCTAACATTGTAATGTAAATGGATGTCGGGGGCACAAAACTGACATCCGTGTGTGTGAGAAAAATGTATGTGGGTGTGTGTGTGTGTGTCCTTTCGACTCGAGTAACGGGATTCAGCGCAGGGATGGGCAATTGTATCTTTTATCATTTATCGTGATAAATTTCTGTTCATGATAAGATTTTTGATATATCATTGTCACAATAAATTCCAGTTACCGTAAGAGAAAAAGCTATTTTTTACCATTTTCCTACTGGGTTTTCCACAAGAGCATCAATAAATATTTGTAAATTCGAAAATATGACTAAATGAAGTCACTCTGTGCAGATTACTGATATTAATTCAAATAGGAATGTTTTTCAAGAGCAGCATCTATGTTTATAAATGCTACAAATTCTGTCATGCAGTCACCTAAAACAGAATACAGTTTTTAATCACTATTTTTATTGTTATCACAATAGTACTACAAAATATTGCGATTAAATTCAAAGTCCATATTATCCAACCCTAGTTCAGTTAATGACAAAATTAATTGAGAAGCTGACGCCGATAAGCCTCTACTGTCTCACTCTCCATTTACTGTATGTGTGTGTGATTTTTCTTGTTCTTTTTATAGTGTTTAGCCTTTCTAAGTGTGTGCGGTCAGGCTGCACTGAGCCTCGCATCTGGAGGACGTCTCCTCGGCGATAATGCCCTCCGCCACCTTTGATAGCTGGGATGGCACAACGGAGAACGGAGAGAGAGGTCAGCGATGCTAAAGCAAACGGAGATAAATAAGAGGTTCAGGGAGGAGGAAATACCAGGGAGAAGAAGGGGGGGGAAAAAGGCGGATTAAGAGAGAGCCAAACCGTGTGTACATGCATGCCTGTGAGAGCCTGAGCACTGATAGCGCCCTTGGGACGAGTCGGTGGGTGACAGACACGCTAGAAATCACCGCAGAGCTACAGAGAAGAATGCACCCCTCAGCAGGAATGCCTAGGACAGCAACGCCCACCGCCGCCAGGAATCACTGACATCACTGGACATACTGAACGGTGACCAGCAAGAGTCCGAGTACGTAGCTGGCAGAAGACAAAGACGGAGAGCCTTCTGCTGAATGCTGATTTCCAATTCATCCATAAATGCACCGAAACACTGTCAAGCTACAAGTGGATAAGAAAGTGCAGAGTTTCCCGCAGAATACCTGCTTAGCCTGACGGCAGGAGCGCTAGGGTAGTCCACTAGCGGCCCACCATGTTTTTGTGCTGAAGTATGTCAAAAGTTACTAATATTTGGGGGTGTACAATAAGGCATCATAATTTGTAAATAATAGCATGTGAGGCAAACATTAAAGTGCAGGGACAACGCATTTGGTGCACATCCCCTCATGCCCAGTTCAATGCGTCAACTATAAACCTAGCTTAATTCGTCTTTAGTATCACTGGTCTATGAAAAACCCTATTTAAAATAAACAGACGATTAGCCTGGTGGGGTGGGAGGCTTATAACAGACTGAGGGAAACACTAAAGTGGACTGACCAGACACCCAGGAGTGGAGCCTACCAAGCTCACCCCTGTGTAGGGCTAAAACAGTTACTACTGTACATAGGCCTGCCACAATAAAAAAATTGCTGGACAATAAATTGTTTTCAGATGTTATTGCGATAGACGAAAATATTGTTGTTTGCAAGACCGTTTTCAACTAATATAATGGTAGTGCCATGATAATTCAAGAACATGTTCTCAAATGTCAATAAACTTTGAATTCTAATGAGCATTTAACACTGGAACTGGAAGACATTTTAAATATACAAAACAAGTAAACAAGGGCTAGATGAGGCTAAAGCACCAGATTGAAGACTTTTGTCATCCAGTTTTTGGTAGAAAAAAGAAAAGAGAAAAATGCTAAATCATGCAAATGGAAATGATTGAGCTTGTTCTAATTTATCATGCGATTAATTGATTTATTGCTTATTGCGACAGGCTTAACTGTGCGTAATAATGGATATTAAAGTATACTTTGTGTTTGAACTAGTTAAATAGGCAGTTATTAATGGTTTCAATATTCATGAATACCGGAGGTCCCATGCACTATGAAAAAATACAACTTTTAAAGTTTTTGCAAAAACGTCACCAAAAAACTCCAAGAAAACTGCATTTTAACCACTACCTTTTATATGTTCAAAAGCTAAATAGGTTAAAGCTTGTCTAAGATAATCAGAAACCAAAATCTATTTCAATATGACCAATTACATGCCATAAGCACACGGTTGAATGTGATCCAAAGACTTGTTGCTTAAGCCACCGTTAAAATTATATCTACAAATGTTTGGCTCCTTTACAGCAGTACAAAGAAATCAGAAGTGAGAGATCTGTTAGCAGCTGCCATTTAGGGTTTTACATCATTTACACCCCAAACCATCTGAGGGGAATAAAGTTGACGCCGTCAAATATTTATTACCGGGTCTCAGAAAATGTGCATATGCCAGAATATGCTTTCATACGATACCGTCTGCATGTCAAACAGTGTCCACCTCATGTGTCCAGAAAGTATGAATGAAAGACACACCAAGGTGTAGCCTCAGCGTGGATAATGCATCCATACTGCATGAACACGCAGAGAAGTGGTGGCCCCTTTTCTGAATGAGGGGACAAACTTTCCCCACCAATATTTCCGCTACATGCCATACATGTTCCCCATGTTCCCGTCTATCCCCATCAGCATGCTCAAACACAGGCATCTGTGTGGCATTTGTTTGCATTTTCATTTGCCCACAAAATTGCTTTTGTGTCTGAGTGTATGCACATTTGATTATGCAGCATGTAGAGGAGCTCTGGGCTAGAGGATACAGGGAAAGGGAGGGTGGAGGGAGACAGGCAGTTTGGTCTGCCGGCACTTCAAAGCCGCCGTGGCGTGCTGATTGGCTGCCTGACTTGTCGGATGACTAAAAAAAAATCCCTTAAGGGCTTGCAGGGCTCCGATTTGATTACAAACCCAATAATAACAAGCTTCATATCTGGGATGTGAGCATTCCTCATAACTCGATTAGACAACTGATTATTATAGCCCACCCCAACAGACACCAAAAATAAGTTGAGTGAGCAAAAGGGTGAAAACAGGAGGCTTTGTTGGCAATTAGTCTAGCCGGGCGTAGCAGGGCTCCAGAGGGATGTTAATGCAAATCTAATACAAGTGTTTCCTTAAAACAATTTTCACCATGAATCAGTTTCACATATTACTTTGCCTTTGTGCTGCATCACATTATTCTGGCACAATTTTCCAAGAAAGACAAAAAAAGAAAAGGAACCCCTCACCTCTTCTCTCTGGTTCATAGATGCATTACTTCCCACTCTCCCATTTGCTCTCAGAGAGCAACACTTGTTTTTCCTCCAGGCCCTGATTCCGAGCCAGTGGGATGATCATTAATTACCATGGAATGGGCTGCTAATGGTTGTCTGCAGCACTCTCCTGCCCCAGAACCCCCTCCCCCAACCCATTCTCTCTCTGGGCTCCCTGTCTTGGGTCTCCATGGAGACCTGTGGCTGAGTGGCTGTGGGCCTTTAACAAGGAAGTATATGAGGTATAATGATTGGAAGGCGGGCCTGACCCTTATGCTTTCTGTGCCACTTGACTAGGCATAGCACTTATTAATAGACAATTTATCAGGCTCCTTACAATGGCCTTGATTTACTAACAAGTTGGTGGGGGGTTGTCTTGGAGAACAATTTCAGGTTAAAGGAAGGCTTTCCCATAAATTGTTGCCCTTGTTTGTGCCAGGGCTGTTAAGTGAGTACATCCATCTCTGCCACCAAAAACATAGTTCCATGCTAAAATTTACTTCCAGTATGTGTAAAGATTGATGAAACATGACAGAAAGATGAGATCCTGGACACAAGCAGCTGAAATTAGCTTCCCCTATTGGGTGGCAAACCTCACACTAAAGACTCCCACATACTCAAGCGGTACTCTACATATTCTGTGAGCTGCGGTGACTCTGCACAAACTGTCTGTGGACAGTTGAAGTTTCATAAAGGAACACAGTAACAGATTTACTGCAAAAAAAAAGTTATTTCCCACAATCAGAATGGTTACCAGCAAGTCTGATGAGCTGGTTGGGCGCATAGCCCCATTTCCTCTCCAGCAAGGCAGACACCGGACACTTGTTAGTGCGCCACAGAGTGGCAGTCTAGCTGCTGTGGGTCCTTGTGACAACGTTAACTGTCAACGTTATCAGCTCAGTGTCATATACGAAGTAGTTTGATGTGAACACTGATTGCCGCTGAGCAGTTTACTGTGAATCACTGGACAAACCCTTTCTCAGTAACCCATGAGAAATGGGTCACTGAGAAATGGTTTAGGACAGTAAAGTGAAAACTTTACCTTTGGCCCTTAATACTACAGCTGAGGACCCAATCTGGATATCTATTTTACTCACCATCTTTCTAAACAAGACATCAAGACACTTGAATTACAAACTGGAAGGAACAGACTGCTCTTGTCTGGTCTAGAACCATGGCTTCAGACTTCAAGGTCACAAGAGTCAAGATATCAGATCTCAAAGACAACCAAAACTTTGTATCTTCCAGTGAAAGTCTGATAGCTGCACCATGTCCAGTCTTTACGAAGTAAAAATATGCACTGCAAGTCCATCACTTGCATGCTCTAATTTAGATTTACAGTGGACGTCCACCTATTCATGGTTATGTATTCGTAAATTCTCCTATTGGCAGATTTTTCTGTGGAACGTAACTTCAAACTATTCGCAAAAAGCATATGTAAAATATTTGAAAGAAAATGCAGCTTTGGAAGCTGAAATAGCTAGCTGCAATGCTACCTGACATGTTGTCTGCCATTTGCAAAGTGGCCAAAACTGTGCGCCAAAGAGCAGAGATAAGGAAGACTGCAGAGGTGTCATGATGGTTTCCACTGTGTGTATTCATGATAAAGGCATATTTGGGGTTTGAAGTATTAAAATGGGCTGTCATAGGCATTTTCAGAAGGGTTTTCAATTATTCGTATTCGCCTGTGGTCCCTAACCCAGTGAGAACCAGCGGTCCACTACAGACCAGTAACGAGTGGACACTTTGTATTCCAGAATCACTAAGCAGAGGACGATGTCAACACCTTGAATTTATCCGAGCTGTCCTTTCGGCATTGAAAGGGAGTGGTCATCTCTTTATCTCCTCACTGTTACTCAATGTGCACAGCTGCCTTCGAAAGAGAAATGATCAGTCTGGACTGTATCCCATGACAACGTCGGGGAGCATATGGCAGGCAACAAATTCAATATGAATGTAAATGAAGTGCAAATTAAAATACAACACTGAATGGGGGAAAATAAAGGACAAAAAAAACACAAAATCCTACCCAATCCAATGAAACATTTAATTTTCATCCATCTCGACAAATCGAAATACATCCGCCATAGACTCCCTCTTTCCTACGCAAAGTGCCGGGGTGTAGTGTCAGCAGGTAGACAGCGAGCTGACATTCACTGAAGTGATTCTATGCTGGCTCCGGCTCAGCAAGGCCACTTGATGATAAGAGGTTAAAGCCCCTTGTTTTTATGCGCTCTCTGCTAGAACAGGGTTTTGTCATTGGTGTGTGCAAGGCCAAAGATCTCCAGCACGCCTTGCCATCGCCAGCTGTGAAAAGATATTGGGGTTTTATTTATATGCAACTCGAGTGCAGGGTTCTCATAAAAGAGCCTCCCGAATATTTTAGAGCATAGATGGAAAGCATCCCAGCTTTAGAAAAATAATCACCCCTCTCGATTCATTTGCACACCTCGGTATCAAACGGCGGTGCCGAGGCTCGCACCTTGGGGCTTGATGGCCCTTTTCCCATATTAATGAGCATTGGAGGGGATCAATAGGGATGACAGTAAGACAGATCGCCTTGGGATGGGAGGAGGAGGATGGTCCTGTGAGACAAAAAGAAAGCAAATTCCTTCAGGCAATGATGCTTCTCTCCTCTTAGTCTGAAACCTCAAGCTGCCATGTTCCATCTCTTTGCCGTCTCTCGCCGTGGTGTTGACTCACTGCAGCGCACAGGCACACATGTGGGTTAATCTTGGAGATACCGAGGATTTGTCTCCAGTGCACTACCACGAACCGCAACTAAGAAAAGGTCACCAATTATTCACCAGCGGTTGAGACTCTGATTGTTCCCAGAATGCTTGGCAGATGGCGTTTCATACCGATGAAGAGAGGTTGATCGTATATTTGGCCGAGTGTCAAACCTCATAGCGAACGGAAACAATTAGCGTCGAAACTCTGTTGCTTCCTTTTCAGTGGGAGCGGCGGCAAGGCTACAGCATGAAGTGCTTCACCATAAGACGTTTCTATACGCTTGAAGAAGATGAGGATAATCCCACCGCAGTGTGCAAAAAAGCATGGTTGTAAACCTGCCCTTAATCTGTCACCTGGAAGCTGCTTACTCATCCTTGTCATGGATTTCTCTATATTGTCCTCTAGTTTGATCATCACAATGCATGACAGGTTCCAACCTGGCCCGTTTTCAGACCATATGAGTCTCATGGAGTGTTTCAAAGGGAATCTACAGCCTGCCACCGAGAGACACTCCACGTTCTGTTTGCTTTGGAGATCGACCAGAATCACAGAGAGCCAGAACTGCTGCGGCATGATAAGGGGATGCTGGTGTCAAAAGGGTCATAAATATACATGTCACTTGTTGAATTGCACTAAAATTAGGAAACACCCACTGCATGTCGTAAATTTATTAATGGGGGCAATGGTAGCAGAGTATTATACGAAAATGGTCTATACTTCATGTAAGGTGAACCATTTGTTTGCGACAAACTGCTTCTAAGATGGATGGAAAAAATAACAATATTCTGAAACTTAAAAGACAGACAGACATATCCGACTGTATGTCCAACCATGCCACAAAACTAACAGAGGGCAATTCATAACTGTTTCAAAACAGCTCTTAAAAGCTACGGTCTTCAATACTAAAGCAGTTGGCTGCAGGATAGAGACCAGTGCAGATAACCAACCAGCTAAAATGTTTTTGTTATGATCAACAGGTAAATAGAGAAAATTCAGATTTCTTTCTGTTTATTAAACACATAACTAAAAACTTCAATTAGCTTTTGTCTACAAATGTTAGGTCTGTCACACAAAAATATATAATTTATAGTAAAATAATTTCTATTTGAATGATTTATATTTCTCTCTTCTCTCTTTCTACCACAAATTAGATGAAAAAAAGTCTTCAGTTTGGTGCAGTGGTCACAACTAACCCCTTTTTTTGAAGTTACATTTTATTTAAAAAGATATTTATCATTTTATTTGTTGTCTCTGTTGTTTTGTTTATTTATTTTGGATATTCAAAATGTCTCCCAGTTCCAGTGTTAAATGTTGATTAGAATTTAAAGTGTATTGATCTTTGAGAATGTATTCTTGTATTATTATGCCATTATTATTATTATATTACTGGAAAACAGTCTCAAGACACAATATTATCGCTTATCACAATAACATCTTGGGAAATTTATCGTCAAGCAAAATTTGTTACGGGCCTAATAAATGCATCAACCATACTTTGAGGTGACTGTAAGTTTACTAATAAAACATTTTAAGAGCAAATCCTTTGATGAATGAATGAGAATAGTATTGCAATTCTGTCACAATTTCTGTCAGATTAGGATGAATTACTACCTTTAACAACCTGCAGCACATGTTTCCTCTTACTGAGTTATATTCCTGAGGAAAAACGTTACTGGAATCTGCAGGTCAGGCATAAAAAGAAAAACAAAAATCAATTGGCTAGGGAAATCTGAATCTCTAATATTCTAAGATACATCTGCTAAACAATATTTGCTAAACAACAAAATGCTGAAATTTTCTATAAATCCTTATTTATTATGTCCATAATTAATACAGCACATTTCTAGCTCGATGAAATCTTTGGATATTTATTACACTATTTCCCCCTCACACTGAAGTCTGAGGCAAATGCATTACAGAGTTAAAGTCTGTGAAGTTAGTATTTAGGCATCAAATCAAGCTTGCAATGCTGAAGTGACAAGCAAACATGAATTAATATTAATAAAACAAGACTTTTCCCCCTCTGTGCATGCAGATGAGCATCAACAATAGCTTGTTTGCACTCTGTTTACTCTCAATATCTCCACTGAAAGTATGTGTCATTCATCTGTCATCATCGGTAGCTCTCCGTCAGGAGAAACACAACAAAATCTAAACCAAGATGAGACCAAGAGCTGCACAACCACAACACTTTCAGCTGCTCCGTTTGGGCAGGCAGGTGGGTGCATCTCTCCGATGATGACTGTTAGGGGGCTACAGGCTGTGTGGCCATCACCATAATGATGTATGCACACCTGCCATAGCTCCTGGCTAGCAGCCGCACGGCTGAAACAGAGTGTGTGTGTGTCTTTTATTGTTTGGGGGGATTGGGTGGAGGACTGGGACAGGATGGAGGTAGGAGGAATAGGCACAAAAAAAACGGGGGGGTTGTGGGGGATGAGGGGGTCGACGCCTCTAGGGGTAAATCCAGGGGGAGGGGAGGAAAGAGCAGACGAGCTTTGAAAGATGTATCCATTATTAATGGAAGTTTGGTGTACGGAGAAAGAGATCTAATGTGGCCGTCAAGGTTGCAGTGCATGTATAATCGACAAGGACGGATTCTCTCATTTTGCTTTTAAAATGTTTCCTGTGTTCCCTATTCTCCAGTGCGTGCCTCCTTTTTTTTGTTTTTAAAGGTTTTTATTGGCTCTAGTGGCCTTTATTTGATAGTTAATTGACAGGAAAGTGTGTAATGAGTGAAGGGGGAAGACATGCGGCAAAGGTCGTCAGGCCGGGAATCGAACCTGCGACAGCCCCGTCGAGGACTAAGGCCACCTTATGTAGGTTGTGCTTAACCCCTGCACCACCACAGCACATCCATGTGCCTCCTTTTTATCCCCCCCTTTTTTTGTCTTATTCCTTCCACACTGCCCACCCACTCCATCTGAAAAACAGGGTGTGGATTGGCCAGAGAGGATCTCCCGTTTCACAGAAAAACCCGAGAAGAAACTGCAGCATTAGCTGAAGGAGGATGTTTGATGAGAGGATTAGACGAGACGAAGATCAACAAAGCCAAGGGCTTCGCACGAAACGTTTGCAATCAAGCCAAATCCAGTGTGTAAACACTCACAGTCTCCAGATTACATTAATAATTACATCCAACAACTGAAACATGTTATATTCACTAAAGGTGTGAACCAAACCTTTTCAGCAAACCCAATACAGAGACACAGGTGCTAATATTTAATGTGAAAATGAATTATCTTGTGTAGCGTAGATATGTAGTGCTAATTAAAGCAAATGGCTCAAAAATCATTGAGGACAATGTCTAGAAATCAAGACTGTCCCATCATTCAGGTTGGACGCAACAGCATGTTTTTACCCGTCACCTTCAACACTAGAAATATTCAATTTATTTGCATAAGCATGGCTGTATGGTATAATGGGAACTCTGTCCCTATGTAGAATCTGTTTGAATAGGCAGGTAACTTCATATTCCATCTACTGAGTGCAAAGTAAGTATAATTAGAAGCTTTATTTGTAAATTAGAGATGCAATGAAAAGCTAAAGCCAAGACTTGACCAAACACCAAAAAAAAAAAAAAATAGTCTGAGAACATTTTGGTCACTTCAGGCCTTTTTTTAAGTATGCAGTTAGCATTCATAGAATAGGGGACCACACCCACCGATGACAAGTTCACGAATACTTGAAACCACCTCTGAAAATGCTTACATCTGCCATTTTAAATAGTTAAAACAATTTGAATTAATATGCACAGTGGAAACCGTCTTGGCACGGCCGGAGGAGCTAGCATCCACAGTCTTCCTCGTCGGCCAGTCAACCCAAAGGCGGATGTATGACATTACTGGATTGGCTGCTTTGGTAACATAGCTAATAGCATGTCAAGTAACATTGCACCTAGGTATTTCTCAAGCTGCATGCTCTTTTGTCACCTTTCTAAAATAGTGGCCTATGTCATTTTTCACCAAAAATGAATCATTTGTTATCAAATGAGAGGTGATTTGTTTAGTTATTTATTTTTTCCAAAATCACTTTTGCCAAAAAATTACTTGGGTCATTATTTTAGGAAAGTGATATTTCAGTTATGCTTTAGGGAAAAAAAATGTCAGCAGGCGCATTTTCCATGAAAATAAATTGGAGTTAGTCAAGTTCCAGTGAAAAGCACTGAACCGCGGAGAAGCGAGGGTCCACTGTATATATAAAATTGAGCAGTTTTAACACAATCTGTGTCAAAACTGGGGGCCAAACAATCTAGTTTGTTTGGCCCCAAAGAACTCTACATGTGGGGCCATGTAACCTGGTACTCCATAACGGAGGTTAAGCAACATACATCTAGTTTTAGGATAATTAGGATAATTGATCATTTTTAAGAATTTTTGTGTTTGTTCGAAATATCATGTAGACATTTTTCTTAGACACTGATCTGTTTTATGAAGACATTAGCTCAAGCAGACAACAGATTGGTTGGAAGATTAAACCGCATTAAAATCTGGTCAGGCTCACACTGAGCACCTCTGTGAAATTTCAGGGCGTCCATCACCTTCAGTCATCCCCTACAAATGAGCTGCACTGGGATTTGAGATTTAAAGATCACCGACTGCATGCTTCACTGCCTCGTAACTAGAGAAGGATGTTGAGAATGATTGAAATCTTGCAAAGAAAGCCAGTGTTAATAAAGGACTTAATGTGCTTATGGTACACGGAGAAGCCATTAAACCAAACAACAGCCACATAAACTAATGTCAGGGTTCCAGACAAACAAAATAAAGCTCTTTGGCCCAAAGCCAGCGGGGGCAGGCCAAATCACTACACAACCGTGACAAATCTAACACAATTACACACACCATAGTGTTGAGGGGGCTGACAGAGAGTGATGAAGCCAACATCAAACACCGTGTTGATTAATGGAGAGCAGGGAGTGTCTGACCAGAGAAGGTGTTGAAGGCGGGGGAGGTATAGGGGGTTGGGTGGTGGAAGGAGAAAGAGGGTAAGGCAGTTATTGATTGTACCTCCTGTGTTCACATTGTGAGGAAGATGACGAGGGGAGAGGTGGCAGTGGGTGGGGAGAGAAGGGCAGGGTTCGCCCCGCGGGCAGCACTTAAAACCCACTGCCCCTTTGAGAGCACCCCAAACGAGCCCCCTCCCAATTGGTCATGCTGAATATTTGATTGACATTCACAACCATTTACTGCTACTAACACTCGACTCCACCCATCCCCCCCTTCAAACAAACACTGCAACACATCCAGGGCTGATTGAAATTCAAAAACCAGTGTCAAGGCCACAGGCATGGACGGCAACGGACGGGAGAGGGGGTGGATCGGTTGTGGCTCGCTGGGGTCCTATAAACGACAGATGTGAAATCACTTACCAGCCTCTAAATTAGTTGCTCCGGAATCTGCTGGGATGTTGGGGGGAACCGGTCAATGGAGACGATGTGAATAGGCAACACAATGCAAATGCAATAGGTGGAAAGTACAATAATTCATTTGAGATTTTGTGCTGCTCATTTTTTACGCCCCTTGGCAATTATAAAACGGTGGATTTTACAGCAGAACATTTCATACCGATTTACAGCTTCAGGTCAGATTGGCTCTTCGAAACCACATTTCTCATATCAATACATCACATTTCATCCCTTGCTACATGCCTTTTATACTCGCAAACAAACTATTTCTTACTTAGGTACTTAAACTATTTTGCATAGGTTTAGTTTTTATTGCAGAAGTGTTTTTCATGAATTATTAACCTACATGGTCATAAAAGTTACAAATCTAACAGTTTATGGCAATTGCATATTGTTATCTAATATCTGTGTTACATTATATTTACTGCGTATTTTGGTTTAGATGCCCCTTTGGGCCTAGCTGACAATAATAAAGCATGATGGAACCCTGATCAAACCAAAATGTGACCTAGGGGACCTCCCTTGGGTAAATGTGTTTTGCAGTCATATAACCCAATGACCTTACAGAAGAATTAAATTGTTGGATGTCAAAGTGTGTACAAAACGCCCCGCTTGGCAGGCAGGAGTTGATGTATGGGGGCAATACACCTCCTGTGGTAGACCAACCATTTTTGAAAAAGTTTTAATACAAAACAGCCACAATAGTTAAGGTCTGTTAGGGCAAAGAAGAGAAATGACCTCCGTCCATTCATACCATCCGGTGGATAGGGGGTTGCATGCCTGCCTCGACACTCCACAACTTAAACTAGGACAATTTCTCTGGTGACCACAACATTCACTACAAAGTTGTAATAAATATTACAAAAAGTCAATAAAGCCAGTGGAGCAGGAAGAAAGATACCCGAACTGACCCGAATCTGAAGGACTGTTTGTTCTCTTATCACCTGAACAGCTGAAATCAATTTAAGGGGAATGAGGACATGAGCAGCTGGTGAATGACAATGCCATCCGTGCATCTAATTTTCTCGAGGGAGAGGCTTTATGGTGGGATTTATCATCACCTCTGATCTCATTTCCCTTTCATATGCTAGCAAATCCCAGGTAAAGCGGCCGGACGCTGGGGACGTTACAGGGAGCGTGGCCAGACAACTCAGATTGGACTCAGAATTAATCTGGGGAAAATCCTCAGTGCTAACCTGCTTAGCTGTCCCTTAATCTGGTGGGGCTAAACCAAATATCAATTACACCACCGAGTCCTAAATGTGGACCAGATAATTACTGACCCTGCACCGGGCAAGAAAGTCAAAGTGACCATTTCGAAAGTAGTTCCTCTGAGTGTTAGCACGTAAAGAAGAGAATAAAGAAGAGACGATAGCTTAAGGGGAACTTTGAGTTTAGCTTGAAAAGGTCAGGCTGGTTAATATCTATAAACCTCAATCCGCAGTATATTACCAAACTGCAATAGGCTCAACTCAAGGACAGAGCAGCTTTCCCTTGGAGGCCTTCTCGGGTGACAGCTCGGGCAACACCGTCTGGCTCCGAGTCCGAACGCCAGAGAAAACCGAGACAACGTCACAGTAAAAAATCCTGAAACCGGTCGGCTAAGTGTGAGGACTGCTCCCAACGTAATCTGCCTCTGGGTGACACGTTTCTTTTTCCCCTTCTTACACCAATTCTTTCCGTGACACACTTGCAATGTCGTTTGGCCCAAACTACAAAAATGTATTTTACCCAAACTGGGTCAGACCACAACAAGCTCAACAAAATCCAAAATTATGCGAAAGGGGAAAAAACCCCAAAAACCCATCTCGTTAGCCGATCTTTGAGTTATTTTGGTCAATCCCAGAGGGGTGGGGGGGTGGGGGGGATCTCTGTTTTTATTACCTCAACCTAGTTTGGTCAATTAGGAAGACAATGAGCATCCTGCATGCTTCTGTGTGAGTACAGTTCATTTCCTGCCTTTATTGTTACAAGTGCTGGGCTCATTCAAAAGTGGATGAAATGGGGTGAGGCCCAGACACTATTTACTCAGCAGGGAGAGACACGAGTCCCTGCTTTCCTAATGGCTTCCTGCATTTCACACAATTGTTTCCCCTCAGGAAATCTTATCTACACAGACAGCAGACGTGCTGACCAGCAAACCCACAACACATGGATACTGTGTGTTAATTAAGTACCTGTGGAAGGAAATATTACTTTTTTTTCCTTTCTTCAACTGAAATGAATTTAAATATGTTCAATGATATATTATAACTAAAAGGAGTATCGGTTCATACAAATGTATTCGGTTGATTGCAGCATGCACTGAGGGTTCATCTACTCACTTTTTGAAACATCAGTTTAAAAAAAAAAAAAAGAGCCTTGGTCTGAGGGCTGGAACGATTAATCAGATTAATCATGATTAATCAATTACTGAAATTGTCATCAAATAATTCAGTAATCAATTAATTGTTAACTGGAGTATACAGATTCAAAAACCAACATTCGGACTGTGCAAAATATATTTACATTTTGTTTGTCATTTTACAAAAACGGCTTAAGTGGTTAAATGAGAAAGCTGTAGAATGTGCCGTTTTTTTTAGACAATTAACAGCCAGAATAATTGATCAATTGATCAATTACAATAATCATTAGTTGCAGTCCTTTTTAATGTCATGTGATCAAATGACCTTTGTTGAGGTTATTAAGAAGCAAGCTCTTTATTTTGAAGAGACATAAGTGTCTCTTACTGCTTTTAGCCTCCATGGCAACCAAAGTTCAGCATCATTTCCATATTAAACGTTCAAAAATGAAATGGCTATTGATCTTCGTGCTCAGGTCCTGAGTAAGACGACACACAAATTCATTTTCTCAAAATGTCAGTAGATGCTTTTAGAGGCAATTAAGCGAGCTTGTAAATCAGAAGAGACATAAACCACGGGATGATAAACAGAACGAACGCTGGCGCTGAATTCACCCAGGACCTCCAAAGCATGTGTACCTACAGTAGTGAACTTTTACGACTTCAGAACCAGCAGTTGTATTTCAGATCTCACCCATGAAGGGGGCGGGGGAGGTCAAGCTTCTACAGCGTGCAAGCGTAGGTATGTGAGGGACCAGCAGAAACCCATAAAATCCGCACTCAACCTCCGTCTAGCACGCAAGGAATGTTCTCCAACCGCTGGCCTGGAAAAAATGTGCTAAATGAAGTAAGAGATACTGCACTGTTAGCCAGTGTTTCTTGTCATTAGAAACAAACTGCTGATGTGGCTGGCGTCAGGGTGGAACCAATACGTCAACAGGCATTCTCTTATATTTACCTATAAGAGGTAAATAAAGACACTGCCCCGGTGGGGTGGGAATGCAGTGGCAGTAAGGGGATCTGAGGGTAGATGGGAAACACACAAAGGAAATAGGGACTCTGCTAATTCATGGCAGAGAAAGCTTTATTATTAGATCCCACCTCACTCTGCAACAAAAACAAAGTGCCCCACAGGCTGATTCTGGCTAATAAAACCGCTATCCTTTACGACTCTGGACCATTCCTGACATCTCCTTTTTGAGAGAAAGCAAAATTCTGCAGGCTAGTACTCATTTAAAATATATATATAAATATATATATATATATATCTCCTCATCTTTGTGCAGGAAGAACTGCTGCTTGGAGCTGAACACGAGCTGCAGTGTCCTGCATTAAGCAGCTTTCACACCTGTTTAATTAAATGATCTTGTGTGATTTTTCATTTGGAGCTGCTACACTTCACCACAATATCATTTGCCATATGGCACAGACAGACTGCAGGAAATATTTCAGGATAGAGTCCAGCACATGTGTATGTGTGCATGCGTGCGGGCGTGTGTGTGTGTTTGAGTGATTTAGTTCAGCAGGTGCCCAGAAAGCCTGAATGACATGCTAATGCACTCCGGACTAATTCAGATCACTCCAGGTAAATTAAGTATAAAAGCAGAGAAAGACGTTTTTGTGTTCCGACAACTCGTAGCGAACTCGGTTGCTAAGGGAGAGAATTAGACGAGTCGTCACCATCCTTCACACAGACAGCATGCCTGGCTCTGCATTGGTAAGAATGCTACAATTCATCTGTTGTTGGTGGAGATGAAACTGAAAGCTTGATTTCTGCACAGCGAATCTCTTTTATTGTGCTAATCTTGATTAAATGAGGAAGCATTTTGGTGGTTTACAATCAGGTTTAGCTTAGACGCTGATCTGTGGAATGTTGCTCCTCTGAAAGCTAATTGAGTTTAAAAGCGACACACAGAGGCTTCAATGTTTTTACACATCTGCGTGGTCACATGTGGGGAGTATTATACAGCACTGCTGCTAATTTAGGGGGCTTTTCTTTTTTTCATTTTTTCTTTTTTTTGTAGTTGGGAATCAAACACAAATCCTGAAGTCAAATTCTTATTAGAAAAGTTGCAGATCACAATGTGGCACCAAGTTAGATGTTCGATTTTGGACATTTAACTAACTTGATTCTTAACTTGAATCTTCTAGAGAATCAGTGGAGAGAGCTAAAGATTAGGGTTATGGTAGGAAGACCTTTCCATTCCAGCACAATTGGAGCTCACAACCTAAGATAAACTGACAAAATACAAACACAAAACTGGACGGCAATTATAAGAAGGCTTTGATTTCTGTAATGCCAACTAAATGTTTTAGAAATCATTTTCAACATCCCACTTTCTAAACAAAATCTACATTAAAATGCTGAGAAATACCTGTCTCATTTCTTAGAAATGCACTTCTTAGTTGAATGAATATTATTTAACCTTTCACTCTGCCTGAGGTCTGAGCTCATAACTGAACTGTGAACACTTCTGATGGTTTATATCTCAGTAAACCAGAGGTTCACCTGTTGCTTGTTGTGTCTGTGGGGCTCAGCATTGTCCACCATCGGCGAGGCCCGGTACCCTCTGCCTCACCTGCCGTGTTTTACTGCACATTTATTTACAATCAGAAACACTAAATATGTCACACACATTCATCAAATATATCAAACAGACTGTGGAACGTCAATGTATAAATAACAAGTACATTGGCAACATAAAGACCAATGGGCATGCACCAAATGCCTGCCTGCTTCAATCACTTGTGTGATACAGCGCCCCCAGTGGTGAGGCCCAGCACTGCACCACCTCACCACTGGTCTTTCATGTATTTCAGCAGGCAATGCGTAAATTCAGAAATGTTGACAATAAAAATGTTGAAATGGCCACTTAAATTTAAAGAAAATTTAAGCGGATAAATTGATTTTCTTTCTTTGTTGTCATTTATTTTACTTCTCATGGCCTTATTTTTAGTTATTCATGACAGGTGAGGCACTGCCTCCTCTCAAACTATTAAGATGGACAGTTAAAAGCATCTTTAGAGGGGTTCTGAAGTATTTACAAATTTTGGGGTGGCTCTGATCCTCAACCCCCCACAAATACCAGGGGCCCACGTTACCGTAAAACTTCCCTTTGTGAATTTATTTAATTAGTGTTTGAACACAATATACACAAAAAATTATATATACTGTTTTGTGTTTCAAAAAGCAGCAAAAATGCTAAATTCCTTGTAGACTTCCAACATGATACAAAAACCAAATCAGTTGAGAGTGACATTTTTCCCATATTTGATCTCCTACGTCTAAAGCAAATACAACGGACGGTTTAAGATAGAATTTCAGATCTGACATTAAACACGACATCTTGTTGTCCTGACTTTCGAGTGTGCTGTACAGCCAGAAGAATGTGCCTTAGTTGTAAAATAAATTTGAAGCAGACCCTATTTTGGAAAAAGGAGCCACAGTATTGATTGTTCACATCACGAAGGAACAAAGTTAGCCAAGAAGACCCAAGATAAATATTTGTGTTCAAGATAAAATCTATCAACTGTATCAGTACAGCACATTTCAGCAACGAGGTGCTTTGCATCATAAAAACACAAACATAAAAATCCAGAAACACAACAATCACAAATTGAGAAACCAGAAAACATACATTACATTTTGCCAAGTGTTATTAGCAAAATCATCATTAAACAATAATCATAATGGACAATAAGAGAGCCTTGATACTCCAAGCATGAGTTGCTCTGTAGCTTCTCCACAGAGGCAAAATTCCTTAGATTTAATATTAATAGAAAGCAATCATTTCAAAAACATAAAACAATTTATATTCTTAACTTCTAACTTATCAGGTCAAAAGGCAGAGCTTCTGAAATGTTTACAATTTCAATATTGGTTATTTTCCATATTTTGCGCCATCGATCAAAGTGACGGCATCAGAGATGTGACCTTGGGTTCCTTCAAATAATTTTACAAGCCAAACGATTAAATCAACCGATCAAATATAGACAAATAAATCAGAGAAAATGATTTGTGTACAAATCTATTCAAGTAAAACCTGGCTTGGAGTAATAAAAAAAAACAAAACACACAATTACACATGGGGACAAACATGTCAGGGAGCTCATCCTGGCATGATTGAAAGTGGGGCCAATAAATGAACAGACAGGTTTAACTGTAGTCATTAATGTTCATCTCCCCGTGTTCCTGATGGGAAACCTCATTAGGAATCTGTTGGTAGCAGCTGGCCTGCTATCCTACCCCATTACTGATCCACTATGCCAAAACCTCTGCCACCGTCAGCTCACACCCCCACCCTCACCCTCCATCCACCTCCCTCGTGTCTCATATGACATCTGTGTCTCGGGGTCCTGTGATGGAATGCTGCTCGCCTGCTATTTCTCTGCAGGTGCTCCCTGTTGGCTGCCGTCTATTTCGCAGCCGCGTCGCTGCCGCCGCCGTGGCTGAGTGACCTGTCAAAAGGCTGGGGCGGGGACGGGAGGTGGCGGCGGAGTCTCGGTTCATGCTTAGGGAATGAAAAAAGGGGATAAATGCAGATGCTTCCCATCACAGCCTGTCAACCTGGATGGAAGAAAAAAATAAATAAAAAAAATCGGCCCCTCTTTGAGCTTACCTGCTCACTCTCTGTCAGCTTAACCTCTGCGTTTCTCCTCCTCCTCCATTACAGAAGAAGGTCGCGGCTGTATTGAGACATAGATGGAGAACTTGGTCCTTTTTTCACACGAACCCGTCTTTAGGCAGCCTTTTGGTGATTCTGGCGCAAACCGATCAAGTCAAATATTTCAAGACATAGTGCTGATAATACTTGCATTATTAAAGTTTACAAATGACTCTGTTCCTTTTCAGTTTTGTAGGCAGCGCACGTCATTAGGGAGCTAAACTAGTTTGCAAATATTTGAAGAATCTTTATATGTTGTGTATATTAGGCAAGGACAGGTTACCGGTATCACGATTTCAAAAAGTTTGCAATTACCATTTAAAGTGCTTTTAATGAGATAACAGAAAGAGAGACTGGAGTTTTTTTCTGCCCTACATTCTTCCTGTGTTTACAGCAAAGTGCAAACATGATGCAACAGAAGGCTAGGCAAGGGTGAGTTACTAGTAGCAAAGGTTTTAAAAGGTCACTGTTTAAAATCTGCTGTACCATTAAAGATTCTTTTACTGGGATGCCAAACGCAACAGAAAGTGCTGGAATGACTAAAGTGTTCCCTTGGCTGTACGTACGGAGCTCAAAGTAACAAAGAGCTGAATCTCCTCCACCTTTCTGGCCCGTTGCCAGTCAGTTGCCTCGCTAGCGTACAGAAAATAATTTCAGGCTGTATGGAAATGGGAAGGAGTGTCTCCTACCACTCCTCTTAAGGTAATGTTTTAGGATATTTACTTAGCTACAAGTGGTGTGTTTGTTAGAAACCAAGTGCAGACTGGCTAGTCAAAGTTAGCTAGCTAACTTCAGTTAGCTATCATTATCAACTTGACGGAAAAGTAAATTAGCTTGACCCTCATGCTATCTTTAGCTAGACATATGTAGTTTTCAATGCAGCCTCCTAGGGGGCGATAATATGCTGGTTTTCACCCTGTCAACTCAGAAGAGAGGAAGAACATAGATAATCAGAAAGAAATAATTCTGCATCTCCCCAGAATGTCCTTGTCTCTGAGATAATTTAACCGCTTGGAAACTTATTCAATATTTTCGCAAAAATGTATCAGTTATTGCTTTATTTTTTTAAAGTAGTAAAAAATTAGGATGCAGCCATTTTGATTTTTCTGTAAATAGTGTCATAACGTACAATCGTGGTATTTGCACATTGGTTATAATGTTGTGAGAATCTCAAACCAGCCTGTACTCAAATATAGTGTGGGACAAATACCACCACCATATGGAGGTACAGTATAAAACAAAGTGATCTATATCCATGTGTCGCGGTTTTGATCGGAAGGATTTCTAAGTTTAAAAGAAATGCTGTATTTTTCTTTAAAACTAAACTAAACTAGAGTTTTCACCAATGAAAGAAATAAAAACTTGATACATGACACTGAAGCGGCAAAAAGGCATCGCAGACTCGTTTCAGAACAAAATCGCTCTGGATCATAATGTGGAAAATGCGCACTCATCCCTGCACGGATTGTGTAAGACTGTTAGATGCTTAACTCGTTTCTTGAAATTTCATAACCCGGCTCAACCTACTTCTCTCACACCATAAAACAGACTCCTCTGTGGACAATAATCTCCCCGAAAGGGACAAGGACAAGATTTACACCACACGAGACAAAGGAAATGAAAAGTGAAATGAATGGGCATATTATGTTATTATCGTTTCTACCAGGCTTTAATGCTCATCGTCATGCCTGAAATATTTAGAACAGGACATACTCTCTTTGTGGATGCAAGGCGAGCTTCATGCTGCTGGAATATGGCTTACTTAACACAAAAAGTGCTGCGTCTGAGCTGTGAAAGCTCAAGAAACCAGAATCAAAAGCGGCGGCCAATTCCATTACTTCACTGCAATTTATTTAGGCTGTATTTCCGCAGTTTGAGCCGACCTCGCTTCGCTGTGGATGAGCTCAGAGCTGATGAGAGCCTGGCTCCAAAAACACGGTGCAAAGTCACTGCAGTCAGGAGAACAGCCCCCTCCCTGCCAAAGGGGAGCTTCCTCCAAACAAGAGGGCCTTTATCTGACTGAGAACCCATAAAGGATCGTTGATTTTGAAGCTGAAACACTGGTTAAAGTCGCCATAGCAGCAGGTGAAAATCTAAATAAAAACTACGAAGACCGTCTGAGTTGTAAACCTTCCACTGTTTAAACCGAGACGGACGGTACAAGCAGAGGCAGAAGCACGGAAAAGTACAGAAGACAGAAAAAGGATTCGTCGGTTGCTGACGCTTTAAAACGCCATGCCAAGTTTGCTGCAAAACTTCAGGGGCTCCGGCCTGATGCTCAGAAATCACAGGAACCGAGTTTCCAACAGTCCGCCAATATTGTGGAGAGAAAAAAAACCTAGCAGTTTCAAACAGATTTGTTCTGGAGCTGCTCAAAACAAGAAAAAAAATAAAAAATCAACAGCGGATCATCCTTAAGCACAAAGAGAGCGATCGTAGAAACGAGGAACAGAATGAAAAGGAAAAAAGAATTCCGACGTTTTCAAATGGGGAAACACCAAACTTCCCTCAAGACGTTTTCCTTTGGCATTTTAGGACTCGGAATTCTTTTGTAAAACCCAAACCGCTGCGCTTTACAAGTCACAGCTGGAAGGAAATCTGTCATTTTGAAACGAAATAAACTAAATAAAGCCGTTCGCCAGAAGAAATAGAGTGTTTTGCCGTTCCTCCACGGGACTCATTCATTAGGGTAAGAAGCTGGCGTTAATTCGACGAGGAACAAGCTCTGAACTTTGTCAGCATGCCACTGTTTCTCCCTCACTTGGGTGGCGCACGCCTGTAAAAAAAAAACAAAAAAAAAAAACACCCATCGATATACACACAAAAAACACACACCATTCAGCCACGCGTGAAGCTGCCAAGTGCCTTCAGCCGGTTTCAAGACGGTGGCGGCGAACTCAACCGAGGAGCGCTCACAGTCGTCCCTCTGTCGCCGGCTGCTCCCCGCACCCTCTCAGCAAATAAGAAGTTCCTTTGAGTCAGCGGAGGCCGATGGTGTGTGTTGGTGTGTGTGTACGAGATATCTTCTGTTTACAGAAGAGGCGGGCGGAGCACAGTGATCAAACAAGATCATGAATGCTGAAGGAACAGAGACTAAAAGTAGGACAGAGGGAACATCATAGGTTGAATTTGAATAATTTGGAATCATTGAAAAGTTAATTTATTTTAGCGATTTAATTAAAAAAAATTTTTTAAAGTCATACAGACTCAGATGTATTTCAAGCATTTATGTTTCCTCATTTTGACAATTCTTGCTCAAACGGCGCTCATTTAAACATTAGAAACTTGGAAAGTGTGAAACTGGCAGAAAACTCGGGAAGCCTTCTCTCATGTTTGTGTCTTCTATAGTAATGTATATTTCTGAGGAATTGATTATGATTTTATTTGCTTTGTAGTCAAAATCATTCAAATAAACCCTTAAACCACACCACTGTGTGTGTAACGAATCTACAGTGTGTACCAGATTACACAATCAACTTCCTAAAACCAGTCTAGATTTCATTGATACTCACAGATAATCAAAGTAGACAAATACTAGAAAGCATCTTCAACCAGGCTGCATTTATTTCTCCACTACTGGAGACGTTTTGGGGGAAAATTCATCACAACTTGGACGCCCTCCAGAAACACAGCAGAGAATAAATTCTTGTTTGAGAGCTGCAAGGTGCTGGACATCCAGCATGCAAAAGAAGGTTATTATAATGTGTCTCAAAGAACAGTAATTTTTCTTAATTTACAACTAAGGACTGTGGGGTTTATTGGTGCGACTCTGCAAGATTCTGCAGGATAACCAACACTGTAGCATAGTTTAAGCCAAAACGATGGAGCTCCTCCTCATTGTCTTAGTAAAACGTTTTTCATTTAACGTATAAATGATTGTATGCAAGCTCAGCTCAGATGAGTAATAATCCTGGAAGATTTTACCTGAATGCAAGGGCCAATAGGAAACACCAGGTTGTTTGCTCTGCAGTTTGCCACAGCTACAGCATAGCTGGGAAAGACGTGCACTTTGACCCCGTATGCGCTGAAGACTGGGCAACGCCAGGCCGCTTACGAAAACACGAGCAAACTGCGGCACAGCAGAACATAAATATTACAGGACGTATCTCGGCAGAAGATGACGGCTCGCTCGTCATGCAGCATCCACTTACATGCCAGCATAGAGCTGCGGCTGTATTCATACGTCGGGAGAATCATTATTTCTATGTAAACTGTTTACACTCATCGCTAAAAAAGAAACGGGGGAGAAGAAAAGCGAGCCGCTAAGGCTTAGTCACAACAGAGAAGATTTGATCCAGATGTCTTACAGATTGCAGAGGTATGTTTGCAGGTCCTTTTCGGGACGTTTTTAAAGAAACGGCTCTCACTGACATCTCAGATATCCATCTGTAGCACTGCAGCGACGTCACAGCGAGGCTTTGCAGGCTGACGGAGAGCAGTTTACGGCTGCCGAGGAGTACGCCGCATTTTTCACAACAGAACTGAAGATTTTTTTCAGACAGAAATGATCAAAGTTCCCCAATGTTTTTAAATTTTGTTTTAAAATTAGGAAAAATAAATTCTTACTATGAAAAGGTTTTAAGTAGGTAGGCATGGACAACAAATAAGGAAAAAACAAAGAATGGATGGATGGAAAAAATACATCGATACATAATGGATGAATAAAACAAATAATAAATGGATGAAAAAAAAGATTAATAATGGACAATGGATGGATGGATATTCCAGCTTTGGAACATATATGTTTCCCATGTCAGTCTCATCCAGCTCTAGAAATTCCTAAAATCAAATTCCAAACTTTTCCAGACTGCATGGGAACCCTGTCTCCAAAGAGAGGGCACAGGTTGGTTTATATTTTAAATCACTAACTGGAATTTGGACACTGGATCAGAGCAACATGTGTGTCACCCTGGAGGTGGATAAAAGATGCTCTTCCAGAGCTCATTAAGCCTGAGCAGAATAGAACAGCTCTGACAGTGCAAGCCCACCACGGCCGCTTCATCCTTACATCTACAAAATCAGGCACAGGGATGTTTTCAGCTCAGTCTCCTGCGAAGGATACAGCTGTTCTAATGTCTCGCGGGTAACCAAGCCTCAGAGGACTGCGCACGCTGTTCAGCACGGACAGCTCTCTGGTCTCCTGACATCTCTTCACAGTTTTTTGGGGGGTTTCGACATGAAAAGGTCAGGCAGACATCCTGTCAGCAGAGCAAGAAAATGGGTGCTTCTGATATCTTCTTAAGATCAGCGGGAGATTCCCCAAAGAGGAGTTGAAGTTCAGCTCTTAGAAGGAAAAATGGAGCTGAAGAGAATGGCCTGGATGCAGGCAGACATCGGTTGGACTCCCCTTCGCAGCAATTCAATTTAAACAAGTTAGGTTTAGTGTTGAGAGGGCGAGCTCTCTACGGGTACAGAAGATTACATCTTGAAAATATTCCTTTGCATTTGAAAGATGCATAACATGCGACTCAATAAAGCAGGTTAAAATGTATCTAACAGACCAGAAGGTGAAGAAGACCTAATGTAAAAATGATTAAAGTTGCAAACCAGAAAGATAACTGCAAAGCTTAAAAGAAAATGTGGAGGGCTCCTGATTTTAGGGTCACAACCAGCTGAGGACTTCAGGATTTATGGGAGAAACTAAACTTACCAGCTGGCTTAGGAGTGCCAGGGGATGCCCGTGGAAGTACTGGTGGAATTGGGTAGGCGGACATGGGGACAGATGGACGCCTCAGTCGAGGAGCAACAGATTTCCGTTGTCTCTCTTTGATAGCTCACAACACAAACCTGGCTTCTCTCCACTCAGTCGCCCAACCCTTCAATGAGCGATCACAGCAACTCTACAGTAGACCTGGCTATGCCTCATAGGAGGGACACTGTGTGTTTTCAGCATGATGAACAAGCATTAAGCTTCCAGTCCAACGGCTAACATGTGAAAGATTTGTTTGCTGAGAAACAATAGCAAATGAAAATGCACCAATTTGGACGGATGCCGATTTTCTGTTTTCTTTAGTCTTTTAAAGAGTATAAAACATGTAAAGGCTCAAATAATTTGAGCCTTTATATGTCTACTAAGACTCTGTCTTAACAGACGGGGCAATTTGGATGCAACACATTTTTTATTCGGCTTTTAAAAGATTTTTTTTTGTGTGGTTCCGGGAACTGACAGTCTGACAGGACAACCCCGCAACCCAGTTCCCCGTTGTCTGACCATGACATTTGCCACGCTCCTCTTTAGCGTCAAGCTAAGACCATGGGAGAATTAATAAACAGAGAATATAAGAATATATTCAATCGTGCATTGAAGCAAGTCCCTAAACAAGGCATTGCCGGTTACGGGAATCAACGTTTTAAAAAGATAGCCGAAACACAAAATTTTCCATCATAATGTTTGTGAGGTTTAAATCCTTTTTAATAAGATGCTGCAGGTACAATACGGACATTGCACACAAGCAATACTTGTCAATAGACTGCATTCTTTGATCAACCTGAGAATTTACATAAGGCAGTACTTGCAGGAGCACCAACTAGATGAGACAATGGAGACTTGACAATGGAGTCGGGGCTATAGTTACTAATGTGGGGAAATTATAGCACACCCCTCGTTTTTTGTTTTAAGTGTAGAAAAACTAAAAGGTATATTGTATGAAAAGTTTCCCTCAGAAAGCCTGCCAAGCCTGGCGTTATGGGAGGCAAATAAAGCCTGGTGGCCTGCCAGGCTTATTATATACTGGAAAACCCTACTATGCAAGCAGCATATTTACTTAAAAAAATATTGGCACTAACTAAGCAGGTCTAATATGCTCTGCTTTTTGTGAATTTTAGAAAAAATTTCTTTAATCCATCCCCATGTTGTTTATTCTCAGCTAACGAAAAGGCATCGCCTTCTATGGCTGCAGCCTCGGTCACCCGTCTACCCAGGTGTAATGTCATTTGTTTGTCTTGTACTGAAACAAATTTTGCCTCTGTACGATGACCATAAAGGCTGATTCTGTTTTAGCAGCAGCAGAAGTAACAGCTACAGCACCATACAAGCGAATTCAGACGCCAGAGATCCATGTCAGCTGAACGTAGCAGACCTCCCCCTCCGCTGACACACACACACACACGCGCGCGCGCGCGCACACACACACACACGACCACCAGCACAGCCCACCAACAGATGTCAAGCCTTCCACCCTGCAGATATTGATCCCTGTTTCACACTTTCAGTAACTGCTTTCATTTAAGCCTTCACTAATCTAGACGTAGAAGGGCAAAAAAGAAGAAAAGAAAGCCAGTAGTTTTCACCTAAACATTACTTATAAGGAAACGCAGAGCGTCAACCAGATGAACCACATCCCCCCCTCACTCCCCGTCTTGCACCAGCAGTTGGATATGAGCACCGAATCCAAACTGGGCAGCTTCATTAGCGAGGCAGAGGAGTCGAACAGTTTGCCAAGTGCACAATTATCCATCCCCTCATGGACAGAGAGGTCATTATGAGCGATTGGAGGCCATAAATAAGTGATCAGTAAACAGCACACTCTACCCAACAGAGACCGTTTCTCAGTCTGCATAATGCCACCCCCCACCCTTCCCCTTTCCGAACTCAACAGCTGAGACCAACATGTGCAAAAGATTCCTTCCTTTTGGGCTTAAAAAAATTAAGTTAGAGGTTAGAGAAATGCTTTATTAGGTTGCGGTCACAAATTAAATTCTCAGCCTTCTCCCCCTCCCCTCCCTTTCTCACAAACTGGAATGCGGGACCACCGGAGCTTGCCAAACAACATCACAAAGGTGGTAAATTATGTTCTTAAAGGCTAAAATCCTCCGGGAAGACCCTAAATGCAGCAAAGAAAACAAAAGGGTGGATGTTTGGAAAGCCTCTGCAGAGTTGCATCCGAGGTGGTCCGTGAGGATAAGACCCCAGAGAGAGAGCGAGAGAGCACTGTAAGAGCGGAGGATTGCCGAATGTTTGCACATTTTAGCAAGTTGTTTGCACTGTCCACGGGGAGATAATCAGCACACAGCTCCCTCCCAGGAGGGCCACGGAGATAAGATAGCGCCTAAATGGATTTTAGTCTCCTCTGACTGGGACTTGTTTACAAAAGCCTGACTTATTAAGGCTTTTTTAAAAATCCAAACAACTCCTCACCAGCCACAGAGGAGGGAAGAGAGCAGTGGGTTGGTTCAGCTTTGGTGGCTTATGTCAAAGAAAGAAGGAAGAGAGACTTTTTTTTTTTTGTTGTTGTAAATAGTAAGTCAACTTTTCAAGTTAGAGCCACAGGTCTTCCTGCTTTGATAGAGATAAACTCTGGCTTCAGTCAGGACTTCAAAAAAATGTGTTTTAAATAGACCGAAGAAGAAGAAGAGAGTGCGGGGGGACCCCACAATTAGTAACGTGAGACTCTCTGCGTGTGGGTCCCGGCCCAATTCTCTGGAATCAATCAAAGCTCCCGGAGGAACTCCCTGCACCCCTTAATCTCCTGGTTTTATTACTTTCCAGACAGTCAGCCTGTTTCAACCCTACCCCCTCGTCTTTCTTTTGTACTGAACTCCGCTAAAGCCAAGGAGGAGCTTTTTCTTTTTCCTCCAATCTATCTCTCTCTCTCTTGCCATCTCTTCCACTACCGAGGGAGCGCTTTTCATTCAGGATAGGGTCTTTCATCAGCCTGCACATGCAAGACAGTCCAACAGCTAGCAGAGGCCCATCACTTTCACTACTTTCATCCTTTTAACTACAAAAAAAAGAGGAAAAAAACCATGAGTTCTTCTCACTACGACGCATTAACTATTTTGCATATCACAGGAATTAAGAGAGAGAATCTGGGCCACGTTGCACAACAGTCGGAGATGTTCAAAATTTTCAGATCACATGCTGCTGATCTTGACTGCACCTTCCAGCTTGGAAGAATGATATGACCAGAGGTCAGAATCTGACAATTTTTCCTTAATTTGCTCTCACCGGGCGATCGGCGGACCTATTGGAATTGGGAAGGAAATGCTGATGATAAGGAGTGTGATCGTGTACGCTACAGTATCTGAGCGAGTGTCCCGTTCATCTAGACGCTGGGAGAAGCTTCCAACTCGTTGTTCCTAACGATTTTTCACGACAACAACATGAGAGGACGTCACTTTAAAATATTTGGTATAACCCAAAGAGTTTCATGGTGTTTATCTGTCTTCTAAGCATGTATTGATGCTGGGGTAATGAGATCTCTGCTGGTCTGATGAGGCAAAATGATTATCTGACATGTATCACAAATGATTCTTTTGAGCACAGACACACCAATCAATCTAGAAGAGATTCGAAACGCCTAATTTCCCTGTGATTGTTGTTGAAAAGCCAGCAATTTCTTAATGATATTATCCTCATTTATCCCAAGCCCAAACTTCTATCAAGGTGATTTTAAATAAATAAATAAGAAAACATGAGTGAAAATGTGTGCAGTTTTAATAAGAAACAGACAATAAATGGTGACAGTTTTTAAGGGGGTGAAAGAGACGAGTAAAGGTAAATCTTACAACCGAAACGTGTCCAATTCAACGGCACTGGGGTCCCTCAAGGATGTGTGTTTAGTCAACTGGTATTCACACTGCTAACATACTAACCCATGCCTGAAAATTTTCACGGCCGTGAAGACAAGAGCAAAACCTTATCATACATCCATTTTCTAACACCCTTGTTCCTAGTGGGGTCCGGAGGTGTGCTGGTGCCCATCTCCAGCTAACGTTCAGGGCGAGAGGCGGGGTCAAAACCTTATCATGATCACCAAAATGATAGAAAATTAGAAGTGGGATCAGTGCATCTCTACTTGAACTTAATATAAATTTTTTAAAATGGGTTGAGTACACGTGCATCAAAAGCAGAAATCTCTCATTTTCCACTATCTTGATGAGAAAAAAAACAAAGAAAAAAAATATATCACAGGACATTTTCTATCGCATCCAGGTCCAAATGGAAATCGGACACAAAGAAAAACGAAAATAGTAACTGACCAAAATAACAAACAAAAAAAACAGATCAGTGCATCGACATAAAGCATCTTCTGCGACCACTCAGCCTCACACACACACACACACACACACACACACACACACACACACACACGCGCAGATTCACACATGCATCCACCGATTCATTCAGTCCACAAAGCAAATGTCTGCAGATGCGTTTGGATCGTCCAATCTGTAGCCGATCCAGAGACAAGCTACATCGCCAGGCTGGTTCTTTCAGGAGACAGACAGGAGTAGACAAAAGGAGGGGAGCGCGTGAAAGCACGTTGGGCCGGTCTGGGATCAAACAGCGCGCGTGCTTATGGAAAAGTAGCCTACTTTCAAAGTTAATGAGCCGCTGACCTGAGCGCCCCAGCCTCACGTTATATGGCTTCTTGGCAGAGATATTTCCCCTTACCTGCGTTCGAGTTCTGCCCCAGACCCAAACCCACCTATATGTAAAGCGAGTTTAATGGAGGCGGGAGAGGAGGAAGCCTGCAGCTCAGAGACGTGTTTTTTTGTTGTTTTTTTTTTTTTTTACCTTTGTCGACATGCCTTGCCGCGGTGGTCTCCGTGAAGAGAAAGGTGAGACAGAGGAGAGAGAGGAGCGCCGGAGCTCCTCGCTCGGCCATCACTTTTCACGAATAAATCTCTGCAGGCTTTCAGGAAACCTCGGAGAAGATGTTGAAAAGCCCCCCCTCCAAAAAAAAAAAAAAAAAATAAGAGATAGATATATCCTTAGAATCCCAGGCAAACCTCCTGCAAACACGTCAAGGAGGGTTGAAAAAAAAAAAGAGAAAAAGTTCAAAGTCCTAAAATGTGCAAAAACATCCAGATCCCGGTACTTTTCGAGCTCCGCTGGTGAAACGCGCAGCTGGAAGGAGAGAGCCGCAGGTTAGAGACTGTTTTCTCAACTTAGTCGAAGCAGAGGTCGTAAAGAAAAGGAAAAAAAAAGAAAAAGGAAAAAAAAAAAAAACACCACACTGAGATCAATCCATTGCCGCGGAGGCGCAGCCTCGCAATAGGTTTTGCGCACTACTGCGCACCAAACAGATCACTGCGGAATACTCCGATATCTACCGGGCACGGAGGAACAAAACGAGAAAGAGCTTCGTTAGAGAAGAGATAAGTAATCCGAGCAGAGAGGAGAAATCTGTGCCGCGGCCAGCTCACCGCTCAGGGACGGGACGTAAGAGTGAGCGGCGTGCTGAAGGGCTGGATCTGCGGCTCCCCGGAAAACAGGGCGCGGAGTCCGGCGGAAGCTCGGATCCCGGCTCGTTTGTTGAGCTCAGGCAGAAACTAAAATACGGTGTGGGACTTCACCCGGACAGCAGAGAGGCTTCAGAAGAGATTAAAAATATAACAATGATCCTGATGGTTTTGATAAACCTCTTATGAGTAAAAGACTCACTACTTTTTACTATTAAGTATTATTACTCTTATTTGCGTAAAATCTTTGGGTACTCTTCCCAACGTGACAAACCTCAATTCGCTTGTTTGAACCAAAAATTCACCACACACAAAGTTTCATAGGTTTTATTTGGAAAGAAATGTTAAAAGGGGGGAAAAAATCGTTTACCTGACTTTGTTATTTTGTTATTTACATGAATTATTTTTCCTCCTTGGCCTTTAAAATGCCAACATTTCTACGTAACTTTATATTCTGTTCCGTCTGATGATGTCATTTTTAAGTATTATATCATTTAAAATAAAATGACTGTTTTTGACAGCTACGTTTTCCTTTTACTTGAGTATAAAACATGGTTTAGTGGTGCTTCGCTTACTTGAGTACAATTTTGGGGCACTTTGATAACAGTAGTCAAAGCTCGTCTTAAACAAAGTTTATTACTAATTCTGTTTTTATGTTACTTGATCTTCAAGTGAAACTAACCCCCAAATCAACTTTTTTTTTATTTTATCTGGTAATAAACTGCCTAAATAGATTCTTAGGGGTGCTATCTTTACGTTTCTCTGCAAATTTCGACATTTTCGTGTAAATATGTTTTGTTGTGTAATACTGTGACTAAAACTCTCTCTCAGGTTGAACAGCCGCTAAGCAGTGGACATTTCCTGTAAGTTTTGCCAAAAGCCTTTAACATAAGATTGACAATTTTTGGTTTTTTTTAATGCAAAACAAACCGAATTCCTCATCTGCTGGTGGGACAATGTAACCAGTGGATCATATTTACACGTGGATATTTAACCTCAAATTCAACAATACTGAGTAATTCACGGAATATGACTAATAAAACTCCAGGAAAGGCCGTTTAAAACGTTTTGTAAAAAATTTAATAAAAATCAATTGCTATTCGTGATGAGGAAGACATCAGGAGATTTATGCGCAGCAAGACCATTTAAATCACACGCTTGTACACTTTTGCCTCATCTTGCTGCTGCCACACCTGGATTCCCCCAGTGAAAGATTATTCTAGTCCTTCCTGCAATCTGTTGTTGATGAACTTCTTCCCACAGGCTATCGGGTTTCACACCGTGCTGATAATCTGCTTTGAAATAAAATCTCGACGTCGCTTTATGTTCAAAAGGACAGAAATGTGAAACTAAGCTCAGGTTTGAAGAGTTCCCCATGCCACCCTGGAGACTGACATCCAATTGAAACGCCGTGAAAGAAGATCTGGGTTCATCTCGCCAGATTTCCATGCATTCAGAGAGTTCAGAAGCAGCGACGCTACGTTATATTTCACTTTGTGACAGCCAAGTCTTCCCTTTAACAAGCTTCACAGATAAACCTACGCCAGCTGAAAAATGTTCCCCCAAAGAATAGGGTTTTGTTGTTGTTGTTCCTCTTCAGGAATATCTCGGCACAGAGGCTAACATCTGCAACCCGACTCTTACAGACGACTTCACATGATGGCTGGAAGTCAGGAGATGCGATTAAAAAACACCCGTAAGTTTCGGATCAAGTTGCAGGGGAAGGAAGCAGAGATCCAGTTTGTATGAACAGGGGGATTTCTTGATCGCCTGATCGTTTTTGGCCTTCTTGAGGTTGTTAGAAAAGCTGACAGCTTGCTTGCAGTGAAATGTGTCAGAATCCAGAGAGCTCGGACAAGCACTGCTGTATTCTCTCTCAGCTTGTGACTTGGCTCTAGGGAGAATCAAAACGGGTGGGAATGGTGTCTTTGTTGCACCAGCACAGCTCTGCTTTCCCCTCTTTACTCTCTTGAACAGCGCCCCCCGCTGGTCTGAGCCACTCACGGCAGATTAATCATGAACACATCAGCTCCTCGGGCATGACAGACTCTTTTGTTTGCCTGCCTGCTGCCCTGGACATGTGCCCATTTGATATGTCAAACATAACATTTTAATTTTCACTGATAATGATAATGCTTCAGCGATGGCATGGTGTGCCTCCAGGCTCACCTCCTGGACAAACAATGTTTTCTTTATACTTTTATCGCAATATTTCACAACACTTTTCAATCTTGTACAAACAGAAACTATCAGAGACATGAGGTGAGCTATAAAAGCAAGAAAAACACAGATCTTTAACTATGTGGTCTGCCTGAGAGGTCCCTTCTTGTTATTAATGCTCTCTGGGTGTTACTGAGTCCAGACATGAACATTTTATGGGTTAGCAGAAAAATAGGCCGAATGTAATTGGAGAAATAAGATAAAGTGTCATAAAACTGAAGAGTTCATGAGGAACTTATTTTTGTGGATGAAATCTATTTCAGTTTTTCACTGGTATTTAATTTATATTTTGCAAATGCGGTGACATCCTAGATTGAGCAGTTTTGGAAAAACCTAACTTTTTAGCAAAGTAACTTCATCAAGTGAAAGAAAGGAACTAACAACGATTTATTTCTGTTAGATTCTATGCAAGAATTAAGTCACTTTCCATGATGTTGACTTGTTGATGGTTAGTCAAGAAACAATCAACTGATTCACAGCAGAGGAGTTCAGGCGTTGATGAATGTTTCTTGTTTCTGTTGGGTTTGCCTCTTGTTCCCCAATAACATCTACACACAGTGTGGTCGTCTAATCAAGGTTTCTTTGAAAGCAGGAAGCAAGATGCTAAAAGAAGTCTCCAAAACTCAAAAAAAAAAAGACTTTACAGGGTTAACTTCCACATGAGGTATACAACACCTTTGCTCTGTAGAAAAACAGTGAAGGCCAGACTGAAGTTTAGCAAAGATAACAGACAGAGACGAGTAATTTTTTTTCTTTTTCTTTTTAGAAATAAGACGGAAATTGAACTATGTGGTCAAGCAGAGCAGAGAGGTGGAAGTGTCATGGGTCGGTCCTGGCCAGCCCACCATAATAAAATCCACCATGAACTAATGAATGAATACTTGAGGTGTATGCACCATATTAAAAAAAGAAAGCGGCAGCAAAGCCGCATCCTCCAACATGACAATGTCCCAAAATATACAAGTAAATCCACCACAGAATTTCTGGAAATTAAGAAATAGAAAGTCTTTGGTTAAATCAAAGATATAACTTAAGAGCAACAGCACAAGATTCATAATCTTAACAGCATTTCATCACTTCAACAGCGATGATAGGCAAGAAAGCTGTGTAGCGGTGCTGATGGTGGGGCCACCAGATGTTTGCCAGAGGGTGTGAGGAGTCTCTGACAACATTCAGAACGCTGCTCTTGCAGTGGCTCTGAAACAGATCCTGGACAAAGAGGTAAAGACACTCCAACAGCCTTCTCAACTCCCCTTACTGTCCTCTGAAGGGCCCTCTTTGCTGCACAAAGACGCACTCACCCACATGTCTGCAAAATGATGTGAGGATGCTGGTAACAGCGCGATCGTTGCTTCAGATTCTTTAGAAAGTGCATTCTCTGCACGAGGCCAGGGGCCATCAGACATCTGTAATTTGAAGGAACTTAATGCCTTCCTCTCTCTCTAATGCACAAACATCTTAATGGTTCATTGAACCAGCACAGAAGGGAAGTCACACTACTATGGAATAGTCTGCAAAATTTGATGATCAGGCTTTGCTCTTGTCTTCGTCATGGATTTGCAGGTATGGGTTAGCATGCTAGCCCTGTAAATAGCAAGAGGACCAAACACACAGCCTCGAGGGGCCCCAGTGCTCAGTGCAATTGAGTTGGAGAGGTTTTGCTTGTAAGATTCGCCTTCATTCGGATTCTTCAGTCCCAGGTTGTCCTCGGATCTGTTTGTCCTCAGAGTGACCCCTGGAGGGCGCTGGTGAGCACAGCTTGTTGTCTGAACAGTGGGAACTCTGTATGGTGTGTGAGTGTTGTTTTGTTCTTCTCTACTCTACGTAAGTGTATTTTTTCTTTAATGTTTTGTAAATTAACTTTTGAATTCTTTTATTTTGTGTTTAACTTGTACAGTGAGGGAAGAAAAAAACAAGTAGAAAATGTTTTGTTGTTGAGATACGGTCAAGAGGCTCGACCGTATCTCAATTTTTTTTAAAACAGTGTTGACCCACAATTGTTTTAAATAGCAGCTATGTCATGTTCTGTATAGAAAATAAAGAATAATAATACAAATTAGAATTCAAAAGCAATTTAATAGCCAACAGTCCAGACATCTGAAGTCTTCTTGAGAACAAAATGTTCCCCCAATCACAACCCTTTGATATGCTTATCAACATTTAAGTGAGAATATAAAAGGCCTTCCATCCAGAAGGAAAATGCATCATACAACTTACTGTATGAACACTGCACAAGTAGATTTTAAAGGTTAAAAATTTAAACCGTTTAAAAATGTATCTGTCAGCATAGATTTGCACTGTATGAACTAAACAAATAAAGTGACTTGTACAAAATCTGAGCTTTAAAGTTTGGAGAATGTGTGGCAAATGAATGAGTACATTACTTAAATTACAAGAGACACTGTAGACTCATTGTGCTTTTTCTGCTTTCAGACTTCAGGGTAATACCCTGTAAATTTGCTGAATCTTCATCCAAAGATTCAGCAAATAAAGTTGTACCAACATCAGCTCATCTATTTACAAAGCAGTAACAAATAATAGGTATCAGCTAGATCGGTTTATCATGAGACTCCCACTCCCTACAGTCTAAGTAATCGCTATTTTTTTAAAAAGCTCCACAGGCGTCACGGTTTTGTTTTGGTTAAATATCCGGGTGGTTACTTCAATTGACGGGATCACACTTGTACTGCCAACCACTTTATCTCTCCAACAGCCAAAAACGCTGTTGAACATGGCAAATACTGCACTGCACACAAGCAACGACGTCCAAGTTCAGACTTTTTGTAGCTTTTCAAACACAGTGCCTTCAAAGTTATTGTCGCATTTAAAGTACTCCAAGCTTTTCCACCTGTGGACTCATTACCAGTCACTTATCTCTGAGTTAATGGATTTAGTTTGACATTAATCGCTAAACTTTAGCAAAGGTCTAGGAAATTATAAACAGATGTTTCATGTTCAACAAAAGCTACGTGACCTGGAGACGTTTTATTTTAAATAAGTGTAACTACTGAGCAAAGCATTTTGCATTA
The DNA here is from genome assembly GCF_001444195.1 of Xiphophorus couchianus. Classification (NCBI taxonomy): domain Eukaryota; kingdom Metazoa; phylum Chordata; class Actinopteri; order Cyprinodontiformes; family Poeciliidae; genus Xiphophorus; species Xiphophorus couchianus. Next base: position 26,572,749 of record NC_040231.1, on the reverse strand, counting down.
ATACAGACAAAGAATCTACAATTCCTGAACTGATATAGTCACGCGCACATGTTGTGATTAGCAAACCTCGCTAATCCTTTACGTTGTTGTTAAATTACTGTCCAGTGATTAGACGCGTATCGAATACCTGCATTGTTTAATTATCTTGAAAAGGTTCCTTTACAATAAAAGCTGTGGTTTTAATCAGTTTGGCCCGGTAAGAAAATAATCAGCTGCCTTCATCTCACTAGAGTTATACACACCCAAGTGAAATCACTCTATTAGTCTACATGCCAGACTGTTAAGTTGCAAAAGAGGCGCACATGTGCCTGAAATCTTTGTTCCTGTGCTCGTCAGGTAATGATAAAAAGAAAAGCATCTTCCTTTTACATCACTCGTCCTGGGAAACTGACGCTAAAAACAGTTTTTTTGGTAGAAGCTTCAAAATAAAAGTGTCCAGGAACCAACAGGAGCATTTCCCCGCTGAGAGCTGGACTTCAGATATTGATGCTGCCGATGCAGAGCTTGCTCAGCACTGGCAGCATTTTTAGTTTTAGTCATGTGTCAATAATGCCAAAAAAAAGAGGAAAAAACACTTCTTTTTCAAGAATAATATCAATGACAAGTTGAGAATCTTGAGGGAAAAGAAAGGATGCTGGGTTAATGATCATTTTGAGTGTTTAGGATGAAAAGTTGCTTCTGAGAAGCAAAGATGTAGAGTCGCATTTCATCTGACGGGAGGGTTTAACTCTCAGTCCCGCTGAAGGACATGAATAGAAAGTGGGATCAAAACATCCAAGATCAACTTAGTCCAACAATCCTGGCATAATTTAGTGATGATCTGTGTATTTTCCAGCGTGATGGAGCACCATCTCACAAAGCAAACGCCACAAAGTATATCTTGTCTCTGCTTTTTAGCTGACGGCACCTTTAAAACTCGCACCAAAAACCCCTGAACGGAGCGTTTTGTCAGATTACTCTCGCTTCTGTTTGTAGCTGGGGTTCACATAAGCGGTTATTACACCGTAAAGATCAACATTTGTTCTTCTGCGAGACACCTAAGAAGCCAAAACATATATTCAGAGAACAAGAAACACCACCTCAGCTTTTCACATAAGCTCATGCTCTTCATAATGAGGCAATATATCCCACAACAGCACTGCCTGTTACACTCGGCACACATCCACAGGCCAATTATATTCTGTGCAGGCGCACAGCTGGGCTCAAAGTCAACTCATATTTCTAACAACAATTCCCTCCTCCTGCACAGCCTGTTGCTTTCTATTGTGGGAAAACTGTTTCCTCCTGATTAACGAATAAGGTCATCGGGATGCAGGGTCTTTGAACTCGGTTGAGATACTCGCGTCGTAAATTTCCTCATGTCAGCTGAGCAGTTGAGGAAATGGCCTGCAGATTACGCAGCATGGAAATGACGGTGGATTAGCGTGCGCCTCAAGCAGATGTTAAGTGCAGCAATTCACACGTACGATTATGTTCAGCTAGAAGAAGCAGCCATATGTACAGTAAGCCGGCATCGTTAAGTTGCAAGGATGTGTCTAGTCAAGTTTACTTGTATGTATTTCAGCAACAAAGTGTTTTACATCAGGGAAACATAATACAGTAATCAATTATGAAACAAGCAATAAATATTATTTTTTCTGTCAAATATCGTCACCAAAATACACATTAAATATGTTGATCAATGTTTCACTTACTACTAACCTCAACTAGTGGATTTTTAGTCTTGATTTAAAGGAACTCAGTGTTTCAGATGTTTTGCAGTTTTCTGGAAGTTTGTTCCAGGTTGTGGTGCTTAGAAGCTGAAAGCTGCTTCTCCGTATTTGGTTTCGAGAATGCAGAATAAACCAGAACCAAAATACCTGAGTGATCTGGAAGGTTAATACAACAGCAGCATATCTTTAATGTATTGTGCTAAGCTGTTTAGTGATTTATAAACTAACAAAAGTATTTTAAAGTTATTCTCTGAACTACAGGGAGCCAGTATAGTTGGGTGATGTGCTCTATCTTCCTGGTTTTAGTCAGAATGCGAGCAGCAGCGTCCTGTAACAGCTGCATTTGTCTGATATTTTAGACAGACCTGTGAAGACACTGTTGCAGTAATCAGTGTGACTAAAGAAACATGTAGCTGAATTTCTCTAGACCTTACATTAATCCTTTATTCCTGGAAATGTTCTTCAGCTGATAGATGGCTGGCTTTGTAACTGTCTTTATGTGTCTCTGAATGTTCAGGCCAGAGTCCGTCACTACACCCAGATTTCTGATCGTTTTTAGCTGTAATAACTGAAGCTGAGCTTTGACTCTAGATCGTTCCTCTTTAGGTCCAAAAATAACGACTTCAATTTTGTTTCTATTCAGCTGGAGAAAGTTATGTCACACCCACGCATTCATTTGTTCTCTATATGTACAGTATTCTCTCTATATTCACAGCTCCTAAGGTCAGTGGATCAGACTTTCTGTTTGTATAATCGCCATGGATTATCATTGAGTGGAAGATGATCCGGATCTTACTCAGAGTCAGATTAAGAGACACCCGAGGCTGAGCTCCACTGGTCTTCAGTGTGGAATTTGGCACATCCTCGGGATTATTTACACTCCGAATGAAATGTCACCTCATCCCGTAACCACTCAGCGTAGAGGAGCCGCCATGAAACCACAACGCTTGTTCACTGACCCATTAACTGAATAAAGAAGGCATTTATTGTCATTTAATGGTTTTGTGTGAAACAGAGCTGTGTGTGTGTGTTGTTTCTAATACCTTGTGGGGACCATTTTCCTGACATATACTACGTTGTGGGGACACACAGCTCCTTGTAGGGTTGTAGGGACTGAAGCCTGGTCCCCACAAGGGGAAATGCTGTTTTTGGGTCAGGGGTCAGATTTAGGACTAAGGTGTGAATTGAGTTTTGGATAGGGTTAGGGTTAGGTATGTAATGGTTAGGGGTTAGAATAAGGGTAAGGGTAAGGTTTAGGCCAGAGGTGGGCAATCCTGGTCCTCCAGGGCCGGTGTCCTGCAACTCTTAGATGTCTCCCTGGTCCAACACACTTGAATCCAACAGCTGAATCACCTCCTAAGTGCAGTCAAGTTTTCCAGAGTCCTGCTAATGACCTCATTATTTGACTCAGGTGTGTTGAAGTAGAGATACATCTAAAAGTTGCAGGAGACCGGCCCTCGAGGCCTGGAGTTACCCTCCCCTGGTTTAGGCTGTAGAAATGAATGGAAGTCAATGGAAAGTCCCCGCAACCATAGCTGCGCAAACATGTGTGTGTGTGGGTGTGTGTGTATGTGTGTAAGGAGCCTTGTCTTGCGGACAAAAAAAAAAGAAAACATCTCACAAGCAAGTTGGATTGACTTCCATGCGTGTTGCTACATTTGTTTTTGTTTGTCGTGCAGCCAATTCAAAGCTGACGGTGAGGTTGGCAACATGGACGACCTCCATTTCCGCAGGAGGAGGTCGGCGCACACTGAGACACACCTATCATCCAAGTGCTTACCTGGGCACATTTTCATACATTGGCATGGCTCGCTTCACACAAGTCAGCACTTTCTTTCCCTGTCTTCTTCCTTTTCCTGGATGCTGGTAATTACCGGTCCTAATTACCTCTCATTGTGAAGCCGAAGAGTTTCAGCCTGCTCACACCAGCCCCTTGGTGGATGTGAGACAATCAGATTCGCGCTTTCAACTGCTCAGGCTGAAAGACAAAGGTAAAGATTTTTCTTAATACGATAAATAAAATACTAGCACTCATTTGATCAAGAACAGAGCTGTTTAGTGGTCTTGATGGGTGTAAATAGTACGGAAATAGGTTTAGGGAAAAATGAAATAGAGTACTGATTCTGAGTGTCTGACGCCACTTTTGTTGTAGAAACAGTATTTCTAGACTGGTTATATGAACAAGTCACCTTTTAGGATGTTTTCACACCACACAGTCCGGTAGACTCGATTCAATTGGTGACCAAAATTCCAACATTTGTTACATTTTTCAGCTGGTGCGGTTCACTTTCACACTGTCCTGTGTCAAACGATCCGAACTAATTGACAAACCTGTTCACCCCCTCACCTGTGGTGGCGCTGCACCAAGAACAACTGAAGGGAACTACAGGAAAACCTCTGAAGAAGACATGAGCGCAACTTCCTTCTTCACAAAATGTAAACAAAAATGGAATAGCGTCAGATTTTAGCGCCTTATCTCCTGCTAGAGTTAGACTAGCATGATTGTTTTGGTTGTATTTTCCCAGAATGCCCTACACTACAATCTGCTTCCTGCTTTTGGAGCGGTCTCCGGTCCGCTTGAATCCCCAAGTGCATCCAAACTGCACCAGTTTACTTCAACTGAACAGAGACTTAGGCGGACCAGAGTTGGCTTTTTTGGTCCTCATCTGAGATCGAGTCCGCATTCGCACTCAAATGAACCGGACTTTCTATCCATAGCTTTGTTGTTTACCTTCTGAACTCAGATTTCTTGACCAGCAAGTCGGAAAAATTTACTGGAATTCCTGAAACAGAATCAGAGAAATATCTCACCTCAAAATCAAATACGTTGAAATTATAGTTCATTTGAACTTTTTGTTTTGTTTCAAATTAAATTAGTTGCACATAGTACCAGTCAACCTGTATCAGTGAACATGTTACTACATGTTTGAATACATTGAAAATGATATCAATTTATATTCCTAATTGTAGGTAATCTGGTCAGTAATACGTTTATTAATCCATTGTCTCTACCTGAATATCTTTGCAGGACTGTGGAGGGGTTGGTGCCTACCTCCTGTGGTCGATAAATGTTAGTCTGAATGAACTTGTCTTAGTTTTTCTTTCTTCTTAACCTTGCATCTTCTTCAGAGCCAACATTACCTCTCATTAAGCCATCTGTGTCTCAACAGAGGTGCTCGTGAATCCAGAAACTCATTGCACTTGCACTCTCAGTAAGTGGGGGACTGGGTGACAGGAAACACAGCTTAATGCTGAGAAATTACAGTTATCCACAAATAATGATTCCCCAAACACATTCATTTACACAGGAGGGCACACATTTACCTGGAATTTACAATTCCTAAGATGTAGTTAAAAGTCCATGGGTATTTGTATTATTTCTTTCAAAACCACAATCTGTTTTCATGAGGCAGTTGTTTATGGGAGCATTAAAAGCCCAATCAGAGGTAAAACCGGAACCTCGCTGCTGTGAGGGATATGATAAGCAGCTCAGTCATTAAGTAAACATTTGACTCTGTAGATTAAGTGCTAACACATCCACCATCTTTCCTTTTGTGATGTTCTTTTTCTTTTTTGCAACTGCCTTTTACTTCGAACTTAAGAAAATCATTTCTTAAATTGACCTTTTTTTCTGGAGCTTTGTCTCTTCAGGAAAGACACATCGCTCTTCTTTTTAAAGGTTAGTCAGCGATAATGGCTCTCGGTCTTCCCTGAAAATGTCAGCGCTTTCTAACGAAAGAAACAGAAATTCAAATGAAAGCCATTAAACCAGGCAGCTCTTTGTTAGCACAATCCGTTTGCCCAGGCACGATCCCCTCATACATCCGAGTCCATTTCAAAGCCAGGCGTGGACGATTCCAGCTCCGGGTCGTTTCACAAACAAGGGCAGTTTCCCCCTCACCTACCCCAACACTCCAGAGTGCATCCGAACACAACACTGGAAAGAGAAAAGGCATTTATGGAGTGTTATTAAGACGGAGTCAGGTGTAATTTGTCAAGCCTGGCATTTCGAATGAATTTCACAGAGGAAGATAACGCCGCTTCCTGAGCCGTCTGGCCGTCTTACAGTAGGCTCCGTCTCTGTTAGGCTCCATCTTGTGAAGGCAGATGCTTCCCTATCATCCCAGCGGGGGGGGGGGCTGATCCTGCTCGGAGACGCCACGCTAACAAACCGAACGGCGTAAACACGAACTTCAAAATGAATCCTTAATGCCGCGTGAATCCTGCCACGGTGCCCGGCTTTGAGTTACAGCCACTGAGTTTGTGTTTGAAGAGGCCAACCGGGGAGGCCCTTCCCTTCCACACTCTGTTTTGGCGGATAAATATTTAGAGACTTTGTAAGAAGCCTGTTGACGCGTTAAAGTTTTAAACACGCCGTGGTAGTTAGTAGTAGTATGAACGACGAAGGAAGTATGCGCTTTGCAGCTGGTGTGTCCAAACGTATTGTCACGTGGGCCGAAAAACGTCCAGTCAAAACTATTGACAGGCCAAGAAAAAACAACATTATATTCAAGAAAATATAGTCCCTTTTTGTAGGAAAGGATGTTATTTATTATGGATTCAAAATTTTAAAAGGATTTTTCACGCTAAAATAAAGACAACTAGATCTAAGATTCTTTTGACTATGTTTATTTAATGTATTTCTTTCAAAGGCAGTATAATATGTTTTCCAGGCGCAATCAAGCAACTATGTTAACCTCAGTAGTTAAAAAAAAATACTATATATCAAATATGACTTAGAATAAATTTTACTTAGTAATTTAAGGCCTTGAAATTGGGCCTCTGTCTCTTTAAAAACTCCTGCTCTTTCTGAAACTCCACCTCCAGGAAGTCGTCACAACATCACTTCTCTATTAACCCTTTAAGAACGTTTTCACCAGCGCTGCACTGAGAAATAGCTTGTGTAATGAACTCACACACTCTTCACAGTTCTACCAGGCGGCAGCTAATTGCTGCTGGCTAGTCTGCAGGAGCTGAAAATAAAATGACTAATACTTTGTGGCGTACTAAACATTTTCCACTGAAAGAAAACTATGTCAGTACTAATTTCACCCTGATTATAAAACGTCTCCATCTGCATCAGGCACAAGTACTGAATGGGCCACATGTATCATCCTTGCATTGCACTTTGGACACCCCTGGCTTTACAGAATTATAGGAACATGTTAACACCATCGTGAGCTCTTTCCAGATGGAGCTGAGCTCTCTAATTTTCCCTCTCTGAATGAATGGCATTCTTTCATCTATGATGAGCAACAATGAGAAGGGGTGAAGTCACTTAAGGGGCTGTCTGGCCAACATATGCACCCTTCCTGAGATGAACATGCAGCTTCCCTCCAGGCTGCTGCTCTTGAGGTTAAGGGGCTTTCTTGCTGCCAATTGGTATGCTGTTTTTCTTTGTTGAACTGCCTCAGCCACTTTAAAAAGTCTCCTCTTCTCTCAAACAACGGGGACCGAAGCAGCCTCAAACAGGAAGCAACAGCCAATCTCAAAAGCCCTGTTCAGAAAACACACTCAATTTACTCAACAAATAGGGCAGATGCAACTTTAAGTGTTTCATTTTGGTACCAGGTGGCCCGATATTATTTGCCTCTTCTCCGTGCTCATCTCTCATTTGTGAGAGCAAAGCAGGAGCCAGTGGGCATAAAGGGCTTGTGTAATGCTTTACCCATCGTGGATGATCAGACACTTTTACCAGAGAGGTTATTGGGGAGCTAAGTGCACTCAAACGCAGCGCGACAGAAACAAACAATGAAGTGGGCAGCGCCGAGCTGTCCGACATGGAAATGAAATACAGCAATCTGTTCAGGGAAAATTGTCTGAAACCATCACAGAGCTCAGAGTATTCAGATTAAGATTCCTTCTTCTGCCCCTAATGTCCTATTAAATGTGAAGGAGGCAAAAACAGACGCTTTGCCTCGTCTAATTACTTTGTTACGTGACAAGCCCAACACAAGGTGGTGCTTACTGTGACATGGAAAGAAGGTACTACGTGGATTTTTTGACTGATCCAAAGAAACCAAAATGAAGGTTTTGCAGTGGCCTAATCAAAGTCAAGATTTGAATCTGATCATCCTATTGTGGCATGACATAATGCCACAATAGGCATTACGTCTATTGTGGATTTTCTCACTTATTAAAGTGTGACTGGTTAACAATGATTCAGCAAACAAGAGAGGGGCAAAATTCCTACTTGACGAAATAGTTTGATGGTAGTTGTTACAAAAAGAGACAAAAATCATATTTTTTACATTTAGACGGACTTTCTTCTAGATAGGTTTAATTGATGTAGTTTACCTTCATGTGATATAAAGTTTTGTTGGAAAATATGAAACAATTGTGGAAAAAAAGCCAAAATACAAGCATTTTTAAGACAAAAAGTAGGTTTTCAGTAGTGTGCAGTATGTAACTTAATTTAACAAATCTTTTACATATTTGTTGAAACTGTCACAACGTCGTGACATTATTACACGAGACAGACAAGCTGTGAAGAGCTTCTCTGCCTTCACCCAGTGCTAACTACAAACAACCAATCAGAGCCAGGAGGAGGGTCTTAGCGCTGTCAATCATCTGTTTCCCCCAACCCCTTGCACTCTGCTACTGCTACAGCTTTTCTCTGCCAACAGATCCTGTTGCGAATGCTCAGGCTAGTTAGCATAGCCACCATAACAGCTTGTGACAGTGGATAAACAATTCTCTTTTAACAGCGAGTTGTTCCTCCACCATTCCCACACTTAGCATTGTGAGTGACAAGGCCCTCCTCCTGGCTCTGATTGGTTGTTTCTGGTCGGGAGCTGTGCATTTTTTAGATGGAATAGTAGGTAATGGAGGAGATTGATCTGTTCACAGATTATCTGTCTCATAACATACTGTCACGGCATTGTGATAATTTTAACAAACATGTCAGAAACATATTCTTTCTAAAAGTTACACACTGCAGCTTTAAGGATGATAATTAGGCCTCCAGACCCCAACGTAATCAAACGATGCTTTAATTCCCCCACAGCACATTACGATGCATTATGCTGACGTTCCTGCCTTTTCTCACACAGTTATTTATTCGTGCCTTGTAATTAGGCCTGCCTGCCTGCAAAAAAAGAAAAGAAAGAAAAAAAAGTCGATCTGTTTACTCTCGACGTTTCTCTCTCATTATGTCTGGAGTACATCCCCCAGAGAATCGCTCTGCATGTAGCTGATGGAGCACAGAGGGAGCCAGGGCTGTTTTCCCCACTGATGGATCGTTCTTTTGTTCTTTTATGGAAACAGTCCTCGGTGTTTCCCTGTGGGTCTAAAGCCATGTAACAAAGGCGTGGTCACGCAGTCGTGAGCTTCAGATGCGTTTTTGCTGTATGCCAGCAGCATAGATCATAACTAAGTTAGAAATGAGAAAGTTTGGTTTGTATCCGGTTTAATAAAACTGCGATTTATCATTTTAAAAAAATATTTTGTTTAGAATCAGGCAGACTTTATCATCAAGAGCTCGTTCAGGCGTTAGAGTCTTAGACAGGTCTTAGAGTTTTTTCTGCTTATTTTCAGCACATATTTTGATCATTTTCTTAGACCAATATTTGTCTGTTTGTTGAGCAACATAATCATCATTCAGTCATAGAAGAGGCTTGTAAACTCAAATGATGACACTGTGCTGTGACGAGACACAGCAAGAGTTCAGCAGGGACAAACAAGAGAAACAGAAAGAGAACCACTGAACCAAACATTCATGATTTGGACAGCTGGACGAAGCCAGAGTACCTGGAGAGAATCCACCTGCAACATGCAGAGTCCATGCATCATCATGGGTTGGGTAGAGTGGTTTAGTCAAAGTCTTTGATTAAATTCAAGGGAGACGCTGTGACAGGCCCTTCTTGCTAAAAAATCGCTCCAACGTGACCAAATTAAATCAGTTCTACAAGAGAAGAGCGGACCGAACCAACAAGCAATCGTCACGTATAAGGGTAATTACTTTTCCACATAGTGCCAGGTTAGTTTCTCTTTTTATCTATTAGCAAATAAAGTAATTATTTGAGATCTGCATTTACATGATCTGACACAGCTACATTTATTTAATTAAGTGGCACCAGGCCATAAAAAATGTCACCTCAACACTCTTTAGAAGGCAAACAAATCCAATTATATTCAGAACAATATTAGATCGACTCAGTTACAATCGCCTATATGCAAAAATGCACCTGGAAATCTATTTGGATGTAAGTATTTTTTTACTTTACCATATCATCAAAATACAGTAGGCACTATTAAAACATTCTCCAACAATCACCATTTGGGATTGTTGCGTCTCTTGGGACTTTGCTGAATTACTCTTATTTGTTAAAGAACGAATTCATGAAAAGCTCTTTATGAAGGACACTTTAAAAAAGCATTATTATATGTTTTCTACTCACACAGTGCCGTTTTATAGCACCATTAAGAAATTATGCTATCTTCAGTCGTTATATGACTAGAAAGAAATTTGACTTTGTAAACCAACGCCTTGAAACTGAACCGCTATCATTTTAAACTCCGCCTTCAGGAAGTGCTCACAGCGCTTCCCTACTAACCCTTTAACAACGTTTCTACCAGCGCTTCACTGAAAAGGAGCTTGCATGATGAGCTCAGCCGACACGCAGCTCCACCAGATGTTTGCTAGTTGCTGCTGCTAGTCTGAAGGAGCTGAGTGGGGGAGGGGCGCTCTGTGAGGCGGACGCGTGGGAACTGCAAGGAGGAGCAGCGTCTGGAAGGCGTTTTGGTTGCCACGGGAGATTGAAGGATTTCTCAAACACGCATTGAAGAACCAAAGCAACACTCCGGGTATGTTTTTGATGAGGGAATAACTTTATAGCATGATATAGGCTAATGCTCCAAAAAAATTTTTTTAAATAAAATAAAATTTTATATAATAACGTCTCCTTTAACAGATTACAATGACTTTGTTGAAAGAAAATATAAAAGGAACAAATGTCCCACATTTTTCCACAACAGATTCTTCCAGCAGTTCTATTCAATAACGTAAAAAAGAAAGAAAAGAAACGAAACGAACGACGGCGACACGTAGATCTCCAACTGTCTGGCACAAACAGCCCTCGCTTGAAGTCACACGTCTTGGAGCGGCGTTTCCTCACAGCTTGTCTCAGCAGGCTCCTTGTTAACAGGATAGCGCCTCCGAATCTGCTCCCGCAACACCTCCCAGCAGGGGTCGCTACTGCGGAGAGGACTGCTGGGGCCCAATCAGGCCACGACGCTACAGCATTTCCTCCAATCAGTCACAGGCACACGGAGGGATATGCAGCAAAGAATGGGCATTAAAAAACATAAAATGTATTTCCTCAACTACGACTGGCTTTAACTACTACTAAAAAGAAAGAAAAAAAAGATACACACACACAGAGGGAAGGCCTCATAGAGACGGAGAGAGTGAGGTGGGGCTAAAGCGTCATTATCACACAGACTGCAGATGAGTAGATGCGGTGTGATGCTGCGAGCGACACACACAGTCCGTGTGTGTCTGTGCAATTACGGCACATTTACGACACCAGCTGCTGCACAAAGCGAGACGCTCGAGCAACACGGTGTGACCGGCGCCGCCGGGAGACGGAGCCGGTCGCTGGCTTTGGAAGTGAATACTCACACTTGAAGATGTGCTGAGAGAATATTGGGTTTCTGGCACAACTATGGAGGTCGCGGGAATATGATACTAAAAAAAAAAAAAATAAATGTTGTGAATTTATAGTTCTGGCTTTTAGAAAAAGGTAACAGGTGGCGCCGATGTGTTTAGGAAGTAAAGGAAACGGATTCAGAAAAGATGCGGTGTGAATGAGGCAGGCAGTTATTTTCTACTTATCCAGAATTTATTTATCTTTTTTTTTAAAGGAAAAAAGGTTTTCTTCTTTTCCTACAGTATTGCGGTATTCTAGGAGAGTACCGCTCTGCTTACGTCTCTTTTTCCAAAATAAGTGGAACGGGATTTTAATTTCTCAAGATGGGGGGGATTCTTGTAATCCCTTAAAAAAAATAAAAATTAAGTAGTTTAAGAGTTTCCAAACTTGGGAGATTATTAGCAGTAAAATGCTCATTTATTGAAGGGGGAAAAACAAATGAATATTCATGTATTACTTAAAAACCAAACTTGTCACGTTTATTTAGTCTATTTTTGAATATGTAAAGCATTTTCTGTTGACTGCAGAAAATGATACCTAGATTATTTTCAAATGTTCTGCAGCACTGGATTAAAAGGATTTGCAAAATTACATTTTAACACTAGGGTCATCATATGCGTGTTGCCGCATCATGTAATCCCAAACCAAGTTGTTCACAACTACAGCTAGCACTTTCTGCATTTTAACTGGACCAGGTGTAACTTACCTCTCTGCTCTGGAAAAATGAGAATGTAATCTCCTTCTGTATTTCTTGTAAAAACAAAAAATTACCATTTTAATCCGTCATAACTGAAAGTTGTTGGCCTCCATCTTAAGAAATACAAATGCAGACACGGGCATTACTAGCTTTCCTTGCTAATAGCGGTCAGCTTGCTAACCTGGCACAGAAGGTAGCAAATCCTTCTTAGATAAACAGAATACAGCAGTAAGTGCAAGTATAGCAAATGTATATTTACAGGCTATTAAACTTAAGGAAGAGATTTTTTACAGCCTCTATTTTTAGTTCACCGTCCTCTGAGACTTGCTGGGCTCCCTTGAAGAAGAAGAAGAAAAACATTTTTCTAGCTGTAAAAAAGAAAAAAAAAAAAAATTTGACAAAAATGATGGAGCAATCTTAGTCAATTTCTCTGCGGAAAACGTTCATAATTGAGGGATGTCAGTGGGTTTCGTCACATGCACCGCTCCCTCGGAGTCCATCCAGGGTGTCTTTAAAGCAGGACTTTTCAGAAAATTGCCCGTCATCCCTATGCACCCTCTTTACATCCTTAGCTAAAGATAAAAGCTTTGTAAAAAAAAAAATAATATATGTAGAACAAAATTGGATTGATGAAGTCATAGCAAATTGGAGTAAAACGACCCAAACTGCGTTTAGCTGGAGTTTGGTGTGAAGGGATGAATAATTGATTTGGTGACAGCACAGATGAGAGCATTACTATCACTTTGTGTCAGCACCAGATGTAAAAACGCGGCAGAGTCAACAGCTTGTCTCCACTCTGGTCCCCCATGTGTCTTTAGGTGAACGCCAGAGCAGAATATTCTTTAAGAGAGGCTTCACTTTCTTGCTGTTGTTCCACAGACGACTTGATTGCTTGTCTGCATTGACAGGAAATCAACTCACACTGCTCTCTGAACTTAGAGCACCTTACACAATCTCTCTCTTGACACTGCTGCCACTCTGGGGAGTTTCTTTCAGAAGCCTTCCCCTTCAGCTCTGACATTTCCTGCGACACTTGTCACCGCCAATTAAGCTCCTCACGACCCAAAGACAGCAAAACTTGGCTCATGAAAAGTCTGGATGTGGAACACTTTTTGTCAGAAGTCTCTGCAGTGAAGAAGTCCTCTGGGAACTTCGCAATTACGTCTGTTCCATATCAGAGTGATCAGCACAAAAAGATTAATTTCTAGGCTGCAAAAAAAGCGACCGAAAGCATATGTATTTTTAAGACCATTTTGCTTATTCATGTTCTGCAAACGTTCAATAATTGACGCGACTTTCAGGGAGGGTTCTAAACACGAGTCGTAAAGAGCGAGAATATCCTCCTTCAGCTCAGAAACAAAAAGAATAATTCAATATGCCAGCCTGATCTTAAAATGCCAGGCAGTGCTGCTCCAAAATGCACGCTGGGAGTTTAATATCTTAGTGGCAGAGAAGTAAGGACTGCTGCCACGCTGCTTCGCGACTCTGGGATGGATGGAGGGAAAGTGACAGCCCAGTTTATGGACTTTAAGTCACGTTTTCCGGTTTTTTAGTTTTTAAGAAAAATGATCTAAATGGCAGAGGAGCCGCTGGTAGAACGGTGGAGACTCCACGACGGCTGCGAGTTCATAGTCCAGCGTATCGATTGCCTGCGTTTCTCATGACAATTTCTCTAATTTCCAACAGTCTGAATGGATACCAACTTTGCGAACAAGCAGTTTACTCCGGGACGTTGTGTACGTCAAAATGTAACTTTCTGAGCTGAGTCTGTTTTGAGTGAGCGTTGACCTCCTGGCACTGAAGAGCAGCCTGATATGTGGGGGACAGAGCTGCAGGGCATATGAACACTTCTGGTGTACCGGAGAACCATAAAAAAGTCTTTTTTTCTTAAATGCCTAACAAGTGTTTATTTGTACCTAAGATAATTTTTTTATATATGTCACAAAACACGCACACAATTTGGTTAATCGATGGCAAACACATTTTTTTTCCAATCAACTTTATCAAAACACATAAACTTTTGCTCTAAAGGGAATTATTCTGCCAAACAATAACTCATGCTACATTTATGTTGTCAATCGTTCTGCACCACCTTTCAAAATACTAGCAATTGCTGACTGCAGTGAAACAATATTTATGTTTTTGGTTTTATAGCAGTCAGCACCTAGATTGAAAAAATAAAAATAATAAATAAGTCTGTTTATTTTTTTATATTGGTAGTATAAATAGCCTTAAAGCTGCACTAGCTTTAAGGCTATAACTTTTATATAAAAAATTAATGTTTTTTACGTATTTGTTAAAATTGTCACTATTTCATAACAGCTTTATCTGAGACACATAATCTGTGAAAAGATTGATCTCCTCCACATGTTCCCCAGGCTTCTATTGCCATCTGACGGAACGCACCACTCCCGGTCAAAAAAACCCGGTCAGAGCCAGGAGGAGGGTCTTAGCGCTGCCAATCAATCTCATGTACTCGGTGCTAAATGTGGAAACAAGTTACCATTACAGGAAAATAGTTTATTTGCTGTTATTGGTGGCCATGCTAAGTAGACTAAACATCTTACAATAAAGAACGAGGTTCTTTATTTTATCTTTGTTTAAAGCAAAAATGAATTGTTTATTTTGAACAAAAAAGGAAATAAAACAAGTAAAAGACAAAAGAAAAAAACAGAGTGTACTAAAGTCAAGCTGAAAAGAGTTTAGTGAATTTCACTTAATTGATCTTTTCACTATAAAGTATTAAATACTAGCATTTACACGGTTTGTGCAGTACTGTATAGGAATTGAGGGTGTGCCTATTGCATTTTGGCTTCGTCTTTGTTTAATAAATTAATTTTTAGCATGTAATGTTTGCCGTTGAACTCATGGAATTAGATTCAAATGGTTTCAGGTTAAAAACCAGATCGTTTAGACATTTAAAAACCTAAAATTAACAAGAAGTGAACTTTCTTTTCATCATCGCATCTAAATATTTCAACTAAGTCAAGTTACATTAAGATTGACGTAATTTAGCTGCAATTTTCAGCTTTAAAAAGTTGTTTGGCAATGCATTTTCTGGCAGTTTGGAGGTCTGAACGCACCAAGAGACTCACCACAGCTCTGAAAGCAGCAGATTAATCAGTGCCAAAATTGCTGGAGCCGCATTTAAAAGGCAGAAAATATTAAAACATCTTCTAGGGAAATAGGAAAGTCATTACCATTAATGCCAAACCCTGTCACGGCTCTGTGAAGAGGCGCCCAGGAGCGGCTGGTAGGGGGAGATGTAAAAAAAAAATAATAAAGTAAATGGAAAGAATGAAGAGCTTCTAACCACAGAGAATTCAAGAACATAAGCCAGGTTTATAAACTATTGCAAATTGGCAGGAAAAGAGAGAAGCGTTTAAAACGCCAGAGGAGACGTAGAAAAGAAAGTGGCGCAGTGAAACTAGGACGGGATGTCTGGTTTCAGATGACTTTACAGCCAGAAAAGAGAAAGCATGAAACAAAAACAACAAAAAGAACTGAACAGATTGAGAACCACCATCTACAAAGTCCAGAAATGAAATTTGATCATCAGTGTCTGACCATTTTAACTCTTGCTCTCATAGATTCTGTGTACTCGCGTGTTTTCCTTTATCTTATTTTGAAAAACAAGTGACCAACTCTGGCTGCGATTCCCACAAGTGCATCACTACCAAAACGAATCTTGTTGCGCTTTGACTGTGTGTTTACCATACCATACCATACCAACTTTATTTATAAAGCACTTTAAAACAACCACGGCTGATACAAAGTGCTGTACATCAACACACAACATAAAAATAAAAAGCATAAAATAAAAACTTACAATTTAAAAACAAAAACATCCAATTTAAAACTAGATCCCGCTAGAGTTGAAAGCCAAATAAAATAGATGGGTTTTAAGACGAGCTTTGTTTAATTAACTCACTGATGAATGGTTTTATTAATGTGATTTGTTTGACCTTTTTACATATTTATATTATTATTATCGCATTTTTGATTTTGCTCCCTGATTTATTTAATTCTTCAGCAGTTTGATCCAATTATTATAATTGACGTTGAAACTGATTGTGTATAGAATGGTAATGTTCAGTAATAGTTCAAAAATGACCCATGCAAGTTATTAATGAGGCTGTTTACTATGAAGATGCAACTTTGCTATCATGAAATGATATGATGTGGGTCATTAATGTTTAGGAAAAAGTTAAGTTTACTGCAAGTAGGGGTGCAAAGATTTTTTTTTTTCATGATGTGAATCCAAATATGATTCGTGACATGTTTGTAAAATTACAAAACAAGCTAATAAACAGGTCTTTTGCTGTCGAGATTAAATATGAAACAGGTGAAAGCACTTAGGACAATGTAGTTCATTATGATTTTCAAAAAACTGATGAGAAAGAAAATATTTGATGGTTACAAATAGCTTCAAATTGTGTTGCACCTGTTTCAGAACGTTTTCTTTGTTTTTATGTTTCTCTCTGGTGATTTAAATATAAAATGTGACATGCTTTGGGATTTTTATCTTTCGAACTACTTTGTGAAATAGTTTCATTTGATGCGGAGGACATGCATAAATATATGTGAGGACATATCAGATAGAAAAAAAAGGAGTACAACTTTGACCTTTTACACTCAGAAATTCCCAAGGTTTTCTGGAAAGTTTCTGACTTTCTTACATTTCTTGATTTTTTTTATTTTTATTCAAAATTCAGAAACTCAGAAATTTCCAAGGTTTTTCTACAAAATCTCTGACAATAATCTAAAAAATTTTAATTCTATTTTAGAAAACAAAAATTTCAACTTTTGGAACTGAGACACTTCCAGGTTTTTTCTAGAAAATTTCCGAGATTACTCTTACAATTTCTGCGTTTGTCCTTGAAAACGTTCCACTTTTGAAACTCAGACTCAGGTTTTTCTAGAAAATTTCTTAGATTAATCAAAAAAAATTTTTCTTCTTGCAAATCTTCAACTTTTCGAGCTCAGAAATGTCCTTTTTTTCCTGGAAAATTTCTGAGATTTTGAATTCTTGGAAGAACATCACTATTTTCTTCTATGTATAATGGCCGCCATACACCATCCTAAATGTAAGCTCGGAGCTGTTTCTGCCTGAACCATTTCAGTCAAGGTGTTTAAATTGTTGCCGTGTTTTCAAGTATGGTGAACAAGTTATTTGATTAATTTAAAAAAGAGATCACTCAATACTACATATGATTAAAGTCTGTTTTAGAATTAGAAGACGGCAGAGTCCGAGCGATCTCAATGTGGTGACATATGGGGGAGGTGTGCCTCAGGTTCCATCTGAACAGGTGGAAGAGCCAGCCTGTGGGGATCCTGGTGTCCAAAGGGTGGACTCCCACAGTGACCGGAGATGCCCCTTTTGGCACAGGCCCCTCCCCCGCCGCCTCTGCTCCCACCGCCTCAGGCTGTGCCAGGAAAGTGGCAGGTTGCATGCCAGGGCGCAGAGCCACGTCTCTGACAACTGCCAGGTTGGCCGGGGAGGTGGAAGGGGGGCCAGATTCAAAGAAGCAGCTGTGTGTTTGATCTGTCTCGGGGCAAAAAGGTTCCAAGGAACAACCTCATCATAATTTTATCATTAGACATATCAATAATTAAACGTGAACTCAAGCAAACGTGTCGGAAAAGACTGCAACGTGGAAAAACCCCGCGTGGCATCGATCAAAACGTCTGACAAACGGAAATCAGTTAATGCGTTTCCGTTGAGGAGCTGTTTACATCTCGGGAAAAGGGCCCAGTCCAAACACGGCTCCCACCAGGCGCTCATTCATCAATCATTAGTCGTTATTGCAGATTCAACACTCGGCAAGGATCGTCAGAAAGATGATTCATTGCTACCGAGAGCTCTAATAAAGTCAGAGAAAAAAAAAGAAAAAAATTTGGACCCTATTGTGACGTCTCAGCAGAGTGCACAGAGGATGTGTCCGCCTCCCAGGCATCAAACGCCTCACCACTCAACTCCACTTTTCCACAAATCTGACCAATCACCTTAACTCAGCAAATTTTTACCAATCCCCTTTGCGCCTCTCTAATTTAACTTCCTGTTTTGCAACATCTCTCGAAAGCCAAACCTATAAAGTGAAGCATGCTCGACTCCAAACGGTAACATTCGTTTGGTGCTGTTGTTGTAGAAACCTTTTTTTTTTTGTAAGTGTTGCCATTTTAAGACTGGAAAATGTAATTTGGATTTTAAATCCTATGTTAAAAATCTGTCTTTTTGGGAAGGTTACGTGCAGCAATTTCAATCTGGACAGATTCAGACGGAGAAAGACAGCGATTGAAAAGGTTTGTTGACATGCAGGAACTAAAGTTCTTTGGCGCTTGGGCCCCGGTTGAGGACATCGAGTTGTGAATTGCAATAAGCTCGGATGAGCATTCCCAATGCTGATTAGAAATGTCATCCCCCGGGGCCCGTACACTGGTGGTGGAGGTCGGTGACAGATGTGTGCCTGAAAAGCCAGGAAAGTGGAGGTGGAGAAGGGGTGGAGGTGGGTTGAGCGCAGCTGGAAAGCGGAAGATGCCGTGGATGGAGGTTCTTATCAGCGGAGCTTGGTCAGTGATTGGCCGTGACGTGACTTGGTCCGGCATTGATAGGTCGATCACGATGAGCGAGACGCACCGATTGGATGATGCAGGTGAGGCTAGAGAGTCTCCCAGTTTGAATTTACGCCAAGGCTTCATTTCAACTTTTCTTGTAAAACCAAGTAACGACAAAAATTAAGCTAAAAAACCCATTTGCAACTTTTTGAAAAAGCTTCAGCGAAATCAGTCATTTTAGAACGCAACAGTCACAAAAATACATCACAAGGAACTGAAAGCTGGTACAGGCGAACCTCAAAACACCTAGAGCTGTAGTTGCAGCAAAACAAAGTCCTGTAGGGTTGTGAATACAAATGAACAACCCACTTTTCAGGGTTCTTTTGTAAAACCATCCGAATGGAAGACTTTTTTTCTCCACTTCATATGCACTACTTTGTGTTAGTCTAGCACATAAAATCCCAGAGACACACATTTACATTTGTGGTTGTGATATGACAACATGGGAAGAACTTCAAAGGATATGAACACCTTTGCAAAGCAATGTGCTTCACATTCAAATGGAAAGTGGATCCTCATGGATACATTTCCATCCTCATATCATATTCTCATGTGTGATAGGTTTCCTTACCTGGCATATTGCTGGTAATGACAGATATATTGAAACACTCCTGCTCAGTGGTTCACTTAATAAAGAGCATTAGAAATAATTGAAGTGCTCTATTCTGCTCAAAAGGATCTTATTAGTACTGGACACTCCTCATTACGACACTGGAAGTCCGATAAATGTCCCTCAGTGTCCATGATGTTCTTTTTAAAGTCAGAGGAAATTACATACTTTACGAGGTTTTACAAAAGGCTTTCCTTCCTATTCTTCAAACTTGGAAGCTTTGCCTAAACGAATGCGTCTTTCACCGTCTTATTTTGCTTTAGTTATGTGCATGAGTGTAAATATCTGATGGGTTTTTTGTTCGTGTTGACCTTAGAGAGCTGAGATGTGAAGCGGGGGGGGGGGGGGGGGGGGGGGGGGGGGGTTGTATTTGTCGATCCACTATTTTGTCAATATGTGCACATGTTCAACAAGAAGTATACATTTATTGTAATCTGTCCAATTGGCTCTTATACAAATATCTAATAATTGAAACAGACCTTTAAATTCATATTGTCTTTGGCTCTGAATCCTTTCAAGGGCATTTTGTCGCTCTGTGGTTTCCTGACGCAGTTCCAGATTTATTCAGAGATGTGTGTTCGCGAGGTGTCCTCATTCATCTTGTCGCGGCAGATAATTCTTTTAGGAGTCTGTTGTCACGAGGCCGACTGATTTCAGGACTATCGGACATCTCAGTGGCGATTCTTTCTCTGCGGGGCTGCGTGTGATTGGAATAGATTTTCTTTTGTATAAAGGATAGAAAGTAACCTTGAGCCCATCATTATAAACCCAGCACAACATCAGCAGAGCAAGAAATTTATCTTCCAAACAAGACAGCGCCGCCTTATCTACATTTGCTCGTGTTGTGTTTTATTCTTTTTTTCCTCCCCCTCACTGAGGCCAGATTACATTGATGAGGTGCGAGTAACATATGGATTACTTTAAAAGCTTCAGAGATGCCTCCCATCTTTTTTTGTTTTTTTAGGAAAATCTACATCCTGGAAAATGTCTTTGTTCGCATGAAAGAGGCGGTGTGCGTGGAGCGAATATGTTCATGGATTTCAAAAGGGACGCTGCTCATTTCTGGTGCGTTTACTGGTAAAAATAGAAGCGCGGCAATGTCTCTTTAATCTGCGGCCGGGATGAGGAAAGTTACTGGCCATCAACATTAATCCCGCAGCAACAATGAGACACACTTCAGGCTAAAAGCTTGAAGTTTTTGGAGAGGCTTCAGAAGCGGCCTCCCCACCCCCAGCAGCGTGGAGAGGCTAGGAGTCGAGATCCAGGGAGAGAAAGACGGGATGAAAGATAGCCGCTGAAGCCGTTTATTCTCTTACCTCTCATCTAAAGACAAGGACGAGGATGAAGAAGGCGCAGAGAGGCCACTTAGATATTTCTATTTGTCAAAAAAGGGGATTGCAGCACACCAGTTTGGTTCTGGTGGATAAATGATGGACAAAGATCTTTATCGTGCTAGAAAAGCCAAAGAAAAGAAAAAAATCACTGCCAATTTGTTCAGGGATTTTTGGAGGAAGCTGCTCTCTAAGGTTCTGATCCCACTCTTGATGAAAGTGTTCTTGAGGAGAAATGGGAAATAAGCCCGCTCACATTTGGCAACTCACAAAACTCATTTCATATAATCTCATAGTTTTGTAACTTTTTTTAATTGTTATTTTAAATTAGCATTTTGATATTCAGCAAACTTCTAACAACAGATTCGTCTGCCTATAAATTCAGTCTTTTTATTAAGTTTTCACAGAATTTCTCATTTTTATGTATGGAACTGTATAAATGTTTGTAGCTTGTGTTTGGGACTAAAACAAACACAAATGGATGGAAATGTGCATTTTCCTAAAGTCAATAAAACAATATTGTACGCTTCGACGCAAAACAAAGATGGCCGCACACTTTCTTTTCAAGGTAACCGGAGCTACCACCAGAAAACAAGCAGTGATAAGTCTGTTCACGATAGAGATACATTTCTTTAACAAGTTCCAGCCGTCTTTACTGTGCAGCTCTGAGGTCTGCAATCTTTTCAGCCATTTTCAGCTCAGTGCAGTTAAAAAAAAACCTCATTTAGAGCCGCACGTTACATGACCTTCACAATAAGACAGCTTCTCATTTTTGACAAGTATCTACTGTAGGCATTTAAAATTTTGTAATTTTTTTTGCATTTTATTTCTGTTCTTAAGTTTAAAATAAATATAAAAAAACTACATAAGATGTTTGCAAAAAAAAAAAAGATTCATATTGTCTTCTGCAGGATGTTATTTCTGGAAAATGGTGTTTAAAAAAAAAAAAACAGTTTTCAACCTAATAAAAAAAAAATAAAAAAATTTAAGAAAATGCAAAACTTGCATGTTGTTGTTATTTATCCATATTTGGAAAAAATTGTTGTTTTTTTTTTAGTCACTTTCGTCAAAATCATAAAGAGCCGTTGTAGAAGACATTTTTATTGAACTTATTTAGCAAATGAAACTTTTTGAAATAAATTAGCATTCATGTGAACACTGATCAGCAGTCGCCATGAACATTACAGCATGATAAAGCACAAAGACTCTCCCAAACCCTCCAGAAAAACAAACAACAACAACAAGAGCAGAGCTGCTGCAGTGGAGAACAGACGATTATTAATGCATGATGAAACCCTCGGGAACCCCCCCCCCCCCCCCACCCCCGGAGAAAACAAATACAAACCAACTGGTACGAAGATGAAAACATTTATAGAGTTAAAAGTGCAATAACAGATTATATAGCTTATATAATAATGGAATTATTATTGATTTACTGATGTACAGAATCAGCTCTTATCTTCCCTTTTGAGCCAGAAGGAACTATATCTCTGCCAGTTTTATTTTCTTCTCCAGGTTATGCTGATATTATCTGTATGAAGGAATCACTGGATGCTGTTACCATGGAACAGTGAGCTTCTTCACAATCCTGACAAATCTTACAGCAGGACAATAAACCTCTCCTCCTGCTGTTACAGAATCAGCCTCCTGAATTTCTCCTGTTTTCAGGTTTTACTTCACTTTTCTTTTTTTGTTATGCTGGCACAGAGGAGCGCTGTACTGGCGTGGAAATGTTCAATTTATTTAGAAAAAAAATACAATTTTTAATTAAAGATGGAGTTTGTTAAACTTTTAAACATTGCAGTGGCTTGCAAAAATACGCATTATGTCACATTACATCAACCAGCCTCGGTGTGTTTTATTGGGATTTCATGTGCTAGTCTAAAACAAAGTGGCAAATGATTGTAGAGATTAAAGCAACATAAAATCCTGGCAGAAGTTATGGAAGTTTGTTGTAATGTTACAACTGTTCATCTGCTGGGGGTTTTCACTGACCACACTAAAACTTTACTATTCTTTTATTTAGCCTCATTTATCCAGTGAAAGCGAAGGGAGCGATGGTGCGGCATCATGTTTATGACTTGTGGGTTTTCATGTCAGACTGCATGAACCACAATGTTTGTTGCAGAGTGGAAGACGTTTTCTGTACACAGAGCCACCCACATTAAGTCTCTTTAATTAATCACACAAGGCACCGTTGCTAATCAGAATCCTGCTCGTCTCTCTGGTTGTTGCTCCATGTCGAGCGTCTTAAAGGTTCTGTGTGTTTTAAAGAGGCAGTATCATGCATTTTCCAGCCACGTTGTGCCGTTTTATAGCACAATCATATTACTATGTTACCTGCAGTTGTTATGAAATGCGGTATATTTCAAACATAACTTTTTAAAAAATTTACTTTGTGATTTAACGCCTTGAAATTGGGCCTCTGTCTCTTTAAGAAGCTCCTGCTCTTTCTGAAACTCCGCCTTCAGGAAGTCATTACAACATGGCTCCTCCATTAACAACGTTTTTTACCAGCATCTCACAGAGAAGTAGCTCCTATGAGATACGCAGATATAACATGATGTAAAGCTCAGAAAAGTCAATTTCACATAATACTGCCCCTTTAAAGTTCAGCGACGCCAACATGAATCCATCCAACTGATTCTGACCCTGATGGTCCAACGGTCCGCCGCATGCACCACTCAGTCTAGACACTCCTTCCCCCCCGTTTCCTTTCACTTTCATCTGTTTTTATTTTTTATTTCTTTAACTCATCTCAAAGCTGTGGTTCTCATGTGGTTCTCTTTTCAAACCTTTCCGCAGCGGCCCTCTGCGATTCCGCTCAAAGTGGACGACCTCTTTGATTCTCGTCTTTCAAAGCATCTCACTCGCCTGCGCTTTTCTCACCAAAACACTCCCCCCACCTCCTCTTCCGGGGGTCCGTCCTTCCACCCGTTTGTATCGAGACCTTCATCACCACCATCACCGAGCGATTCCTCAGACTCGCTCCCCCACCCGCTGCATCCTGACGGCTCCTGAAGTCCTCTTATCTCGGCGAACAGCCCTGCGCTGTGTTTCATGGGCCGACAGCTCAGTCTTACTCTTTATGTTTGCTTTGTATCTGTCTCACTCTGCAGTGAAAGCAGGTGCCGACCGGTCAAAGCTGCGAGAAAGAGAGAGGAGAGTGGTCTAATTAAGCTCGGCTCAGACTATTTCAAGTAGCAGAAAAGGCAATTACGGAGGAAAGGACGCAAGGAGAAGGAAAACAAAAGAAAAGAGACAGAACCCTTAACTAGAAGCAGAATGCAAACGGGAGCAGAGTGGTTGAAAAGAAGAAATGCACACGTCAGTGACATGCTTTCATCACTTCATTTTGTTAAAACACCCTGTAAGCGTTTCAGTGAGGCATCCAGCTGCTGCACGCTTTACAAGTTGGGTGAAAATGATTCATTTAGCATTCAGTCCATGGAGCGTCATTCATTACTGTTGATGTCACAGATGGTCAATGTTATGCTAAAGTAGACATGCAAAATATTAACCTAAGGGAATATGCTGGGTCTCTAAAGTCAGCATAAAAAAAACCTTAAGCAAACACAACCTGGCATCCAGTTTATAGGTCATATTTATGTTTCAAAATAAAGTATTTTACAAGACAAATAGGTCTGCTTCACACTGAATATTGCAAGAATTTTTTTTGTTTTCTTTTTACTTAAACATTGATTGAAGCCAACTTATTAAAAGCAATTAGCCATCAGTGTCTGAATTTTGTCTTGTGGTCAGCTCTCCTGCATGTTTCCCAGAAGCCAGGACTGGACCAACAGCTGCTCCAGTCTCAGACCCAAGTGGGTGAAATCATCCCGTCTCCATATGGGTCAAAGAAAGGCTGAGGAGCTCTGCCATCTGTGCAAAACTGCTGTTTCTGTTGGTTCTGGTGGCCTTTATTTAAGAGTGGTCAGTCAGGAAAATGGGTAATGTGAGAGAGGGAAGATATGCGGCGAAGGCCATCAGGCCGAGAGTCAAACCTGCGAAGGCGGCGTTGAGGACCAAGACCTCTTTACGTGGGTTGTGCTCTACGCCTGCATCTCCACAACATCCAAAATGTCCGCAAATCTTTGTCTATATTCTGCTAATGTAAAAAAAAAAAAAAAAAATTCACAATGGTGTTGCTTCCAGTAAATAAGAAATGAAATGGAAATCACACTTGAATAAGCTTGTTCACGTGGCACATCATTATATGAGATATATTCATAATTCAACCATGGCGCTAGCGTTCATGGTCTATCAGCCACAAGAGCAGACGTCTGCAGGCGTTGGCTCAACAAACCCCGTATAGTTGGGAGCGGCTGCACGTGCGGCGTTTTGGGGAATTTGCAGTTGACTATTTTTCAACACCTTCGAATTACACAACTTTTAATGAACTGTGTGACGCTGTGAGAGTCAGCTGGACATTGTCTGAAAAAATAAAATCGTCCTACTACCTCCTGTCATCTCCTTTGCCATTTTTAGCTGTTGATCACGTGACTCATGATGTAAAAAAAAAAAAATGTTTTCATACAGCTGACAAACCACCTCATCCTAGCACAAAAACTATTTTCTCGCAAAACGTAATTTTTTTTCCCGACATACCCGTGTTTCCATTAATAGTATTTATTTTCAAAATTTCATCTTTGCGCAATTTTTGTGGTTAAACAGAAACGCACCTACTAGAACACTGTTTCTATACTCTGAGAATCTCTTGCCACTCAATTCCTAAAGCAGCGAATGCCTGAAAAGTGACCCCCTTTTCCTTTGAGAAGGCAAAAAAGCTGACCGCATCTTGAGTTGATATTCAAGAGCTGACACCCGATATCTGTGATGATGTGACGGAGCCCCAGTTTTCAAATCTCGCAGAAGAGCGCAAAACAGAAAAGGCCAGTCCGCTTCAAACGAAAAGCATATGGAAGCATTCAGTCTGTGTTTAGTGATATAACGCACGACCAGCTATACGTCAGCCTGTTTTTAATTGACTGTGACCTGGCCCCGGTGTCTGATTGCCTTGAGGGTGAAACCGCCTCTCATGTGGTCCAGAAGGCCATCTGCGGAGGCATGTGACACGGTTCTGATGAAACAAACCAGAAAACATTTCGGCGGCCTTGTGCCCATTATCTCAAACAAAGCAGCAAATCCATAAGTGTCAGCAGCAGCGATGGATTTGCTTCGACTCGCTCTTGAGTTAAAACGTTTAGGTGGTCGTGCAAACCCGCCGGACGTTTCCAAATGGAAGCCGCGACCGGCCGAGCGGGAACTCGACTTCCGCTTTGGAACAAGCCATCTGGGTGCAACTGAAGACAAGGCACAGAGCCAGGTTTAACCCATCGCTCCTCCAGGCTGCTGGGCTGACTGATGAGGTGCCACACGGCCGCCCTGACCCCGCTCGGCTCTCTGTTGTTTCCCCAACGACAGAACGCGCTCACAGAGGCAAATTCACGCTGCAGATGAGATATAAGCGATACGCAGCCGAGGCTGAGCAAAGGAGGGTTTTACGGTGCATTGAAAAGAAACCGAAGACCCATAATAAAACCCAGCAGTTGTAAAACATGACTGATGACAGTAGCGGAGTAACCTGAGCGATTCGGCTGCAGATCTCCCGGATAACGTGGCTGGAAGTAAGGGCCGCACGCTAATGACCACTCATGTTTGTTTAAGCCCTTTGAAAGTGGGAAAACAAACATTTAACCACTGTCCCTTGTGGTTACTTTAAACCTTGGAAAAGAACTAATTGCAGCTTGAGTTATCACACACACAGTGAGCCACTCTCAATAGTTTACCACAGCATGTCTGTTGGAGTTGACTTCCTTTCCCAGGCTTGCCCTGCTGACCCAAACATGCCCCTGTGTCTCTTTTTAGCCACGACCGGGAATCCTGCTCACCTAAATCTGGCTTGGATTAGCCCACATGGCTCAGTGAAAGCTGCAGTACATCTTTCCTTCGTAAAAACATTCAATACAAGACAAAGCCAAATAGCTCCTGCAGTCGTTGGTCAAAACACCTGATCATTTGTTTTACGTCTTGCTATGTAAAAGGGCATGCGATCCTTTTCCATCCTCCTTACCTCAGACAGACTCTTCAGGTTCTCTGGAGCTTCAGTGACTGACAGGTAGCGTTTCTCCAGCCCTCAGGACTGGTCCCTCCTGCATGGATTAACAGATTTTATTCATGTGAATCTGCCTGGAGCCGGAGCTCCACTGATCCAATAATCTCGACATCAAATGGATTACCTGTCTGGTTATCATTGGTAAGATTGACACATTCATATCAGTAGAACAGTTTCAATAAGTGCGGCAGGCATCTGCTTTAAACTGATAAAACGTTTCACAGTAAAACATATTTAACTTGTTTCTGACCCCCCCTCCCCATTTGATTTAAACTAAAACGGCAATCTGCTTCACTCTTCACAAAGTATTATTGATTCCGTTCATCAAGTTTGGGTTATTTGGATCTGTGAGGGAAAACTTTAAATTGGCTCAATGAAGCCAGTAATTAGGAGCTCATTGTAACTCCATCCATCATCCATTTGAAAAACTTAATATTCTCCATTATGTCTGCCAAATTGTTTTGGGGGTTTTTCTTGGTATCCATTTCTCTTTTGTCTCTGTCTTTTCTTGCATCGTGGCTCCCTGCTGGCTAACTGACAGCAACCTGTGGAGCAGAGCGGAGCGAGGATACATTTCTAACGAGTTGCTCGCCGGCGCTCTCCGAGGCCTCTGTGTGGTAGGAGGAAATGATTAATGAGCAGTCCAAATGGAGCTCAGGCTGGCCTCCAAGTATGTCACTGCACCCCTCTTTCAGCATTTCAAAAAACCTGACAAAAACAAAGAGGTCCAAGAGCGGAGCCCTGAGGAATCTCCTGTTGCTCAGGGAGTTTTTTTTTGTTTTGTTTTTTAGACTGAATGTGCAGTCGATCAAACAGACAAAACTCTCTTACGTAAATAGAGAATAATGGAAGATATCTTTCAGGTTGACAGCAGTATTCTCAATCAGAACCCCTCTGTGGCTCTATTAGCCCTGTCATCACTCATCAACTAATTAGCTAAGCCTTACATCTTTGCTGTTTTTATCCATGCCGCGTTGCCTCCACCGGTTCTGCTGTAAAAGATTCCTGCTGGGTAAAGGCATCAGAAAGAGTGTAATCAGAAAAATGGCTAATTAATTAACCTTACTCTGTCTCATAAGATATCACCTTTCTGTCCCAAAATGTCTATATTCCTCAAAAGCAATTATTCATGTGTTAATGCCATCAAAATGAGAAGTCCTGAAATCGTTTATGGACGAGATAGCCAAATGGCTTTGTCATATTTTCATTGACACTGAAGTGTTTTTGGTAGCACTTTATTTGAAGGGGTGTGCATAAGACTGACATGACGGTCTCATAAATATGAAATAACGCCTGTTATGAACAAGTAATCTTTGTGAATGCTGATGCCTGTTGCCATTAAGTGTGATTCGGTATAAAATAATCACACTTTTAATGCAACTTTTAGTGCAATAAAAGTGTAATTATTTACCGACTGCCACTTCATGACAACAGTTACCTGTTACCCTGTTTTCTAATGCAACAAAGTCAGATCTTGGTGAAACCACCTGAAAATGCTCAAAACAACATTATACGCTTTTTTACACCACCGTTTGGAACCTACAATTATGTCGCTTTTGATGCAAAATTCATAAGTGTTATTTCTTCCTGTGTTCTCATCATAGAAGCAGTTTCTGATTCCTTCCAACAAATTGCAATTCTCTGCTGCTTCGTAACATTATCATTTGCTTACGTCGGGTCACTCAAAATGTGCTATGCTCATGAATGTTGAACAGTCACCCCTATAAAAGCAGAGGCGTTGTTTTGGGTGCGTTCAGAGAAGATGCAGACGGGAGAGTGGTACAGAGCTGACATTAATTAATGAAAATGGCAAAACTTACAAGAAACAGGCAACCAGGAACATGGAGAGAGAGAGAGAGAAACAGAGTGTAACGGAAGGAACCAGTGGTGTGTGGTGAGTCCGGGGAGGTAAATATACAGAGGAGGGCGTGAAGATGACAAAAGAACTGGTTACATGTAACCGTCTGCAGCCGTGGAAGGGAGGGAGTGAGACTGATGTGGAAATGATTAGCAGCTGGGGAAGGGAAACCGAATGAGAAGACAAAACAGACAAAAACCCGAGCAATCACAGAAATAAACACTCAATCTAGCAACCAAAACCGACACACAACAATAAGAAATAACTGGACAAACAGAAGAAACAAACTACAACAGGAAGGTAAAATAAATACTGAAGACATATTACAGCCTCGTAACTTTTACAAAACCATAAAGCTTTGTATATGGTCGTATCAGCCATATCTGCTTATTGCATTGCTTCTGACTCATTGGACGTCAAATAACAGACACCAAACCACAGACTAGATTGCAATCAGGCTTTTATTTGTTCATCTGTCACCGAGATATTACTGGGTGGTTTAGGTGCTCGCAACACACGATAAACCTTTAAAATGCCTGGTTCTTAGCCCAGCATTTCTTCGAGTGTGTTTAATTACTGCTTACAGGAGCATGAAGCGGTGTTGGTATGTTTAACCTTAATGCGAGCTGGGAATTTCTGCATGTGGAGAACTTTCTTCAGACCAGATGTCGCTGAACATGAGCATCTCAGAGATCTTCGGGCGCTGGCATTAAAAGCAAATGAACCAGAAACATTCCCTCCTTCTTTGTTTGGAACCTCGTTCTCCTCTCTTTGCTATGCAGCACGCACACACACACACGCATGCACACACACACACACACGCATGCCCACACACACACACGCATGCACACGCACACACACACGCATGCACACACACACACGCACACTCATGTCAGCTCCATCAACGTACCTGCTGGGCTCAGATTACAAAGTCCTCGGCGCGGTGAAAGAAATGCCCCTAAGGAAGGCTGCATGGGAGGTAGAGTTACTGGCAGTCTCTCCCAACCTTTTCACTCCACTACATGAGCTGTAATGAGCTGCAGTCAGTGAGGGCAGTGACAGTTAAAAATGTGAAGCACATGGGAACGGGCCTTTCGCTCTGTTCCCATTTCGTCTCGACGAGATTGTGCTCAGACACACGGGATCTGATATGTTTGTGGAGATTGCTGCAGCTTTAAATAAAACAAAGCGCCGGTTTTTAACATGCGTCCTCTCTTTTTTCTTCTTTTCTGTTTCCCCCCCACCCCCCTGGCAACACACTGAGCTTTTAAATGAATCCCTTTCATTTTCATTTCTTTGTTCTTTTATCTTCTAAATCCTCATCTAACAAACTCTGACATCTCGTTTTGTCTCCTAAAAATCATCTCCATATTTTAGGCTTCTCCCCGGCTGCTGTTTCATCGTCCTCCAGGCTGTGTTTACCGTTAGCAGATGATGCAATTGCTCTTTCTCGGAATAATGACAAGTTACGTACGAACGAGATGGTAGGTGACGGAGAGGAATGTAACTCTTTTCACTTTGACCTTCTTTCATCATAAACACCGCTGCCATCAATCACTATACACAAACCAGAACTCCAGTGACTAAGCAGTGTTTGTCCTCTGATGAAAGAAGCTCAGCAAAAAAGCACTTAGAGACAAAAAAAAAAAAAAACATGAAGAAAAAACCCATTACACTGAAAACAGTTCTTGTGATTCTCTAAAAAATTGTTTCAGTATCAAGGTAAGATAGCATAGTTTACCTTTGCTGTATGCTGTCCTATGAATGTAACTTGAAGATAAAAAGGTTTAGCAAAAATGTTTAAACAAAATCTTTTATGAATTTAATCTGTGTGTGAAGTGTTGAGGAAAAAAATTATAAACAGTTTTCAGAAAACTTAGCTAACATATTTCTTAAGAATGTATTAGCCAGCAGCTTCCCTGATGAAATGAGATATTTCATGTTAGCATGTTAGTTTTGAATGGCTGGACTGCTGCGTGATGAAGAGGACAGAAGAAGAGCAAATTTGTCTCGAGATGAAAGTGGCATTGAGAACAGCAATGAAAACGAGAATGAGGAAGTGTTCAATTTCAACACTGAGGAAGATGATTTCAGTGGTTTTAGTGCATAAGAGTAAGATGAGGATAGCGATTAATGACTTTTCTGGGTAGGCTACTGTGTGCATGAGTGTTTTTAGCGGCTGTGTTACAGGTGCTGCTTGGAAAAAGCATTAATGGTATTTCAATAAAGTTTTTTTAAAAAACATCTTTCTGTGTAAATATGCTACACTGTGCGGTTTATAAACAAGTGCAGCCTATAGATGCATCTATATTCAGGTGAGCTCCATGACTTACTGTTAAAGATGATGAAGGAGTTGCTCTGTTGCTCCAAACAGACTGGTTGCATCTGCATACATATGAAAAAGGACCATAAACCATGTAGCTGCTGCCATTTTCATGCAACAACTCTTTGGAATTTTATAAACCTCTACACGCCCTCTGCTGGTGGATCTTAGAAAAACATCCTGGTTTGATTAGCCCTTGCTCTACTCTTCTTAGATTGAACACTGCTGGTTGCGCTGGAATCCATTTAGGAGCATAATAATAATTTTTTTTTAAAAAAAGATGACTGAATATATATGCATGCCACACTTTTCAGATTTTTACTTTGCATAAAATCTAGAAGTCACTCTAATATGTTGCATCTCTTTTACAAACATGCATACCTTTTCTTTTTGTGCGTCTGCTACCAAATCCCATTAAAATGCATCATATTCTGTGGTTGTAACATGGCGAAATGTGAAAAAAATAAAATAAATGCAGGAGTATGAGACATTCACTAGAGTAAATCGCAAATTCACTTGCGGATAAACAAGATGAAGGAGCAGTTTTGCCATCTGTGACTGAACGCTGAGGGTTGTTTGATATATGAAAGGGCGTTTGAAGGGTTTCGCCCTGAAACACGCAACAGATTGTTGCGTAATCAAAACCATCCACCACATGCTATAGGTTATTGTCAAGTGACGGGATTTAGCTCAGACTAAATCTGGGTATGCTTTCATGCACAAAATGTACAGATGAGAAGGAAGGAGGTCTGAAAAGAAAAACACGTGACGCTAAAAGATGCTTATGCATTCATCCACAACCTGCTCCTTCCCAGGAAATAACCTGCAGGCTCGATTCGGCCATCCGAATCTACGGAAGAGGATTAGGGCCACCGAAAAAAAAAACAAAAAAAAGAATTCTGAGATTAAAGTCAGAATTCTGACTTTAAACTCAGAATTCTGACTTTCTGACTTTAAACTCAATCCTGAGTTTAAAGTCAGAAAGTCAGAATTCTTAAACTCAGAATTCTGACTTTAAGCTCAGATGAATTCTGAGCTTAAAGTCAGAATTCTGAGTTTAAAGTCAGAATTCTGAGTTTAAAGTCAGAATTCTGAGTTTAAAGTCAGAAAGTCAGAATTCTGAGCTTAAAGTCAGAATTCTGAGCTTAAAGTCAGAATTCTGAGCTTAAAGTCAGAATTCTGAGTTTAAAGTCAGAATTCTGAGTTTAAAGTCAGAATTCTGAGTTTAAAGTCAGAATTCTGAGTTTAAAGTCAGAATTCTGAGTTTAAAGTCAGAAAGTCAGAATTCTGAGCTTAAAGTCAGAATTCTGAGTTTAAAGTCAGAAAGTCAGAATTCTGAGTTTAAAGTCAGAATTCTGAGTTTAAAGTCAGAAAGTCAGAATTCTGAGCTTAAAGTCAGAATTCTGAGTTTAAAGTCAGAATTCTGAGTTTAAAGTCAGAAAGTCAGAATTCTGAGCTTAAAGTCAGAATTCTGAGTTTAAAGTCAGAAAGTCAGAATTCTGAGTTTAAAGTCAGAATTCTGAGTTTAAAGTCAGAAAGTCAGAATTCTGAGCTTAAAGTCAGAATTCTGAGTTTAAAGTCAGAATTCTGAGTTTAAAGTCAGAAAGTCAGAATTCTGAGCTTAAAGTCAGAATTCTGAGTTTAAAGTCAGAATTCTGAGTTTAAAGTCAGAATTCTGAGCTTAAAGTCAGAATTCTGAGTTTAAAGTCAGAATTCTGAGTTTAAAGTCAGAAAGTCAGAATTCTGAGTTTAAAGTCAGAATTCTGAGTTTAAAGTCAGAATTCTGAGTTTAAAGTCAGAAAGTCAGAATTCTGAGCTTAAAGTCAGAATTCTGAGTTTAAAGTCAGAATTCTGAGTTTAAAGTCAGAAAGTCAGAATTCTGAGTTTAAAGTCAGAATTCTGAGTTTAAAGTCAGAAAGTCAGAATTCTGAGTTTAAAGTCAGAATTCTGAGTTTAAAGTCAGAAAGTCAGAATTCTGAGCTTAAAGTCAGAATTCTGAGTTTAAAGTCAGAATTCTGAGTTTAAAGTCAGAAAGTCAGAATTCTGAGCTTAAAGTCAGAATTCTGAGTTTAAAGTCAGAATTCTGAGTTTAAAGTCAGAATTCTGAGCTTAAAGTCAGAATTCTGAGTTTAAAGTCAGAATTCTGAGTTTAAAGTCAGAAAGTCAGAATTCTGAGTTTAAAGTCAGAATTCTGAGTTTAAAGTCAGAAAGTCAGAATTCTGAGTTTAAAGTCAGAATTCTGAGTTTAAAGTCAGAAAGTCAGAATTCTGAGCTTAAAGTCAGAATTCTGAGTTTAAAGTCAGAAAGTCAGAATTCTGAGTTTAAAGTCAGAATTCTGAGTTTAAAGTCAGAAAGTCAGAATTCTGAGTTTAAAGTCAGAATTCTGAGTTTAAAGTCAGAATTCTGAGCTTAAAGTCAGAATTCTGAGTTTAAAGTCAAAACTGTGCTACTGTTCATTTAAATTCAACTAGCCATTTGTCGTAACAACATAGAAGATACAAGTCGGATCCTCAAACGGTATTGAAAAGCTGAATGAGTTATTTTTCTTGACAGGAGGCGTTCCTCAGCGCCTCCTGTCAAGAAAACGACAGAAAATGAACAGAAAATGATTCATTTTCAACAGAAAATGCAACAAAAGAGATTTGTCTCTTTTGTTGCAGCTGGTGAACGAACTGAGACAGAAAATGGATCTCATATTCATATCGTCCTTATTCTCTCAGCTGATGGCTCAGGTTTTGGAATCACAACAGCAACTGTGTTATGACCTAATTCTCCTCCAGTGCTTCTGACCCAGTCGTTGGATCAATTTTACCAAAGCACCATGACAATGGCAAACGCGTTGGGTTTTAATGGGTCTAGCCAACGTTTAGCCACGGTAACTGGACAGAAGAACAGAAACAGAAAAATTGAATAAAGTTTATCTCTCAGTCCTCTGAAAGGCTTTGATCTTCAAAACAAACAGGATGCATCTACTTAAATATATAAAAAAAACATATAGCTACTGCCACTTAAATGCTCCTTTGTTGTAGGGAGTCTGTATGCTGGAAGCGACCTGACATTTGTAATGTGTTTGTTAAGAACTTATTGACCATAAACAAATACTGCACAAAGTGATGGGAAAAATTCTGACATCAATATTGATGTCTTTATTAAGAAAAGTTCCTATATCAATGTTCCACTTTATGTGGAAAATAAAGTGATTTGATTGCTTTTCAACCAGAATTAAGCTTATTTTATTTATAAAAATAGCATTTTCTAGTTGAATAAGAAGTTAAAACAACCCAAACTAACCTGCCCGCTCTGGATGAAATCACTTTAGAAATACAATTTTAAAGTGTATTATAATTATTAGTTAATTAGATGTTTTTTTGTTCATTAAAGTAGCCAGTTAATTTGTACCCAATTTTATAAACAGGAGGCTGATTATTGCCAATGTTTGTTTTAAAACAGAGTTACTTTAAAAAGAGTGATGCCCCAAACACTATTTTAAGTCATTCATGTCTTGTTTTTATTTAATTCAAAATAATGTATATATTAAAACGTTTTCTATTCCCATAAGTTCAAGTCAGGCCCGTTTAGACCAGTTGACAGTCCAAACTGTGTACCACATTTTTCTGCTTTCAGTGACCAGAATTATTTTCAATTATCTCATAATTTCAAAGCATAAAATGCTCTTTGCAAAGAAGGAAAAAAAAAGCTTAGATGGATTTGGAACACCTCTACCACCTAAATGCGACACACGCCCAATTTCCCCTACTTTCTGTCATAAAATCAATGTTATTTGTAAATAGGTAAGCATACAAAAATCCTCTACTTTAGCTCAAGTCTATCTTCTTTCCAGCTTTCTGTGAAAAGAAAAAAAACCCCCAGCAATCTCTGCAGCCGTGTGCATGTTGTGCAGTCTGTGTAGATAAATGGAAACACAGTTATTGACGTTCAGAAAATTACAGCCAAGAAGTTCACACACGGTCATCTGTGTTGGCCCGAGGCTCTAACTTATGAACCATGGAAACTAAGTTCTTTCTCGGTGAATAAAGCTGCGGGAATGACGACAGAAGGGAAGACCTGAGCTTCGTAAAGGTAGACATTTCATCGATTTTGGTCCTCCTTGCCTTTGCAATTTCTTTCTACTGCCACATTGAACAGAAATGATGTTTTCACATCATATTTCTACAGGAAAGAAACCTTTGAACAAAGTTGCGACCCTTTTTTCTTCCTGCGACCTGGCCCGTCTTTGGCCTCGCCTTTTAGTTTACCTTCTCAGCTAATGTTTACGCTGATCTGCTGCACCCTAATGAAAGGCAACTTTCGTTAGGATGTATGAGGGCAGAGAGTTGGAAATACCACGACCTACTGACAGTTTGTCCTTTCATTAAGTGTCAAGACAAACGTCACATTCATTCATGAGACTCATTTCTAACCCTAGGCTTCATTAATCTGCTAAAGAATATGGAAATAAGTAATGAAGGTGACAAAAACAGTAAAAATGAATCTGTTTAAAATTATTTATTATTGTTTCTTGAATTAATTTACTTAAAAATAAAAGATTTATGGACATTTTGGGGGTTTATGGTCATTCGTCTTTTATTAAAAACTAAAAATAAAATAAAAAATAGCATGATTAAAACTTAATATTTCACAGAAGTCTTATGCTGCCCTGAAATTGTTACAGTATGGTATCCTCCAGTTAAAATAAAAGTTTAAAACTAAAATGCAAATCACAATTTAACTGCTTTTATTTGAAACTACAAGACGAAACGATTCCTCCCGACACTAGAATATGAAATCTGTTGATTATTACATATAAAATAATAATAAACATTGTGACGACTCTTTGTGCAACACTGCTGATTTCTACAGCTCTTTTTTTTTTTACCAATAACCTATTAAAATGACTTTGAAAATGACAATGGTTTCGAAACTGTTATGTTGTAAAACTTTTACGAAGACAAAGCCCTTTTCACAAACTGATAAAGTGCATCAGATCAGCAGTAAAACAGCTCAATTCTGAGTTTTTGGGAGTTGAACCTTTAAGATGAATTAACTACCCTCTGACCAAGAAGCAGAGCTGCTCCAGAATTACTGCAACCTTTGGTTTATACCTTTGTGGGGAGGAAAAAATCAAAGAGCACCAAGATAATGAGCTTTGAAAGAAAACTTTGAGAACACAGTCGACTAACTTTCATCCAACTGACCCCGAACTTGCTGAATGTTCACGGCAACACTTAAGACTCAGAAGTAGAAAAGCACTGCACAAACAGCGATTTCACTTAAGGAAAGGGGCGAGTCAGAGCAATGTGCATATTTCATATTCATATTTTTATTTTGACCAGAATTGGCCTCGATCTTATGACCACAGTAAATTCAAAACAAAAGCAAATTGGAGACATGCCTGCTGTAAAGCCAGCGTTTGTTATTTAGCTTATCTGTAAGTCTTGTGCATTTTTAAGGACCATTTGCTTGAGGGGAAACAAAATGTTTCCGTTTTGGTAATTAGTAATTTAATGAGGCGCTAGTCACTTTTGTGCCACTTAAAGGCTGATTCAGAGTTAATCGGGAGCAATTCATTCAAAGGAAAATGTAAATTCACCGTTTGTCATGAACTATTAATTATCTGATTCATTTCTCAGAGTCATCATCATCAGTCTCCGTTGGTTCCATATAGCATAGCCACATAAACCTGGGATTAATCATGACGGCCGTCCTATGAATGTAAACTAAAACGTGTCAAAAAACATCAAGTGAGATTTCTGGCATTTCTACAGTGAGACACTTTGAACTTAAAACCAGAATCTGACCCAGATTAAGGTGCCTTCATCAATCCCAAGATGAGACGACAATTTTATTTACTCGGTTGCTATTCATGTATTTACCAGACAAGAAGGATCATTAAAACCCAGTGACCAATATCATTTGTTACTGTTATTCCTATTAAAAGACAGTATTAGTGAATTCAGTCAAAATTCATTCATTTACTATTGACAGAGGATAGAAACCCTTCATGTGATACAATAAAAGAAATGTTTGTGTGGCCAGGGCAGCAGATTATACACAATATGCTAAATTCATAAACTATTTCAGTCTGCTTAAATATCACAATGTGTCTTGTTTCATGTACCAAAAAAATGACCTGATTAATTTCTCCCTCACCAGTGAGCAAATAGGTCCATTGATGTAAAAAGTAAAATAAATAAATAAAAAAAGATTAAACCAACCAATTTTTCACACTCCTCCTACAAGAGATAAAGGAATAAGAAATAAAGGTTATTTAAACTGATTAGATTTTAAGGCCAGTTCTAAAACCGGGTATTATTTTGTGTGGGAACAGCTAACAGAAGGCTGAGTTTGTGGGATAAAGATCAGGGTTTTTGTCACACGGGAACTGATTTAGACTTTTGTTCATGTGGCTCCCACAGTGCTGCTCTTTAAGTCAGATTTCAGGGCCGTCTCAGAACAACACTCTAGTCTCAGCCAACAGGTGTAAGGCTGCTGGTTCTGGCTCGGTTTGCAGTTTGTTTTTGATGGTTTTCCCACTTTGGCACTGAACTAGATATGAAGAGGAAATCCAAAATCAAACTTTGAGCAACGATTGTGCACATTTATCACAATATGTGCACATATTGAAAAAAAAAATGTTTTTTTTGTATTGCCAACAGGGCTGAAACGATTAATTTGAATAATCATGATTAATTGAGTACTGAAATACTCAACTAATTTAATAATCAATTAATTTGAAACTTTAGTATACAGACACAGAAGAGAGTCTGTATAGTGCTAAGCAAAGTCTATTTGCTCAGCATTTAGCCCAAACTGTAAAACATATATACATTTTGCATTTAAGTTAAAAACACTTTTGTCTGTAAATATGTTGTGGCCAAAACTCCTCAAGTGGTCTACTTTTAGCTTCACCTGGTTGACATTTACCAAGGGAAGCTAATAGGAATTTAATTATTTGCTTATTTGCATCTTTTAATGTATTTCTAATATTGTACAAGAAAGGCCTAAGTGACAGATTGCGGCATTTTTAAAAAATCTAATTAATTGCCAGAATAGATTACGATAATAATCATTCGTTGCAGCCCTAATCGTTAGAGAGAAAGGTGATTAGGTTTGGTCTTACTTGAATGGACAAAGCCTCTTTGTTTCTTATGTTTGTCTCCCTGTCTGAATCTATAAGCTCAGCTGCACAAATGGAGCTGGTCACTTGCAGGGAAGGAGACGTCGCAAGATGCTGATCAGCCAATCAGAAGTGGAGTTCATGAAATGGGTGGCAACATTCCACCAGTGTGCCAGGATCATGAAGGTATTCATAACTTGGAGATCCAGGACACAATCAGGGTGGGATAAATGTTGTTGTTTTTTTTTGTTAGTTTAAAAAAAAACAAACTAATTTAAAAGTTCAGTAACAGATATCCTACTGTGTCCTCAAAGAGGGAACAATTAAAGTAAGACAAAGAAAAAAAAGCACAAGTTTCGTTCAGCCTCGTGTTTACTAGAGACTTGATGCTAAAAAGCTGCTAGCAGATACCTTACAGCTTGTAATAGGCAACATTTGTATATTTTAACTACCGGTTATGAATTAGGCTATGTCCT
This sequence comes from Xiphophorus couchianus, assembly GCF_001444195.1. NCBI lineage: Eukaryota > Metazoa > Chordata > Actinopteri > Cyprinodontiformes > Poeciliidae > Xiphophorus > Xiphophorus couchianus. Next base: position 26,534,245 of record NC_040231.1, on the reverse strand, counting down.
TTATGGCTCACAGTTTAAAACATTTAGATCTGGAAATAAACTGATAATCTCACTCGTATTCCAGCTGAAAGTCAGAAAACCAGCTGATTATCTACTGATCTGCATTTAATGCATTCAAACTCTAAAGGAACACATTTCCCAACAAACAGGAAATTACTGTACATGACTAATTTATTGAGATAAATATCATCAGAAAGGATTGGTAATAATTTATCACGGCAGCTATGAATAGATTTTACACGTGAGACAGCCATGTTTCATTTGGAGGCCTGGGCGGCGAGAGATCCCTGAGCATTGCACTTGGAAATACCAACCGCCTAAAACAAATGGAAAACATACTACGCTTCATGTTTCTTCAAGTTAGTTTTTGAAAATGTAAAGTTACTGTTAGGAAGATACATAATTATGCCTGTCTTTCTACATCCACTATTTATTCCCTTTAGTGAACACAACGTACGGTGGTAAGTAAATGAAGATTTCAAACACAGGACGGGTACAAAGAGGCCTGTGAGCCTTTCACAAAAGATTTCAGTTCAGTTTCGCACATCCTCCTTTCCCGAGATGACAGCTCTTGAATTTGCTGACGTGTTGTGGATGTTTTGGGTTTGCAGCAGATTAATTGAAGTGATTTTGAGGTGCAGACTCCAGCACCTGCAAATCCAAGCTTGGGAATACCAAATCTCTCGGTTCAGCCTACAAACGCATTCATAATGTAATGTATGGCACCAAAACACAGAGGAAAAAGATCAATATAATCTCATTACTCTTAGGAAAAAAAGGGGAAAGAAAACAGCTCTGGCTGCTTTCTGTGGCCTTTGTGTGTACGTGGCGAGAGCCGTATTGGTTTTCTCCTCTAGCTTTGAGCCTGATGAATATAACCTATTACTACCGAGAAGTATCTGCATACAAGTGAGAATTCCTTTTTATTTATTATCTAACATGACTTTAATTTCAGCTTCTCTTTCATAATTAGATTTAAAACACTCCAAAACACGTCTGATTAAAGGGAACTACAATAACATGGAAATGTGAGTAAATCAGTTGTGAATTCACACAGAGATAAAAGATTTTCATATGAATAGTTTAATGAATAAATTATGATCGTGTTGGGTTTTTAATTAATGCTCTGATAATAATCCAGTGATCATTAGTCCCTTTGCAGACATGCTGAGAATGTATTTACAGGCACAACAATGCATTTTTAATTCAAGATGAATCAACTCTTGTAATAATGACAGATCATTGCCGGTCACTTGCTTTAAGAGCGGTCATGTGAACGGGTTTTTTTTTTTTCTTCTTTTTTTCTGCACAGAGTGTGTCGCCAACTCGCTGCAGGGCTCTCCTGCAGTCCTGTGGGTGCTGTAGCGAACATGATGCGTAACAGGTGTAGGGCGGTGAAGAGGGCAGACGTCCACAGCTGCTTGAGCACCGACCACGTCTTCGCCCATCTGCACCCCGGCGTCCAGCAAAGCCCCGGAAGAGCGCGGCTGAACGGCGTGTGTGTGTGTTTATGTATAAATCCCACTCACCGCAGCCAAGTGTCACCACCTCTCTGCCGAGCATCCCGCCCCACCGCCTCCTCCGACTTATCATTAATACTCCGCGTGGAGTCCAAGATCCTGGACACATGTGGACTGGACCATGTGTCCATTTAAGCAGAGATGCAGTAGAAACCAGAAATTTACATAGGCTACTACAAATAAAAATATGCATAACACTTTCTTTTTTTTTGTCACTGTCTGAAGTTAAATCAGATCAAACTTTGCTGTTTTTGGTCAGAATTACCAAAAATGATTTCTATTGATAGGTGTCACAGTAATGACACAAACTCTGGTCAACATTCAAATTTCATCTAGAACTTTATAGCTGCAGCATGCAATTGTTTATTTTTTTTTAAATAAATGTTTTTTACATGTTTGTTAAAACTGTCAAAATGACACGACTGTGAGACAGATAATCTGTGAAAAGGTTGAGCTCCTTCGTCTCCTCCCAGTGCTACCATGGCCGTCTGAAGAAACGCACCACTCCCAGTGAAAAACAACCAATCAGAGCCAGGAGAATGGTCTCAGTGTTGTCAATCATCCTCGTGTGCACGCTGCTCAGTATGCTAATGGCGGAAAAACAACTTACTCTTCCGGGAAAACCAATTATCCAACCCCATCGATAGCCATGCTGACTGGCTTCACCATTCATGACAGGGTATGTGGTGGTGGACCAGCTGAAGAGAAAGAAGGAGAATGTGAACAGCACATACGTGAGGATGATTTACGGCGTTAAGATCCTCCTCCTGGCTCTGATTGGTTGTTTCTGACCGGGAGCGGTAAAAGGCAGAGTTGTTAAATAGTTTTCAAAGAGTCAGTTTCAACAAATATGTAAGAAACATTTTTTATATAAAAGCTACACACTGCTGCTTTAAGGTCAATTAGCCTGATGATTTTAGAAGATCTAAAATCTAAACTAAAATGTAGCAATGATGAAACTTTTGCAGCTCCTGCTCCTTTTCTGGGAACAACTTGTCTTCCCATATAATAACAATATACGGCAATGAAGAAAAGGTAAAGCAAAGGATAACTAGCAGGTTGGGATGATGAGCAATAGAGGGAACTGACAAGCAGTGAATAAAACTGACTAACATAACTCCTTGGGATGCGATCAGTGAAATGGAAACAGGTGAGTAATCTCAAATGCAGAAGAAGAAAGGTTGCTTTTTATTTTATTTCATTAGATTCACATATAATTAAAATATCTAAAAGTACAATGGATTATTTGCAGTTCAGGATTTGTGGATTCACCGATTATTCTGTAGAATGCAACGTAAAATTATTCTAGGAAAATCTTCCTAATTATGGATTGTTTGATACAGCACATGTAAAACATTCGAAAGAAAATTCAGCTTGGGAAACTGAACTATCCTGGCGCAATACTACTTGACACACTATGGGCTGGTGTTAGCAAAGCAGCCAATCAACGAGTGTGATTTACATTCCTGTACCGCCAACAGCAGAAATAAGGAAGGCTATAGATGTTGGCTGCTGCAGTAGAACTAAAACGGTTTCCATTGTGTGTATTAATTCACGTTAAGGTACATTTGGTGTGTTAACTATTAGAATAGGCCGCTATATAACAAATAAGAGAGGTTTCTACATTTCACATGCAGTGGTGGACCCTTACCAGGAGTTCCACAGTATGACATTTTGTGATTTATTGATGAGGTATAATTTTACATAAAAAAAAGAAAAAAAATCCTTGTTTTTATTTGAACATTTTATCCACGTACATACGTTCCTGTTTAAATTCGGTCGCAACTTTGCTCGCACAACCACAAAACCCACCAGCAGATCTGAGAGGACGTTTTGCAGAATCAATTTGTAAATGAACACGTAAGCATAGATTAGTCCAATATTGACCACGACGAAGACGGCGTTCCAAGCTCTGCTGTAAAATACAGCTCAGTTCATTACATGCCCACCGGCTGCGCTGCATTTTGATGGATTGCCCCGCGACTCCTCACTTGGTCTCTGCTGCACTCTGGATCAGGTAATTGCTGTTAGCCTAAGTGCTCAGTCCCAAGACTTAAAACCTTTCCTCCTTGCACTCTGTGTACCCAAGTGAAGAAGAATAGATGCAAAAAAAGAATCTAAATGAGGATAAAGAATGTTGTGGTGTTGGGCTTGTAGGTCTGTGCATTAACTAAAAGGCAGAATGAAACTACCTTTTGTGTGCTGATGTATCAAACATAAACCTGAGGTCATTTGTACCAATAAAGCCTCCAGTCGCTCGCGCTCTTTTTGCATGTAGATGAACCAATATAAAGGGAGCACTCTGTTTTGCAGGTTACACTCTCGTTTTTCTTTAACACTGAAAACTGAGGGTTTAGTTTACCGTCTCGCTCTCTCTCTCATGTGGAGATGGTAAAAAAAAAAGGAGAGGGATGTTAGAAAGGGCAAAGGTAGAACAAAAGAGAATGAAAGGAGAAGCAGGGAAAAGTAATCACCTAAGAAATGAAACACAGGGAGACTCCAGGTTTCCAATTAGTGTGAGGTGAAATAAAAATGTGGAATGTATTGGAAGGACTGTCCAGAATTAAGTGTCACAAAGGGGGGAATGCCGGATTAGAGGGAGATCAGTCGAGAAGAGCCGCTTTGGCCTTTCCTTCCACACAGCTCATTTCTACTGGCTGCTGGAGGTTGGCAGGGAGAAGGGAGACAGTAGGAGGGAATGGGTGGAGGCCTGGAGTCAGGAAAGCTGCTGCAGCACTTCCACTGAAACATCTGACCTCAATACCGACTCCATCATTGGCTCTGACTTGTTCTCAGCTTGAATGCTTAAAGAACAATTACTTTCAGAAAAGTAATTTTAGGGGGGGGGGGGGGGTTCCAATCAGAGGAGTTTAGTTTTGATTTTAGTATTTAGCAATATCACTGAAGTCACGCTCACTGTCACTTCATGAATGTGAGTTTTGCACTTTGTTGGCTTCATCTGCTTCTCCCCTAACTTGGTCTGACTGCAAAATAAAGCAAAAAAAAAGAAAAACTTAGCCGGTGCATTTTATTGTGTTGTTCCGGTGATGCGTGTTTGTCAGAAAAAGTGGAACTCGTTATTTTAATAAAACAATTTTACCATGTATAATTTTGATGATGAACTGATCAGTAGCATCAACGGCATAACTGATTTCTGGTTTTTAATTGTTTATTTGATCTTTCCACAGTTGTGTGATCAAGCAATCAAGTTCAAAAGTCAAAATTATACTACAGGTTTAAAGAGACTTATACAAAAATTCACAAAAGTCTCTAATGTCATTCAACTTGTCAAAATTTCTGTTGGTAATCCTGACTGGACGTCATGATGAAAGGAAAGTCAAAGGAAGTGAGTGAAGATCTAAGAACAGTAATTGTGGGTGGGAAGGCCTTTTGGTGCTATTTCTAAAGTACAAGTTTTTCAAATGTGTCACCGCTTTGTAAAGGGTTTGGAAGAACACCCAGACTGAGTGTCCCTCCTAGATCAAAGTCAAATGGTTTGAATGTTTAGGAACAACCTAGAAACCACCGAGAGTCAAACCTGTCATGAAAGAAAAATCACTTCAACACGAGTGTTGCTGTTCACTGCAAAGCCAGTTTAACGTCATCTGGGAGGTTTCTGATCAACAAATACAAAATGTAATGCTTCAAGGTTCAAATACGTTTTATGATAGGATGATGAGACACAGATTGGGCTTGTGCGGTCAGGGGACGCAACTGCGCTGACTGCCATTCGATGGGAGCACGTTCCTTCTGTCTGCACGTCGTCAATAAAATGGTTAAGAACATTTAATATAAGAACTTATCTTCCATATTTAACTTGTGTATATAATGTACGGTATTTTTTGACACCAACTGTGTGTGAAACGTGATTGGTGTGCTGAGGAGCGATCATAAACGGTAGAGAACAGATTCAAGGTGAGGCAGGCAGTTTTCTTGCCTCATGGCAGGGGGCGCTCATGATCCCCGACATTGGTCTTGTGCCTCCACGTCTGCAGAGTAAGAGACAGCGAGCTAGCCATATAGTAAGTAAATGAAGTGCAGCGACAGATTTGTTTCCTCCTCTCTTCTGACATCAACGTGGACGACTACATTTGTACACTTAAACAGTTGTCTAAAGTGGACTTTCAATCAAAGCAGGAAATAAGTAAAAAAAGAATGCAAAAAAGAAGCATAACCTACAAACTGCTGTGTCAGCGTAGTTATTAATTGCAGCTGTGGCTGATCTACCACAGCAATCACTACTTAATAATGGAAAAGTAAACATTAAGTCTAAAACCTGAATGACTGAATGTTCTGTTCATTGTGTGAATGTTCTGAGTGGTTTTTTTTGAGTGTTTTTGGTGTTGAATCCTGAAACATAAAGTGGTGTTGTTGTCAGTTGCTATGGTAACGAGTCTGTATGTAGCTTGGCCAATAACAGAAAGGGAGAAAGAAGTGTTTTTGAGTTGCACTTCAATGGTTTTCCCCTTTGTTGTGATGCTGAAGCACAGCACTAAGCTAGAAAATTTCTGAAGAAATTGAAACGGGACCTGCCAAAGTGTGCTCGTTGGTTGGAACCCAGCGTTCTGATGCTAAAAATTAGCATAAATGCTAAAGTAAGCTACAATGTAATCAATAGCATGTGGAGAGTCACAAGCATGTTCAGTAACATGGACTTATTCCATTCAGTATGTTAAAATTGGCGCAAAAGCTAAAATTAGCCAAAATGCTAATGTTAGCCTAAAGGCTGCCAGTGGCATGTGGGGTAACTAGCATGTTATCATTGACTTCCTCCATTTAGTATGCTAAAAATGGCTAATAAATTTAAATATCTAAAAAGCTTATTTTAGGGAAAAGCCTACAGCTAATTCTTGGCCTTGCTCTGTTACTAACAAATGCGTTCATCTCTTAGCAACAGATTAACAACAAATATTGTTATTGTTCAAAAAACATACGATTTCTTCTGCTCTTTTGAAATATATTATCTTTTTTTGTCATTGGTGTTAAAGATATTATAGGACAGACATTCAACACAAAAGTAAAAATCTGATTTACACTTCATGGCAGTTCATTGCCAGAAAATAAACGATTATCTCTTAACACCCAATTAATAACAAGTAATACTAGAAAATTTCAGAAGAAGTTTAAACAGGGCCTGACAAAGTGTGCCTGTCGGTTGGACCCAAATCAGAGGTTCCAATGGTAAAGAACCCCTTAGCTAAAAGGGGTTCTTTTAGCTAAAAGCTAAAGTAATTCTCCACTACTATGTGGAGAATTACAACCATGTTGACTAACATGTCAACATGGTTGTAAACGTGGTTGTAATAACAGTATGCATAACATACATAACAGAATCCATAACAGTATGCTAAAATTTGTGTATAAACTAAAATTAGCCAAAATGCTAATGTTAGCCTAAATGCTGTCATGTGGGGTATCACATGACCCCAGATCACAGCATGTGGGGTATCAATAGCATGTTGTCTTACTTTGACTTGTTCCATTCAGTATGCTAAACATAGTTAATCAATAAAAAAATAGCTAAAATGGTTATTTTAGAGAAAAGGCTAATGCTAGTGCACTGCCTTGCTCCGCTTTTATTTAGAAATTTTCAGTAAGCTTCATTTTAAAGGGCCACACTAATCCCATGTGTAACACCGGTTGGGCTAAACCAGTCATTCCCAAAAATCAATTATCTACTGTGAAAAATCAAATGTTAAAATAAAATTACTTTGACAGTCCAAAAATGATTGTCAGTTTAGGAGCATCAAGTTTCATGAGTCATTATGGAATAGTGACTTACTTTCTTTGCTCTTCTGCATCTTGTCTGCAGTAAGGCTTCCACCATGGTGGTGTCTCTGTAGTTCTAACTGGAATTTCTGCCCTCCTCTGTAGGAACCCTCAGCCATCTTTGTAGTTCTCTACATCTCTGCTCTCTTCAGTGTTTGATTGCTACAGTAATGGATCCACTCTGAAAACTGTCATGTGTGAGTGAGACAGAGGGGCAGACAACATTCTATCTCTGTTTTGAGTCTAAGGCTACGTTCACACTGCAGCCTGAAGCGACCCAATTCTGATTTTCTTGACGTAATGCGACCTGTATCTGATCTTTTCATGACAGTCTGAACAACACATTCTTTTCGAATGTGACCCAGGCCACTTGGGTATCCGATACGTATCCGATTCAAATGTGACCTAACGTCCAGGTTGCGTTCATCTGACCTGAATGTCACTGATACTCAACAAATGTCACTATTCTACGTTCTGATCAGCGTAAGCGGGAAGAAAAACGACAACCATGACGGGCGTAGCATTTTTTTTTAAATTATTAATTACGGTAAAATACTACTTGCTATAAGAGGACCTATTTTCCCAAGAAAATGTCATAATACCCTTAATGAGCCATAATTTAGTTTAATAGTTATAATTCAGTAGAAAATTGTGTATTGGACTCACTGTAAGGTGTTTTACATTGCCGATATGGTCTCTAGTGGACTCATCACAGGCCAAAAGAAAGACCTTTAATTTTTTATAATAATCACATATAGGAGATTAAGGTGTTATCAGGCTGTATAACGTAATGAGGCGCATTGGGGCCGTTGTAGGATAAAAACGGAGGAGTAATTAAAAAACAAGGACACTTCTGAGTTTGAAAAGTCTGCAAGATTCACAGAAATTCTCTAGAAAACAAAACATGGAAATTTCTGAGTTTCAAGTAAAAAAAAAAAAAATCCAACTTTTGAAACTCATAAATTTCCGTGTTTGAAAGTGCAGTTTCAGTGGATGCGAACAGAAATCTGTGAGCTCACTGCTGCAGTCTGCGAAGGCAAAAACGAGGAACGAAAAGAAGGTTTGAAGGATCCTCTTACTTCCTCTGGGTGCTTGACCAGAAGAGAAAATTAAGAAATTTAAGTGCATTTTTTGGAAAGGACCTATTCTCTCTCAGCTATCGATTTGTATCCACCAGATAAACAGTTCAGGCCGATGAATAAACATTAGACCCACTTTAGTGCTTAGAAGCCCTCTCGGAGCAGAAGCCTAATTCAAGTAACATCCATTCCAGGGGATCGATTCCATGAAGGAGCATAATGCAATCCTTGCTTGTTGTATGATCCACGAAAGCATTTCCAGCACCATCCCAGGCATTTGTCTTGAGAAAAAAGAAAAAAAAGTGATTGTGCTGCCAGGCTGCGGTGGAGAGGCATTTAAAACAAAGAAACGGCTGCTCAGGGGGCAATTAAACCCAGGTCAGGGCTGATTTACGACCAATTTGAGTGACATGGAAAGCCAAGTTGTGTACCAAGTTGTGTATGCATATGGAGCCTGTGCGCACGACAGCGCACAAAAATGATCATTTACATCTAAACATTCCCATTCTGTTTAAAGAGATCATTAATTCTTGCGGGAGAGCAACAAGTAAACACAGTCACCTTCAGATGTTTGTTGTTCAAGGAAATGTTCCTGTTGTAGGTTACTGTAATCTTTTCTCCTGCCTTCATATCAGTAATCATTTCGCTTCCTGAAGTGGTTCCGGTGGAAGAAATAGGGCACCAATCTGCAGCACCGCAGCAAACCCAAACAAGTAAATATTCCAGGCGACTGCCAACAGCGGCCCACAGTTTGTCAGACAATACATAAGGGAGTCTTTTTAATACAGTTTAAGGTTGCAATGCTTCAATTTTGATAGCTGCCAGCAGTGAAGTGAAGCTGAGAGGGCAAACCCGACATGTAACGAAATCCTTTTTAACCTTAGCTTATTACTGGAGGGCTTTCTGACGTCGGGCTCAATCATTCCATCACTTTTACTCCCATATATCAGCAGCAGCAAAACTGTCAACAAGATGCTCACCTGCTGCTGCCACACGAGGCCCAGGAGTGTTCAGCCAACCCCAGGTTAGGTGTGCTGCCTGCTCTGCCTCGGGCTTTGATACTCGGCGCATTACACAAGAAGAAAGATTAAGAAAAGGTATGCTTGGTTAATTATTTTGTTTGTTTGGGGTCACTGAACTTTCATGTTCGGTCCATACTGCTGTATATATATACACTGTGTAAAAAGACAAACAATCTGACGTTAAAACTAGGACTACCAAATGTTATTTTTAGCTGCTAAATACCAGAATAATGAGGGATGTTTTTCTCCAGACGTTCTCAAACATTCAGTTTGCATTTAGAAGAACTTTAGAAGAACCCTTAAATTATATGGCCACAATTAACTACTTGGTATCTTGGATAATTTATTAAGATTTGCCTACAATGTTGACACAACAAGACGGTCTGTTTAAGGTGTGGCCTTAAATATACATATATATATATATATATTAGGGTTTTCTAAATGACCTAAAAGCATATTAATTGTATTGAACAAAAAATTTAGAATTTAAAAAGACTAAACCTCTCCTTTGAGCTGCTGTTTCCAAACTTCCAAAGCTTCTGCCTCGCAGCGCACAGCACGTAGTTACTTGATTGTGCTATAAAATGATGCTTTGTGGCTGGAAAACACATAATGCTGCCCCTCTAAAAAATGTCTAAATAATTATCTCCCATTCTGACATTTAGTGTGTAGAAATCAAAGTGGCAAATTTAACTTGCCTACAGCTGCAAATGCTTGGTTTTATTTAATACTACTAGATGGTCAATAAAAGTAAAGATCTGCTTTTGGCTGCATTTATCTTTCAATACAAAATGCTCAAAACTATAATTGCACAAACTCAACATGAAAACATATCAAGAAGATTACAGTCAAGCAGGAATATTTGAGAAAAGTCAGAAGTTGGCACACCTGACTCAGTTGGCCCCAGCATTATGTCACCAGAGCACACAACCAGGCAGACATTGATCCCAGCAGAGAACACCGTCTCACTCAGGCCTGGCAAGACTTCTTCAATTATTCACAGGCCTTAGCCTTGCCCCCAGGCTGTTCAACCCTTTAATGTTTCTCTCTCCATACCTCCTCACTTGCTATGATGATAAGGAGGAAAGAGAGAACAGCACATCTTCCAACTATTATTAGTTGGAAGATGTGCGACGAGAAGAACACATCAGGGGACGTCCGACTCTTCATCAAGACACGCACATTCAGAGTTTGCATCGTGTCTTTTTAAGACTAAAATAAACATGCACATTTTTTGTATCCTATTTTACTGAATGGTCAAATGTCATTACTACCATAGACAATGATTGGTTTAGTATCACTGTGTAATATTTAAAATATTTAAACCTTCGTTGCCTATTGATTGTGTAAAAAAGGAACATTTTTCATTTAGTGAATGGAATATTTTCCATTTTCCATCTATACTCCTAGTTGTGACCCACAACATTAATACACAACAGTTTGGTCACCACCTGGAAAAGCTGAAAGTTGAAACTCGGGACCTTTTTTGCAGTAAGGTAACAGTGGTACTGTCAATGAAGACCATCCCAACTAAGCAAATCTTTCTTCAACAGACGTAGAAAAGGTGACATTGCATTGGGTCTAACCAACATCCAATAGTTGAAGAGGCCATCTTCCTTTACTTTCAGCTGTCTTGCTTTTTGAAAAGTGAACCATTTGAATCAGCCATTGTTGGGTTTTTCCTCCCCTAGCAGTTCCAGAGCTAAACCAGAGATACTGCTAGAGCTGCTTAATTTATCCACATAAAAACACCCCAACATACTCAACTGGTTTTTGACTGCTAGAGAGCAACATCTAGAATCACTGAAAACATTGACTCCAGTAAATGCTCCAATTCAGAATGCTTTTGTTGCTGATAACAGTGCAGTGCAACACTCTGTATCTGAGCTGTGTGTAGGTTGAACCCTCTCTCTGTCGAGGAAAATTGGTTCCAGCTGGAACTTATCAAGTGGCAATCAGGAGCAGATGATTCAGTCACCTCAAGTAATCAGGCTTGAACATTTGACTTTATCTTATCCTACATGCTTGTTTCTTGTCGTCCCTCCTGGAGGTCTTCGCCTGGATCCTCATCCCAACACTCAGACGTTCGCTCTGGATTCCTCCCTAGCCTCCTTGCTGCTCCCTGGGCTGCTCCTACAGCAATTACCTGGATTCCCCAGCAGCCTCCGCCTGCCTGTCCACCCTCCACCACCGATCCATCCTGGGAACAAAAAAACAAAACAAAACAATTATCCGCCGAATGCCCATCCACTTTGCCAACCTCAGCCTCAAAGGACTCACTTACCTCTTCCACAGATCTGTATCTCTTATTTTCCTCCCACCTCCAGTGATGATAATAATCACTAACCTTCGTTATGGTGGAGACCTGGGTCAACCATTTCCCTCAATACATCCTTTCTGCAAACTCCCCTTTTCCTCAGGAATGCTAACCTTTCTGATGCTACGTGTCCACAATTATTGCTTGCACCAGAGCTTAATTAAAACTAAACATTATGACATCCTAGTAAAAATTTATTTTCAGATTTTGATGCAGAAGATCTGTGTTGTTTGCACAAAGGATCAACTTTAACCCCATACAAGACCTTTGGGCTGAACTTAAACACAGACCACAAGCCACACCTTAGCAACACAGCATCAGGGCTCCAATGAACCTGATTGATTAAATCAACCCAAATATCTTGTTAAGAATGTCATAGATCAATTTTTTTGATTTTTAACTATGGATTGTGGATTTTTAACTACTCACATGTGGGAAATTGCTGCTGCCTTTTGGCTTTTGTCTGCTTCTTTAACATAATCTGGATGTGCGCATCCAGATTACTTTCCTAGTATCTGTCTATTTCAAAGGTTTCTCTCCTCCTGATTTAAAAAGTCAATCTATTTGGAGAATGTTGTGATTCTATAAGCCTTGCTCCTGGATTCAGACACAACTTAAATGTTTTTCCACTTCTAAAGCTTGAAAATATCTGTCCAATCTATAAGGCTGTTTTGATGTGCGCTCTGCTTTTTCACCAACTCAAGCACCGGTTTGTAGGCGTCATTTGCTTCTCCAACAAAGTTCTTGATAAAATCATGTTAAAACTCATGTACATAACTCCTGACTTTTGAAACTTTTAAATTGGGACTCCAAAATCAAAACCCCAACTTTGATTTCCTTCGCTCTCGGCTCAGATCTTACTGCTCCTGTCGAGGACACAGGCACCTCTGATCACAGAGTTACATTTCTGACTTTTCCAAGATGACTAGTGGTCGTCTTTTGAACAGCTCCGGCTTTGATCCAACCCTCCTACATCAGTTAGCTAACTTTATGTAACCAACTTCACGCAGAGTGGACTTCTATCGCTTTATTTCTCATGGTACAGCCACATCCAGCAGATCTCGTCTTCAATGGAGAAAAAGTGGATTATTTTAAACTGTGAACATTTCTTGTCAGACTGGAAAAGTTTTCAAGGCTTAGATGAATATCGGAGCACAGCTCACAGATCTCTGTTTGATCAAACTATCCAGAGTGGAGAACCGCAAAAAGACTGAACATTGGTGGCTATCTTGGCCCTTTCAAACCTAAGAGTCTGTCAACCATCATCAAGACTTGTACATTAAATGAAAACAGTTTTGTTTTTTTTTGCAATTTAATTATCAGGTAATGGTTTGATTAATTCCTTTAAAACAGGCACTTAACTGATGACTTTCACAAATGTGTTTAAATGAGATCAGTCATATTATATGTGAATTACAATGTAAAAAAAAAGGGTTCATTTTGATTTTAATAAGGGAAATTTTTTGCCTAATAACTTAAACTGAGCAAACCTGAGGCAGAGGAGGTCTGGAGACTGGCGGAGGAGTCCAGGAGGACGACTCACGGACCCTGGAAGTCTCGGAGGAACCTGAAGAGGGAATCACTGCAGCGGCAGATGTGGAGAGCCTATCTGGATGCTAGAATCAGGCTGCAATACTCCGGAGGAACAAGGAGTGGATTATGAGGCACCAATCTGATCCTTTGGGAAAGGAGTAAAGGCCTTCTGATGACAACTATCGTCTTCGGCGTGAGACCAAGGTAGTGGGAAGCAATTCCTGGTACGTCCCACACCACCAGCTAAGTCCCATAAATAACTTCCTCCAGCTCCATTTCGTCCGGGAGCACAGGAGGAGGCAGAACCTCAAGGTCTGGGCTAAGATTTATTGCAATCTTCTTCAGCTACTAATCCGGTAGAGTTCCAGACAGCCTCAGGTTTGCTTGGCCATTAAAAAACTCATATAGAAGCAACATTTGAATTTTAGTTTTATTTCTCAATAGGTTGCTTACTGAGAATAACATGTTTGATGTGCATTACTAGTCATTTTTGGTCCTGCAGCTTTTACGTTACATTTCACTGTAACTTTGCTGACCCCCCCAAAATTGGTCTTAAGAAATTTTCCTGTTTATGGTCCCCCCAATGATGAGATGGGATTTACGCCCTTGCCCCGTGCCACCACAGCCCCCCCAGAATGACGTAATTTTCATATCCAGGCTGATTTTGGCCGCTCAGCTCGACTATGCAGAGCCTTTAATTAACACAAGCAAATAGACAATAAACCAAGGAGAGAATGCCAAAAACTAATTTGATAGATCAGAGAATATTGGGAAAAAACAGGTGTGGACAACGAGGAAATAAATAAACCGAAACTCAACAGACTAATAATCAACAATCGTGTTTTGGAAACCAGAATGATAAAAATGAGACATGGAGATGACGTGGCTCATTATGTGTCTGTGACTTCAGAAATGATATTAGCAGTGTTCAGTTGTGAAGATGCACTAATTCAGTTTTAATGTTAGTGAACCAAACTTGTAAATTCAATGTTTGATCTACCTTGACATACCTCTGATAGAAGTCAGCACAAATCTGATGTAATAAAAAAAAAGTCAGTATTTTAATACATCCTGATGAAATAACTCAGCAAAACATCCACGGCATCCAGTGTTAAATCTATTTTAAATGTGTTTACAAAGCAAGCGAGTTGGGAAATACATTAGGCGTGGTAGTGGGGTTTCATTGGATTACAGGTAGACTGACATGTTAGTTTACGCTGCAGTGACCCTGCCTACCTGCCGGCACAGAAAACAGCCTCACCACAGGGCTCAGATGGCTCCGCAGATCAATGCTGCCAGAGCAGAATGAAATAAATAGACTTTACCGGATTACGGCAGCGACAGTACTTTGCTTGCATCAGTGAAATACGTTCTTCCAAGGTTCACAGGAAGAGAGGCTTGAAAGCGTGAGTGGACGCATGCAGCGTAATCTCATATGTGTTTAACTGGCCAGGAAAAAGGAAAATACAGCGGCAGAGATAAAAGCTAGGCCGAGATCGGAGAGAATGAGCCGGTGATATATGTGCACTTGTACTTTTATATGACTCAGCCATCGAGCTTTGTCCAGTAAAAGGACATTATTTTAGTCTGTTAGACGGTTACAGGGGCAGGAGATGCTTCTTTCTTAGGCCGTGAACATAATTCATACGCTTGACATCATCCAGCACTCTATGAATTTAAAACAAAGCCTGGATATGTGCCCTCTCTGCTGGAGTGAGGTTCCTTTATTTATTACCAGCCGTTAACCGTCAAGGCATTCATCAGAGGCCTCCACCGGAGTGCAAGGTAGTAAAATAATTTATTTCAACCACTTTCTAAATGAAATTATATAATAAGTTGGATGCTTTTCAATTTATCTTCTTTGCTAGAACATGGTACGTTATAGTAGTATTGTGCTCGGAAGAAAAATAGGCATTTTTGTATGTATTAAGTTGCGTGGGTGTTTGAATTCAAGATATGTTTTGATCATTTCTTTGTCGTTTATTTACTTAGATCTTGCCTCATTAGTTAATTTCCCACCTACTCAACTTGGCTCTACTAGTTTAAAGGTTTTCCACGCCCATATACTACCTGCCTCTTTTTTTAGGACAGGTTTGCATTCATGGGGTGTAGAGTTGAGAATGCATTGCAACAAGACTGACAGTAACAGATTGGCTAGAGGGCGCTGTGGAGTCACTGGATGCGTCACAAGAGGAGCTGAGCGTATTTGAAGTTTTTAAGGCTAATAGTAATCTTGTCATAGTCTTCCAGCGCAACTGCGCTCTATTCTAATCGCTCTTCATTGCGTCTTTCTCCCATTGAGGTGGATTTTTCCAGCACAATCTCAACTGGACCAATCAACGAATAGAAGTTGTGAATGTTGACCTCGTTTTCCTCGTCGTAGCCCGCCTGTAGCTTTAGCAATGACAGCGTAGGAAGTGAACCAAGCTGATCAAACCGTGTTGGCCACACATCCAAATATCCCATCTCGCACCGCATCTTTCCTCAGACAATAACCCAACACGCACACAGAATAAAGAAATTTAAAATGAAAGGATGTGAAAACCTCACCTGAATATAAATTCAGGTGAGGTGAGTACTTCACCTGAATTTAAATAGTACTTTTCCTCAGTTTTTGTCTCATAAAGATTGGTCTGTGCGCCGAAATGCATCTATGGGGTCATTTCATTCTGACTGAAAAAGAAAACAGGGTTGGATCAGTAGATTAACTCCAGTCAGGTTTGATTATTTTTAAGGTGATGAAGGTGTGTAGAATCACACATATATAAGTAGCTGCGTAAAGGTGAGCCGCGTAAATGTGGAGCGCTTTGGCTCTGATGGAGAACTTCGCCAATGGAAGGATTCAGAGGGAGCGATTGATCATATTGATCAGCTGGGAAATGTTGATGATGGTTTATTAGCGTCTAGATTACCCAGACTGATCATCCTGGAGATCTGAGCAAAACTTAAAGAAGGAGCCGTGCGGTACCGGTACCGGTCCAGCTGCAGTCATCCTTCAGTGGAGCCGCCCGCTTTGTGAATGCGCCTTTATGCACAGAAAGCATCTCTATTCTGTAAATATACAACTTATGGACATGATTCTACTATCTAGAACAAACTTCCACTTTCCCCAATCAATGGCTCTCTGACTCTGTTTTTAAATCCTGGCTGAAAGCGCTACTGTTCAAACAGGCATTTGCACAATCTCTTTATTTATTGATTTTTTTTTTTTTTAAATTCTCTCTTTAAAATGTATTATTTTTGTTTTTGTGAGGTGACCTTATGTGTCCTGAAAGCACCTTTTAAATAAAATACATAATTATTATTATAAACACTTATGCTGCTTCGAACAAGAACGTTGCCATGGTTACTGCTTCACGTGGTGGCAGACTTCCGGGTATTTATACTAATTTACATATGTATTCATGGGTGGCAACAGGGCGGACCAGCTGCTGTCCCACAAATTGGGATTTATACAGGAAAGGTGCGCGGCCACGTGCGTGCGCACGAGTTTATGCATCTGAATTTTATTTTGTGTGCCGCACTTTTATACATTTTTTCCCTACGCCAAGTTTTAGTGTGAAAACTGCGCGCGCTTTTATGCACGAGGCCCCTGATCCTCTGTGGGAAGCGACGCGGGGAACAAGGCGGTCAGGGGAGGCCTGTCAAAATGGAAAAATATAATGATAAAATTATTTATATTGCTTTTTTTTCCACCCTGCGGTTTGTACTGTAAAGTAGGCTATTTATGTTTATTTAGCTTAAACAATTTTGATGATCTTTTCTTCAAAATCGCTGCATTTTCCCATTCAAACGCTCGGAAGTGAAGCCGGTGAGGCAGCAGCGAGCTGAGCCTCAACCTCTCACTAACTCCATCCTATGAGAACATGCTCCTCCTGTCTGTACGTCTCCAATAAAATTGTTAAAAAAAACATTTAATGTATGAACTGATTTTCTATAATTTAGCTTATCTATATAATATACAGTGTTTTGTCGCCCATCTGCTTCAGAATTCATTGTGTTGTGAATTCAGAAATCGTGTTCCTCACACCTTAATGAGTAGTTATTTGATCTGTTTTTTTTTTTTGTTTTGTTTTTTTTTTTGCATTCCTATCATCTTGAAGCAGTCCGCCCTTCCCCGCCTGACTTCTAACATCGATGAAACATTTTCCGCCACACAGCTGCCCCTTAGTGGACATTTTTCTCTCCTTTGAATCCTCCTCTGCAAAGCCGGCAGGCGGCTGCACCTGAAAATCCCAGTGGATCGGCACTTTCTGTAACACCCAGAGCAACCGGAAGAGGTCACAAGACCTCAACTGGCAACCGTGCCGCCATCAAAAACGCACCAATCCCGTTTTCCCCATCCTGATGTCCAGTTTAAAGTCCGGCGGGTTGGCTTCACTTCACCACATCATTGTTTCTAAACCCATTGAGTTGCCGATTCACTGTTCCGTGTTAACAAGGAACTGAATAAGTGTGCATTTCCTTGCGGTCTGTCAGCATGAAAAAATGGGCGGCTTTAAATGGACTGTGGTCCGGTCAAGCCTCTACACACTCCTGTGTCCTTGTCTTCTAAAAGAAAAGGATCGCAGCTGCTCAGCAGACATCCACTCAGGAAAAAAAAAACACAAATGTTTCAACAGCCATAACCTTTAAAGCTGAGGAGCCACTGAAAACATCATGATGATTCACTGGCGTCTGCATTCATGTACGTTTTGCCGCTTTTGTGCTTATTTTGCACGGCTATCATGTTGCTGTTCCTGCTGCGCAGACACACAGCAGTTTCTTTACATTAAAGCGACTAAAGCATTCGTTTGAAGGGAAATGTTTAAATATCATCTTTGTTGCTGCGAACATGAACCCGTCCGAATGATGTTCGCTCCACATCCACTCCGCAGCCTCCATTTTTTTTCCTGAAGGGATTTATATACGTGTCGCGTATAAAAGAAACGCTCGGCGATGTTGGCTCTGTAATATAATCGGTCTCATCTCTCGACGCGCAGTTCACGACTACTACTACTCCTAGGTTGCGGCTGAAACGTTTGGGTGACATAAAAAAAAAAAAAGAAAAAGGGGAAAAAGAAGCCAGGCTGAGTGAGGAACCCAGATAAAGCTGCTGTGCTGAGCTGCCAGCAGGAGGTCTTTGAGTTTGTCTCCAGAAAAGAAGCAGAGGGGGGAATTTTTGGCAGCACGGCTTAGCGTAAACACTATCTGCTGAAAAACAACAGCAAAAAAAATAAATAAAAAAAGAGGGAAAAAAACTACACCCCTCTTTGAGTGGCTTTATTGAAATGCAAAGCCTCACTACTGCAATTCCTCACACAACTAAAACACATGATATGCCCCATTACTCTACCTGAATTACATGTTCAAACACCCAACCAAGATCAAGATACAACATCACAGAATCGGGCATTGTTAGTGTCATAGTGAAATATGGCTTTAGTCTAGTGAAGCTCGGCAGATTAATTACACGAAACATCACCTCAAAGGCACCCTGGGGAACCAGAGCTCGTCTTTCTCCCAGCTAGTTTTCTGTCTGCGCTTTCGAATCCCCAGTAAGGCCGTTTTTGTCCTAAACAGCTGAAGTCCTGCATGTTCGATACGTTTCCCTGCTTACACGAGTACGATTTAAATAAACCGGGCATAAGCGGACAACTGAGGATGATTTAACTATTTCAGTCAGGCGCAGGGACACATTTGTAGTAGGAAGGGTGAGCACACCCCAGGTGTGACATGCATAAATGAGGCCTTGATGGTGCATTGTAAATCTGTCTACGCCTTCAATGTGATATACATGCGGTGCATTGACAACATGCAAATACTTTCAGGGGCAAAAATTGAGAAAAACCTGAAATGAATGCATAAGACAGCAGTCTCTTATATTAATAAATAATATTTAACTTACTTTCAGCATTCAGACACTTTTCTGTCAAATTGGTATGTTTTTCCAAACATGTGGGGCAAAAGGTAGGATAGACAAGTAAAGCACAACTTCTGAGAAATGTTAATCTTCTGTCAACTAATCTGCCCAATTTTAATTGTAAAAAAAAAAAAAAAAAAAAAAGTTAAAGCTGCAAGCAGCCTCGAACTGCCCTTGCAGCTCTGTGGGAGCTCTGGCCTCCGCCAGTCGTTGCAGACGCTCTCGCGCAGTTCCCGCGCTTGTCCACCAGGCGATATGCGCCGATGCGTTCGGCAGCGCTATCTGAGGATGCACCAAAAATCTGGTGGAGATCGACTGATGCAGTGAGGAGATGTAGCTGATGGAATAACCTAAGGGGCGCAGTGGAGTCAAATTCGCCACGCCCACCTGCTCCATCGAAATCCGTCCGTGTTGGAAACCCAGTCACACCAACATGTCTTCTGTCTCTGGACACAGTTTCTCGTTGATTAGGGCAAAGGGGTCAGATAGAGACTGTTCTCAGTAAAACATGACACTTCCTGTTCTCAGGGGGCGTGGCTTAAGTGATGTCATCATTTGACCATTGGGTATTGTAGGGCACCCGATGACGATCAATCGCTGAAAGTTTGGTGCCTCTGTGAGTTTCTGTGCAGGATATATAACAGTTTCGTGTTTCATGGCAGTAGGCGGACTTTGACCCCTTGCAAAGCCCCTTCAGCATGCTCAAAAACTCACCGTTTTGATAACTAAAAATCGGCCATGCCTTATGAACAGACTGACCGAGTTTGAAGTCGATCAATAGAAATCCCTAGGAGGAGTTCGATCAAATCCGAAGGCTGTAAACGGCCAAAATGGGGTCAAAATCGGAAATTCAGTTCAAAATGGTCAACTTCCTGTTTGACTTGCACTATGACATTAATTGAATTTTCTGTGCGTCTCTACAAGTGTACCAAACTTCATTTCTCTACGATGAAGTAAGGTCAATGCGGACGGTATTTTGAAAGTTGCCAGGTGGCGCTGTTGAGCGGTCTCCAGGCTCTGCTTGTATAAGCTGAGCAGCATTTCACCAGGAAAGAACTGTTCTGCCACATCTGCTGTGCAACGTGGTTGTAAACAATATATAGTTTCTGAAGCCTCAGCACTGAGGTCTTATTTCATCTGCTGGCTCCGAATCTTCTTTCTTCTTTACAGCTGTATCATCATTGGCTAAGAGAGGAAAGACGCCTCCGAAGAGGGATTTTTCTTTGACATTGTTTGTCCCTGAGCAGAAATGATGCAGGCAGACTGGAGGCACAGCAATTCAACCTCTACCATAAACCTGTCTTATTCTAACAAAAAAAAGAGAAAAGAAATGGCCACCTAAATTTGAACACCAATATGAAACAGGTTGATATTACAAGAGGAGGAAGCTGAGTCTGAGACCCAGACATGATTTTTAATAACTGATTGGGTGTAAAGTTTATTGAAGTGACCTGATGTGCCAAAAACCAGATTTAATAATTAATTTACTTATAATTTTGATCCTTAACATACACTTATGACAGGCATATACAGCTTTGGAAAACATTTAGAGATCACTGCACTGAACACCATTGAAAACCTTCTGGTTATTCCACCAAATATTGATTTCTGAACTTTTCCTGAGTTAAAACATTGGGATTGTTGTTTCTAAATGAATATTAACTTGTTTTCTTTGCATTATTTCAGAAAATAATGTTTTCGTTATTTTTTTTCCATTTCTCATTCATTATTTGGCAAATAAATACAACATTTTTGCTTAGAATTTCAGAGACATGTCAGTAGCTCACAGAATAAAAGAATAATGTTCATTTTACTCAAACATATACCTAGAAAAAAGTAAAGTCAGAGAAACTGATCATTTTAGGTGCTCTCTTAATTTTTTCCAGAGCTGTATGTCTCACTAATTCTTCAGCCTGTTACCTTCAGATGAAAAGGAAACACTTTTCATTCACTACTTGTCGCTTTGAAAGCTTTTAGTCTAAATGTGAATCTCTTTCCAATGTTCAGCTTAGCGTCAGCCTTCGGATTACAACTGAAAAAGTGTCTTTAGCAAAAAAAAAAAAACAACAGCAAAAAAACAACAAACAATTTCTGATCATCTTCAGCTCTCAAGTTGACTCCAGTTTCAGTCAGAACTTTGTGACCACGGGTAGCGCCGCTGTTTTGACAACTGTGTTGATGAGCGACTGCGACGGCTCTCAAGGTATGAATCTTTTATTCTCTCTCCACAGCAAACATTTTCTCCTGTCAGGCTCTGGTCAGTAGCTGCTCTCACAGTTTTCTTTTGCTTAATAAAACATACGAGAATAACCGAAGTCGGCTGCTTCTTTCGCCCTAATAATTAATATGACTGTAAGTATGTATTGGCTGCCACGGATCCAGCATGAGCAGCAATCCCATACAACAGCTAAACTTAAGCCACTGGAAGCAACAGTGTGACACAGACAGGAGGATTAGCAGTGGACCACATTTCCCCTGGTCTGTGTCCTGGCCTTGTCACTGAATAAAATGATTTCCAAAAGAATCTTTTCACGCATCGTCGTCAAGGATTAGGTTGGTTTTTTTGCACATGTTGTTATATTTAGACGGATCTTTAAAAAAAACAACTATTTATTTGATGAGTCCATTCTGCTTTGTGAGGATAACTGAAGTTTTTTTTAGTTTCTTTAATGTTTTAGTAAATGTTAATCTAACTGTAGTTAGTGAATTAACACCGTCATGGATTATAATGTTTGCTGCTCTAGTTAATATTTAGGACAGCAGGATCTTAGTCAAAGTAAAGCATAGTTATGTAATTTGTTTCATTATTTAGTAGTTACGACAATGATTAGGCAAAAACAAACAAACAAAAAACCTATTTGCTTTACGTCGTTTATAATTTGCAGGAAACTATAGAGTATGAGAGTATTGGGCAGCTTGGCTAGGAAATGTGAGATGGAAAAAAAGTGGCTTAACCTCCCTTTACTTTCCATCTGAAATGTGGGAGAGTTTGTTGGAAAACTTGATAACCTGTTTCTATATTTCTAAAATTGTACTTGCGACGTGTGCAGTCAAATTAATTCTCAGTTAAACATGCATCTATCCCAAACTAGGCTCATATCTGACTTAGCACATTTACAGGCCTGCTGTGCAGAGGTTTCTCCAGGCTTCAGAAACAGGCCAGAACCCCCCATGGTGAGCTGCATGCAGTCGGCACAACCATCCTGATATAAAGTAGCCTCAAACGTAAGCGCTGCTGGTTATATTTCTCAGAACAACTTTGACTTCAAAGAAAATAGTTAAGCATGTAATTGAATTCTTAATTTCTGGAACATGACATTAAGATGCAAACGGCTGCCGTGCAGAAATTTGTACATTTTTAAACATTTATTACAGCTCTCATGGAGGTAAATATATATATATATATATATATATTCAACAGTCCTACTCTACTTAACACGCTCTCTTAGTTCTGAGTCTCAGTAGAAAGTTCCAGCTGTTTCAGACATTTTAGTTATGGCTCTAAGTGTAGATGTGGGAACATTCAGGCAATTTTTGATTCTGTTTAAGCCATTTTCTGATCAATAAACATCTATGGGGGATCAAAGTCAATCCATTTAGGACAATATCAACCAGAAAAAAAAAAAAAAAAAATCCACTTTCTTCTTCCCCAAAAAACCCCACTGCAAAACATCTAGGGGATGCAATGCATAAAAGGTTGTTGTCCAGCAGTTTCCCTGCCATGTTTCACCACAAAACAAGGCATTCGCAGGCATGAGGATTGTTGGTGGTGTTTTACTAAGCTGTGAAAAAAATTCCTCTTCTCTTTGTGGCCCTACTGCCATCTGCAGAAATACACCACTCGGCAAGAAACAACCAATCAGAGCCAGGAGGAGGGTCTTATCGCTGTAAATCCCCCTCATGTATGCGCTGCTCACACCCTCCTCCATGCTCTCTGCTACGCTACAGCTCCTTCCCCACAGCGGAGACTGCTGGAGGTGGCTTGTTAGCATGGCGGCTGATGGCGGCAGATTAACAGTTTTCATGTGACGGTAAGTTGTTTCTCCATCATTAGTACAGCTGCAGCCTGTATACGAGGTTGATTGACAGCGCTAAAACACTACTTGTTCTGATTGGTTGTTTCTTAGTGAGTAGATGGCAGTAGGACCAAATGGAGGAAAAAGAGGAGCTTTATTTTTTTCCACAGATTACCTGTGTCATGTTATGCTGTTAAGACATATCGGAAGTTTTAACAAATACGTGAAACACATAATTTTCTAAAAGTGTTCAACTAAATACTTTAAATAGGACAGAAAATAGTCTTGAAATGCAAATATTTTCCCCATAGTTTTTTTCTGTACTTATGCAGACCTTAAATATATTCAATACTTTTCCAGGTTGGGCAGAATTCCTGGTTATCTGCACTCAGAAACGAGGCCAGAGCCTATATGTAAAGCTATACATTATTGAGAAGAAACTGGGCACAAATAATTAGTGACTGAACTGAAAAACAAACAAGTGAGGAGATTTATCAGTCACCGGGAACTGAATTGATATGCGCTAAGATTTACCCAGGGAAGTGTTTAACTGAGCCAAACAGGGGGTCATGGACTGCAGGAGAGGCTGTAAGCTGAATTACAATAGTTGGAGGTGTAGCTGGAGTTTAAGGTTGAAGTGATAGAGCTGCCTTGGGGGAAAACTGGGAGGAAGGTTAACAGCTTAGCCCTGATTTATACAGCCAGATTCAATAAATCTCAAACTACAGCAGCACGCAGATACACTCAAAATACAAACTAGCTGGTGGCCAAAGCAAATAAAACAGATATCCTCTTCGGTCAAATAAAGCTCAGTTCTGTTCTTTGCTGTATCTTGCTTATTCACACATTTAATATAAAATAGAAAGATACAGTTCTTCATTGAAGTCCTTGCTATAGTAGTCTTACTTGACCTAATATTCCTTCCTTCCTGAATATATCAGATCAGACGGGTTAAAATTAAAACGGAGGTGAACTCTATCCAAAACAGACTTGATGCATTAATTTTCCCATCACTACTACACTACTAACATCTGAAAAATATTTTAAGGCATTAAAAATCTCTATCAACAAATCAAGATTATTTACTCTGAAAACCAAACTTGTTTTTTTTTTTTATTTCTGAAAGTCCACTCCAAAAATTTCTCAAGCAATTTTAACAAACTTCAGGGTTTTCTATGACTTCAGAAGTCTCATTGAGACTGATACTATCAGAAGGTCTCATTATATGTTCTAAATTTCACAAAATCATAAAGCTTTAAGTGTTAACCGTTAATTATTATTATCCTCAACCTCTGTGCACCATCACAGCAAGAACTTTGCATTTATTTTAAAGTTTTTATTCAATAAGATGTATTTTGTATTGGATCCCACAACAACCCAGCAATGAAAAATAACACAACCGAGCTCTTTTCCCCCGGAGCGAGAAAACTTTAGATGAAACTTCCACGAGGAGCAGAGTCTCTCCTGGAGGCTATTTGAATTGTAGGAAGATGAGAAATGGGAAAGCAATCTTCCGCAGCTGTGCTGAAATATAACTGCAGCAGGAATAGTAACTTGCAGGCCATCGAGCAGCCTGTAAGGGGACCACAGGCGATTCAAGCGGGCGCGGCTTAACAAGCTCCTAATGAAAGAAACTACAGTCTCTGGGCTATAAAATACAGCCCAGCTCAGTGTTAGTGGAAGAGATGAAACAAATGAGTGACTGCTGCTGTGTGCGTCTGCAGGGTCAAACGGTGTTGAAGCTGCCTCTTGGTTTTCGATCACGGGATGTCGGAGGGTCATTTGAGGCTTCGTTAAGGAAGGCAGGAGGGATGAAGTGGCTGTCACACACCGATACACACACACCGATACACCTGCACACACCTGTAAGTGGCAACACTAGAAGTAAGAGGAGATCCCTGGATCAGAAGGTTCAAATTGATAATGTAAACTACATGAATGAAACTTCGGTAGTGTGTTTCCTTGGTAAATTGTTCCAATACGGAAATATAAGTGTAAGAACATCCGTCTCTCTCTCTTTGGTGTCCCATGAGGAGTAATTAAGGTTTCCATCAGATACAAATAAAAGCAAACCCATTCATAAAATATAATTTTGAAAAAAGTAAATCAAAAGAATATTCATGATGAACAACTTGAACCAGTTTTCCCAAGAAAACCAGAATTCCTTTCAAGCATTTATCTAATGTTAAATACTTTATTCCATAGAAACACAACAGTTACCCACACATAAAAGCAAGTGTAGCGATTTGCAACAAAGTCGTATGATACAAATGTTCAAAAGCATCGCTCTGTCTACCCCATCTTGGCTCGAGCTCAGATTGTCACAGCGTTTCCTTCACCTGCAGTGGATTTTAAAGGAATGTCAATACATAGAAAAATTGATCCTTTCAGCTCCTAGTGAATAAACTGAAAGGACCAAAATAAGCTAAATTGAAATATCTCGACACAGGCCACTTCACAAAGGCTCCTACTGCTTCTTGGCTGAATAGAAACATAGTTAAACTAAGGAATCTGCTGGACGTGGCCCTAATGTTATTGCACCAATCGGTCTGATGAACTGTTCCAAATATGAAAAATGACCCCGACCTTTTTTTTAGCTGTAAAGTAAGTAGTGGATTTCTGTGTGCCTAACATTTTAAATCTGTCTAGAGTAACATTAAAAACTTATAATGAGATACGTTTAGTACTGCGGCCGCAATATGACTTCATTCTTCCACCTTAGATCTCCTCTTAGAGGTTCTGGGTTTGGACCCATCTGGATCTTCAGGTTCTGGACAGCCTGGAGGGTCAGTCGGTGGGCTGGGGACGTTTTCTACATCAGGCTCTGGCTCTAGAGATGTGGAGGGGCCTTTGGAAACGCCTGAAAAATATCATGCAGAGTTCATTTTATTCCACCGAAACCTGCTCTGGTTAATCTGAAGCATTTATTAAGGATGGTGACTCTGACTGACGCAGCCTGTCTAAGTTTGCTTTCAATACAACACAATCAAATACATATAAGTAGATCCAAGCATGTTAGCAGGAGCCACTTACTGACGTATACTTCAGGTGACTGCATACAACTAATGCCAGAAATGCTGCTAATTTGAATACATACACTGCTAAACACGGAAAGAATAGGTGAAGAGTACCTTCTGCGTAAAAAAGGAAAACAAAGTACACAGTGAAATTAATGGCATCTACTCTGTTACTGGGTTTGTCTTGTAAAGAGAATTAATGAAACAGAACACAAGGTATGCAGAAAAATTGGTCCAGGGTTACTTTCTATGCTGGTAGTGTCATAAGAAGCCTTGCAAATGCATTGAGTTTAAAAAACTCCCTAGTCTTCTGTTACAGCTTTTGGTACATCTCTTGTACTAAAACTAATGTTCCACAAGAGGTGTGATAGCGTTGAAAACTATAAAAAAATTTCATGTGAAAGTAGGTGAACAGCAGCTAGCTGCATAACACCCCTAAACCCCTACTACTGATGGTAGAGTGCATTGGTTTTTTCCCCCCATCTGTTAGCCACTTATTCAAAAATGCACAACACAAAGGTCAAGTGTGTGGTTTGGTTGCTGACTGAATGCATTAGCTGGTTTGTATAATTAACCTTAGAGCTAGGAATGTATGTAAACTGCCAGAAAGCAGCAGCAAAACCTACGGTACTTAAACTTTAAAAGCGTATTAACTTTGCTTACTTAGCCTAACAGGTAATAACCACAGCTGAGAGAAACACACTTGCAATGGGTTGGATGCAGGTCTCACACTAGCTGGCAGATAAAGCGATGCAAACGCCGGGAAAGCACACCTGTTGTTAGCTGGATGTTCTTGTTGTAGCTGGCAGCTGAAGACATGGCCTGACCCAGAGCTTGGTTGGTGCCGAGAGGAACTCCCGGGGTTTTGGCTGCTGCTGCAGAGTGAGGCTTGGCTTTGGAGTCCTTGCTGGGTTTAGTCCAAACCAGAGTATCTGTTACCTGCAGGACAGCGCCCATCTTCTGAGCCATGTCCATCAGCTGGGAGTGAATAAAAGGAACAGGTTAACAAGTCGTGACATGTAGCCACAGCTGGTTACTGACATCAGGAGCAGAGAGCTACAGCGTACCTCCAGATCAAACTCAAAGTTGCTACTGCTGTCCCGTAGTTGGTTGACTTTCCTTTCCATCTCCTGATATTGATCCAGAGCTCTCTTTTTGTCTCCGTGATTATAGAGGAATATTGCAAAGTTCAGGTTGACCATGGGGTTGGGTCTGTGGAGGCTTGGTCACCAAGGAAGAAAAGAAAACTAATGATTTTTTATAAAGTTTGACATTTTAAATAACAATTACAGTGTGGAGTCCAGGACTCACTCATCAAGATTCACAGCTTGTTCGTATGCTCTGGTGGCATTCTCTACATCTTCCAAATTAGTCAAAGCGACTGTTAATTATAGATATAAGAAAAGAGTTAGCAATAAACAAAATTCACTGGACATTGCTTTTTTTTTTGTTTTGCTAAACCCGTCCTAAAAAGTTATTTTATTTCGAATAAAAATATTAAAACAATTTAAATGCCCACAAATATTACAAAATGGCAAGACGGCATGGTTTTAAAGGATTTAAATTATACCATGGATCACTTCTCTGTCTTTGACACGGTACCTGCCAGCAACATGTAGAGTTCCCCCATCCGTGGGTTCAGATTAATGGCTGCGCTGAGGAAATGGAAAGCTGAGGCGTACTGCTGCATGGTCAGGTGTACCAGCCCCAGGTTGTACAACACTTTCCAGTCAAAGGGAGACAAGTAGTGAGCGCGCTTCAGGCAGCTAATGGCCTGTGGGAACAAGTGGGGGAGGAAGCATGGTAATTGTATCTGAGGCAGAACAATCTAGGAACAAGTGGACTTATAATGCTTCAAGGACACATGAGTCAGATTCAGTTGTGTTACAAGCCACTATTATATTACACATATGCATTAATGATAAGCAGGAGAAAAGACATGGATACAGTTTAGTTTATATTCTGACCAAAGAGTACCTCCTCCACAAGCTTAATTATCTCGCCCCCCGTGTTTGAACAAAAGCATTTTTTCTGACAACGTCAACAGGATTCATAGATAGACAATAATTATTTAAATCAGGATAACAAATCAACAAAATAAGTAATAGAATAGAGGGAATCAATGTGCTGCAATGGCTCAGTCAACGTAAAAACCTCAACTTTATTGAAATGCTGTGGTGGGATCTCAGAAACAGAAGCATGCAAACTTTAATGAACTGTTGAAACACTGTGAGGAAGAGTGGCTCAACATTTAGCCATAAGGATGTGAAAAACAGAGTAAAATCAAGCAGAAAACAACTTATTCAACATAACTGCCGATAGTGTTTCTGCAGCTATTAAAATGATGGTTTTCAGATGCACGGTCTGCATAATTTAGCTTCAATTTTGCTCAATAAATGACAAGTTTAGAATCTGATGTGCTCTGGAGGTAAAACATTAAAAGTTTCTCAGCCTATGTCCAGCTCATTTCAATGATGTGCTTATATATAAAATCTCTGGTGCTCAAATCCCATTAAGCCGCTCTAACTGCTGTGCTACGGCTTCTTTCCTCCAAGCAAAACACAAAAACACAGCATCACTCACCGCCACGTACTTCTTCTTGCCAAAGAAGCACATGCCAATGTTGTTCCAGAGAGGGGGGCTCTCCGGCACGGCGCACGCTGCCACTCTGTACTTGTTCATGGCCACATCAAAGTCACCGTGGGTTTGCATCATGCTGCCTGCGGCCAGGATGGCCTGGGAAGAAAAGGAAAAAAAAAATCTGTGATTAGAGGCATATTAGAGGAAGATGTACGCTTTGAAACAGAACATGATGAGAGTCTGACTGGAACATCTGAGTGCGATTGACCTTCCGCTTCAAGTGAACCGCTGTGAAAGAGAAACCTCAGCGCTGCCTTCAGGTGTTCAGCAGGAAACTTACGTTTGAACTTGAAGAGTGATGTTGTGTCAACAGCCAGCATACCTTATAATTGTTGGGGTCAAAAGTGAGGGCATTCCCAAGATGCTCGAACGCTTTCTGGTACTTCCCGAGCTAGACAGGGAAAACAAAATATTATTATTACTTTTTGTTTTAAAAGTACAGATTAAATCACAGAAAAGGCTGCAAGCAACTTCACCCACCTCCAAAAAAAGGAGGCCGAGAGTGGTCAGGAGTTCAGTGTTCTCTGGAGAGAATCTGCATGGAGAACGGAGCACGTTAAATGACAAATGTCACATCATGCTTGTAATTACATTTAATGCCTGGGCTTCTTTGAGCAGAGAAGCTGCTGATTATGCCATCAGGCTTTATTTCAGCTTAATTGTAGCGTGTTAATTATGACCTGTGTGGCCCAAAGAGAAATGTAGAGCGGAGGCACATCGACTCTAAAATAAGACTCACAGTGGTGCGTCTCATTAAAGGCAGCACAAGTATTAGGGCATTTGATTAATTCATTTGGCCTCAACAGGAGGTAGCCATAATGAGCGCTATTACAGACACTGATGTCATTTTTCTTATTTACACCATAGACTCGTGTTTAAAAATTCAGCAAACTGAAAATGGGGTGAATTTATAAGGAAGCTGGAAAGGTCCTCGGGTAAAAAATATGGTGAAGATGGAGCTTTTGGATGGAATAAATGACAAATACTTCCTGCAGGGAGCTCTAAAGGCTGGAAATCATTGGATAAACAAAGGAGGAACAAGTTGAAAGCAACTCCTGAAAGAGTTTTAGAAACTTCAACTTGAAATAAGGGATAAAATTGCCATTACACAGCCTTGCAAGTGCATTTAAATCCTTGGACTATAGCCATTTTATGTGACAACACAAAGCAGTGCATAACTCAGAAGTGGAAGAAAGGAGGTAAATAGTTTTCCAAACTTTGGATATGAAGACATAATACTGTAAACAATTATGAAACAAGCAGTAAACATTACATTTTAGGAACCTCTCCACCTGCTTCCCCCATCTAGAGATTTTTGCTCATATTTTGTTTATAAAAATTGCCGACTCGGTGAGATTGGATGGAATGGGGATTTCCACATCTTCTCACAAATTTATTTTATTGGATTTAGGTTTGAACTTTGACTGGGACGTTAGTGACAGACTGCTACATTCTAGGTGCCCAAAGGAGAGTTATCACAGATCCTTCCTCCCTGCAGTTATCAGATTCAATAACCATCACTATAGAGTATACTCCAAAAAAACTCAATAAGTATTCACATACATGCTGACGTCTGCACATCTCTGTTGTACAGTCTGTATTGTATAGTCTTTAATTTTCAAATCCACATGGACGGTTTGTACTTTAAAAAAAATGTTTTGGGCTCCAAAACATTTTCTAATAACTGCAGTGTTTATGTTGAAATTTTGCCTGTACTACATAGTACGTTGTCCTTTATTCTGGTTTTATATAGTTCAGATTCTTATATTTGAGTGGGACAATAAAGTATTCTTCTATTCTATTCCAACAAGATTATGCTTTTGAGATAAAAACCATTACTTTGTAGCTTTAGCTCTAATGTTAGGGTTGCCATTAACTTATTTTGCTCCCCAAGAGCTGGATAGACATTAATGATCACTAACAAACCTCTCAGGCCTTTACAGAGCAGGTTTTTTATACTGACTTTAAATGACAACAAATGGACTAATTAGTTGGTGTCTAACTTAACACACTGGATTTTGGATCGGAGTAGCAGAAGAAGGGAGCCTGAATGCACGTGAACGCCATTTTTAATTTTAATTTTGTTGTTTTAAAAAAAAAACTTTGAAACATGAATGTCATTATCCTTCAGTGGAGGGGAAATGTTATGTGCTATTTTGGGTTGGTGTTTGACTTAAAAACAACCGCTTGTCTGCTCAGTGGTTGCTAACAGTATGAACGTTTAAACCTCACTTACTCCACTGCTCTCTTGTACACTTCGATGGCCTTGTCAGCGTCTCCAGCCAGCAGATGAACTTTCCCGAGCATCACGAAGGTCTTGTCATGTTTATTTGTCTGCAGAGCGGCGTTTAGATGTTCCTCAGCCTGACGGAAACAGAGCATCAAAAATAAATAAACTTCCCCCTGGAGGCAACAGCTAAACTTTTTTTACTGTGTAATGTTGGGAGTACTCACAATTTTGAAATCTTTGATGAAGTAATAACACACACCCAGGTTATGACTGATCTCCTATGGTGAGAGAATGTCAGATGTGTTGCTCTTAGTTTAATTTGCTAATAAAAATAGCATGCAAGAAAGTTTAGTGGAAACTGGATGCTGAAGTGAAAGAGAGGATTCGAAATATTTGGACCGGTTTTTCCTCAGCCTTCCAACAAAGTTGCTGTTTAACAAAGTATTGTTGAGAAAAAAGACAGTTCACTGAGAGTACTTTCCGTTCAAGATGTGAGGAGAACTTCACGCTGCGTTTTTGGAGTCTAAGATCCCAGGAAGCACAAGTTAACACTTTTCTTTCAGACTTCAAGGGAAAGCAGAAACTCCACACTGAGATGTGTGTGGGTGTGTATTGTTTAGCTATTCTATTTAGGACCTTCTGTGTCATATTCACTAACGTTCTGAAGGTCCCATCAGCTAAAGCCTGGTCCTAATGCAGCTTCTTTAAGAGTCGGGATCAAATTAATCGATTATTGAAATAATTGTCTACTAATTTAATAATCGATTAATTGCTAAATTGTGTATACAGACATATAAGGGTCCTTTTTTAAGAAACCCTACATTTTAAGGGAAATAATCAAGCCAAAGCTGTACTAAACTATATACATTTAGCTAAAAATATACAATTTTTAAGACCAAATAAACAAACTGTCTGTAAATGTGTTCTACCCAGAACTCTCCAA
Source organism: Xiphophorus couchianus (assembly GCF_001444195.1). Classification (NCBI taxonomy): domain Eukaryota; kingdom Metazoa; phylum Chordata; class Actinopteri; order Cyprinodontiformes; family Poeciliidae; genus Xiphophorus; species Xiphophorus couchianus. Next base: position 26,502,257 of record NC_040231.1, on the reverse strand, counting down.
GTGGCAAAGTTATAACTTCACCTGGATTAAATGCCGTAAAAAAAATTCCTATTAAGCAAATTTATCTTTTTCCCAAAAAAAATTTACACATTAGCCCTACACTGTATTGATGTTAAGTCAAGCAGAAACAACTGAGCTTTTCTCTATTGATTACTAAAATAATTGTTAGTTGCAGCCCTAGTATAGTGTGAATATTGTTAGGGTTAGTGTAAAAAAATATGTGTGTGGGTTAGACACAAATGCAGTTACTAAAGTGAATGGAAGTCAATACAAAGACTTGTACAGCTAGAAATATGAACCTATGTGTGTGTGTGTGTGTGCTATTTACCCAGTCTTTCTCATTAAGCTTTGCTGCTTCATGATAGAACTCAATAGCTGCTTTGTGCTTTCCAAGAAGAAATCTAGGAAAATAATATAAAAAGAGTCAATATGAGAAATTAACCTGAGATATAATTTTGTACTGAGCCATTTCTACGAAACAGAGAAAAGCCTCCACAGGTAGGTGAATTTAGTGAGATGATATCTATAAAATTACTGTTCCTCACCTCCCAGCAGTTTTACAATAATTACTAGGAAGTCCTCCTATGCCGATGTTGTTAGTTAGTGAGGGGGGCTCGATGCACTCATGCAGGGTTCAGAGCAGCAGACTTACAGTGATCGGGCCACTTGCTTGAGGTTGTCTGAGCTGCTGGGATTAAGGATGGCGCAGCTCTGAAACAGCTCCAGGGACTCCTGGATCTTCCCCTCAAGACGTAAGATTAGTGCTGGATAACAACAAAGACATGGCATAAAAAGAGGATATTCATCTATGTGAAGAAAAATAGAGAAAGGACAAGAAAAAAAAATCAAAGGCACTGCATGCCATCCAAAGAGAGGATTTGGGGAAATACACCACATACCGTGGAGCTTGGTAGAGCTTTTTTTTTTAAATTCACTGCACCTTTTAATTAATATCACATATACGGTAAAAGTGAGAAGGAAAAGACGGCAGCAACGTCTCACCTTGAACATATATGGCATATTCACACATCCCATTGGTTTCCTGGAGTTGCTCTTTAATGATCACCTACAGAAACAGAGAAAGAGAGGCAGGTGGATGTTAATTTGATGAAGTGGATGAAATACTGAAGAGGCATTTTGCTTAAGAGAATTTAATATAACTTACTTCAATAAGTTAAAGTCATTTTAAAATACATTAAAAGAAAAAATCCAACTGGCATTATGGGTTTGATACCTCTCGCTACTGCTTGGAAAAATAAAATAGATGAACAATAACTAGCATCTTCCAATAAAGAAGGATAACTATTTAATAGAGCAATCATCAATTAAGGTCCAAATTAACTTTTTTGCCTTGCCTAAGTCTTTGAGTTGAGCAAAAACCATTCTAAACCATTTATAATAGACTGAATATATTTTCACCTAATATCTGCAGTTAGAATTTAGATTAAAATTTAATTAATTTTCAAAGTTCCTCAATATATTTTTTAGTCTTCTGTTAATAAAACATGCATCAATCTGTGTGGGGTGAACTCAAACAGGCAACCCTAGCGCTGCACCATCACTCCTAAAGGACTGTACCAGCCATTTAAAAGATGCATTAAACTTAACATTAAAAGCAATATTATTGAAAAATATTACAATACACAAATCATTTGCAATACATTTGTATTTTGCTTACTTAAGTGTTTCTAGTTGGTTTCTCTAATGCTTCTAACATTATGATCTGAGTCAGTTGTGTCAACACATTTGACACAACTGGTGGATTTTGATGATGGAGTTTGGCAAAATGCAATGCTTAATGCTTGTCCATAATTGGTACTTGTATTATGTTTTTATGATTCTTTGTCTTATTTTAAATAGGGATTAAAGCTAGGCCAGGTTTAAAGTTGACGCTCTGAACCGGGTGCGAGCCAAACGTGCCGGCCTCACGCGCCTTCACACTGCCTGGTCTTGCACCTATGAATTTTTTAACTCGGTAAGGATCACACGCGCCACTGTTCAAAGTTAATTATGCTTTGTTTCAAAGCATAATTAACTTTGAACCAAATTGAATGAACTAAAGAGCAAATTGCTATATACAGAAATTGTACCAAATAGTTTTGAAAGTGCCTTACTATTTTGTTGTGAAATAAAACTGAACTGAAGAGACTTCTTTTCCAAAGACACAGTATGTGTCTTTAGAGTATATATAGATATTATATATAGAGTATATATAGCAGTTGACTTGTCAATGCTCTGTTTTAAGTTTTACCCTCCTGAGAAGGTATTTATAGACTTCAAACAACCTCAAATATCCTATCCGACTAATTTCAAGTCATTTTCACAGTCGGATTAATGAAACTTCACAGCAGGAAATCAGATTAAAAGTCTAGGTTGGAGTTTCTGCAGATTAAAAGAATGTGCCGCGTTATCGCGTAGCACGAGGCTGATCTTCACAGTGAGAGCAAGAAGGCGTTATTGCAGGAACACGACTTACTGTTGCAAGCATCCATTCACAGAATGCTTTCCATATTCATGTAGAAATACAGCAATTACTGCGGAGAACAAGCAGAGTGGCAAACTGACGTGGGTATTTACCGAGCACTCGGCTCAATCATGCTTCCCTTCGTGTGTTCGGACCAGATCTGACAGTGAACACACATTGGTCAATGACAGAATGAGCCACGGGGAGAATTTAAATCATTTACCTTACAGGTCTCATAGTCTTTGCGCACATAGTGCTGGTGGATCAGCCAGTTTCTTCTCTCCACAATAGGAAGCTCTGGAGCTGGATGACATGACAGAAAGAGAGAGAGAAAAAAACTAATTGAAAAGAAACTGGGGGATATTTTAGTCACGCTACATTCTTCAGCTCTGGTGATGTCTCGTTTTGTCGAGAGATAAAAGATTAATTTTGCACGCGCCCTCCTTTTGCAGTCATTAAAAGGTGTCTGATCTGACAGTAAGCCCAGATGTTCCCCTGCAACCTCAATCCACTAGCTGGATTTAAGTCAATTCACCTGACACACTGGAGATATTTGCTTGTTAGCTAGCTTTCATTTAAGAACAGATGGCTCAGGCTGGAAGCGGTTACGTCTGTGTATGAATGCTGTTTTTTTTTTTCTCTCATATTTCGACAAGCGAATAAATAATCTGGAAAGAGCCCCTACCTCTGCAGTCTCACGCACGTCTTTGATGCGACAGTTACCATATAGCTGTTAAGGCTTCAACCAACCCCAGGCTAAACTTTAATCAACTCATCAGTCAGGCTGTAAATGTCACCTTGCACGCAAGTTTTGCCTAACAAACACTTGCTTTTTTCCCCCCTCCACCACTATCTTTCTCCTTTAACATCTTGGCAGGTTGAGATATTCTTCTTGTTGCCAGGGCAACGCTGTCTCTCGGAAGCCAGGTGCTTGTGACAGAGAGCGTGCGGAGATTGAATGAAAGTGGGAGGCTGAGGGAATGAGCAGCACAATGTAGGGCTTTAGAAAAGGGTTAGGCAACCTCAAGAACTAAAGCACAATGCTCCAAGTTCTCTTCCCAGCAGAGAGCAACATTTCATTTCACAAGGAAGGAAAATGTAATTCCAGCAGAAGCAAGTTTGATTCCAGTAATCCTGTTATCTCACACCTACTACCTTTCCCTCCGGGGCTAAAAATAGGATTCTATATATTGTAAAATAAAGTGCTGTAGCTTTGAGTCTGTCAGCGACATTGTAGAGAGAGGGAGGGGTGTTATTAAAAAACAGAGTATAACAATACAGTGTGAATCCCCCACTACCCATCCATCTGTTTTTTTATCTGCCAGGACTTGAAGCAGAACTCTGATCATAATTTGCAGGAAGAACCGGAACCGATTCTAAATGCTTCACAGAAATCCAGGTAAAAACTGGATGGGTTCACTTCATCACGAGTCAAAACGGTCCCGTTTGTGGAGACCCAATCGGATTTGTTCGTTCTGAAAGAGCGACGGTGTGCTTGTCTGTTGGATTCCTGGATCTGAATTCAAAAACAACAAGGCAGATTTGGAGAAGAGAGAGCAAAAATATCTGTGACACGCAACTACAGGGGGAAACAAGAAAGGCCCAGCATGTGGTGTCCCATAAATAGCTGTGTAGGGGAGGGAGGCAGAAAAAAACAAAAAACCTTATCCCAAACATAAAGGAATTATGGCATTGTTGTATTGGATCTGGCTAATGCTAAGCTTAGACTAGCTTGTGTTTCAGACACATGTTAAAGGAGGATAAGAGCAGAGAAGAGGCGTGCTGAGATCAAAGGACACATGGGGAGATTATAAGAAAAAAAGAAAAAAAAAAGATGATAATTTTTTGGGAAGTTTTCCCCTTAGAAAACTTCAGAAATCCCCTCATCTCGTTGGGTCGTTTAATCTTACGCTGCTGAAACATGCTGCAAAGGAAACAGTCATGTTTGCACCTTCTGAGCTTTTTATCCAGGAAAAGATGCTGGGCTGCACTGCAGATAACCTAATAATAGACCATAATACTCTTGTTGTGCACAGCATAATTAACTTTGAGCCTGCATTAAATTATTCTAATTGCATTTCATGATAGTAATTATAGAATATATAAACCTTCAGTATCCATGGACACAATTAATATCGGCTTTGTTTCTTTTTATCTTATTACTTTTAGGATTTAGACTTTTGACAAACAATTTAAGGTAATGATTACCAAAAAATAATAAGCTGTATGTAATAATATGTACATATTAAGAGGGTCTGTTATAGTTCTACTGTTTAGGTCATAGCGGCATATTATAAAACTATCCATATTTAAAGTTGTTTTATTGCTTCCTAGAATTATTGCTGTTTCACTTAAAATAGTGAAACAGCTCTTCATAAACACACATTTACACAGTTGATCTACAGTATATTTACCGGTACTTAGATCAACTGGACAAACTATGATCTGCTGATCTGAAGACTTGACTGTATCAAATGTGTTGTGGCTCCATGAATTTACTGGGCGTGGTTTGATTTTGTAATTTGCACTTTTGAGAACATCATGTCCTAAATCGTTACATATGGAGTCCCTAGTCACTTAAATAAGTCCTACTTACTTAAATTGCAGATTGGCCCCAATGTAACGTTCAGGTCTGGTGAAAGTTTTTTATATCACTAGATGAAACACATGAATAATGTTCATTTATGATCAACATCAACTATACAAAACAAATCAATTTCTTTACCACATTTTTATTCTTGGATCAAAAGAAGAACAATATATAGAGTCGGTTTTATAATAAGCTTCAGTATTATAGCTAGAAACATAGAAGTCAGACCCAATTTTATGTGACAACACAAAGCAGTGCATAACTCAGAAGTGGAAGAAAGGAGGTAAATAGTTTTCCAAACTTTGGACATAAAGACATAATACTGTAAACAATTATGAAACAAGCAGTAAACATTACATTTTAGGGACCTCTCCACCTGCTTCCCCCATCTAGTTTTTTTTGCTCATATTTTGTTTATAAAAATTGCCGACTCGGTGAGATTGGATGGAATGGGGATTTCCACATCTTCTCACAAATTTATTTTATTGGATTTAGGTTTGAACTTTGACTGGGACTTTGGTGACAGACTGCTACATCATTCTAGGTGCCCGAAGGAGAGTTATCACAGATCCTTCCTCCCTGCAGTTATCAGATTCAATAACCATCACCATAGAGTATACTCCAAAGAAACTCAATAAGTATTCACATACATAATTATAAAGACAGGTTTGATGAAAAAAAAACACAAGAGGATATGATTAATCTTATGACAACATCAAAAAGATAATATGGAAAATTAAGATGACAAAAAACAACCTTAATTTACTATGAATATTCCTCTCAACATGATGGCTCAGCAGCTCAGTATGTCAAACCGAAGAGAGAGGGTGACCTCTGCAGGCAGATCATGTCTTGGCAGTTTTAAACAGAAAGAGCATTAATGGCAAACTGAATGGAAAACAAGTTGGGTTGTACCTTTAGGTGCACGGCGCTTCTTGGCTTCAGTAGGAAGTGTCAGCTGTAATAAATGAAACAAAAACAGGTGAAACATGTGAATAAAAACTGGGACAGGACCAATGGAACACATATTCAGTGTTTCAGTATACAACTTCTTCAGCAGGTACTACTAAAGACATGTATCCGACACCATGAGAATAAGAAATCTTGTTTGGAAACCCCATTCCAATCCCTTGTGGAGCGCTGAAAGCTCATGATAATGTGCATAACATGAGAAATAGCATCTTAACAGTTAGATTTTAATTATATTTATCTTCTGAGATAATGTTTACTTAATGACAACACTCAAGTCAGATTTATCTTGACCTGAGGGTCAAGATTGACTGTGTTAGTTTCTTTCTTAAGTATGTAAGTAAGAAGGTAATAATTAGGAAATATAAACACTGAAAACTAAGGGTATTTGTTTTAGGGGGTCATATTGCATTTTAATGTTTTTCATAACTTCCTATGTGCATAATAATGTGTTATCAGCCGTTTTGTAGGTCCAGACTGAGAAGAGCTGTTCTCCCAAACAACAGGGCCAGATACTAAAACTGTGAGGATTGCCTGAATGTGAGACATTTGATCGATAACTACCAACATGTTGGTTTGGCACACACAAAAACAATAGGCATAGAACTAACAACGCTCAATTTTAGACAAATTAACTGAGTTATAAGGAGACAAGGAGTGCTGCAGTTGGATTGCACAAGTTAAGTGTGTTTTTAAAATTATTGCAAGAGTCTGGAGAAATTAATACACTTCAGGACTAAAATAATAAAAACAAAATAAAAAAACAGATTCATCTTCTACTACTGTGGTTGTCAAACTGATAAGAAAAAATTAAAAATATCATTTATATTTATAAACTGATGTGTATATCATACTGTATGAGTCGGTTTACATGGTTCCAGCTACACTCAGTTACCTTTACGTGTCGGTGTTGGCAATGTAGCATAAGCGTAACTTCCTGAAGGACTGGTGTGGACATGTCACCAACTCTGGCATGAAGGGGACCAATATTTCCTGCACCTTTTTCTTCTTTATGTGCATGCATCTATGTAACTCGGCAGCAGATGCACGTTGTATTCAAAGCATTAACAGCCAGGTAAGGATTTTTAAAATTCCTTTGCAAAATGTAAATGGCAAGTTAGCTCAGTGATTTAGTGGATTGGACATCACGTGTTTTACTGTGCGCACCGTGGCAGTGCGCCACAAGCGTTGTTGCTTTACATTGAGTCAGGAATATCGGTGGTCAGGGAAATGACAAAATCAAGCAAAGAATCTGAGAAGGGGACGCAAAGTTTTGAGATTAATTACCAACACTACGGTAGCAAGATAACAAGGTCCAAGGGGATCACATTTCACAGGTCAGTAAAAAGCTTTAATTAAAAATATATATATAAAGAAAGTGTGTGTATGTTAGTTATGCTAGCTTAACGTTTATCACCTTAACATGTACTCTTGCTGCGCAGTTCAGAGTATTTCAATTCAATTTACACAAAACATAAGGACGTGCAGGTGTTTAAGTTAAGCAATCATCAAATAGGATGAAATATTTTATAAAGCATAAAGGGCCAAAGTTTGTTCAATTTTAAATTGTGGCTCCTATTAAATTAAATTATGGGCAATTAAAAAGAGAAATTCGCTTTGTTCTCTCTTGTGACAGAAACCAAACTATAGATTTATTAGCAGAGAGAATATATATTTTACATATCCAAACATGAGCATCTCAGCTTTAAGCCACATTTTGTAGAATCCAGTAATATTGATGGTCACTCTACTCACCAACTGCTCCAACCAGACCCAAAAAAGGTTTTGCATCTTTATTATTTGCTATATTAAAGACACATTATGTCTCATCTGCTATGTGTAAGTCAGCAGGGCAAAGGATTTCCAAACCAGCTGAGGGACAGCTGTGGAGTCAGAATCACATAATTGAAAAATACAAAGTTTGTACTGACAAGGATTAATTTGGTTTATACAGAAGTTACTTATTTTGTTTTTGAAATGCTTAATAACATTTTGATTGTTGCAGAATCTCATGTTGTCGATGTTTTTAGCACTTGATAAAATCAGACAATAAAAGGAAACTGTGATAATTCTTCACAAAAAATATTACTAAACTGTAGGGAAGCCTTCAGCAAATACAGGCTGATTCCATAAATTAGAATATGACTGAAAAGTTCCTTTTCACCAAGTGAAATACATTATATAGATTAATTAGATTACACATGTCTTAACATATTTATATTTCATAGTATGTTTAATATCTCCTAAAAACTTATTTCCGAAAGGTACTATTAATCTGACAAGCCTGATCAGGACGTATATCCTAATTTATTGGATAAGACTGTATGGTATTCACATGTACGTTTTGGCTTTATTCTTAGCACTAGAAAAGAAAAGGCCTTCCAGTAACTGGGTGCATCATCACCTGCTCCTCTTCCTCCCCGCCAAGTTTCAACACAAAGTTACACCCTTGCAATGTAGTGCATTCAACCGGACAGTATGACAGCCTCTGATTTTGTCATTTAGACATAATTATTATTAGAATACAAGTCGTTAAGAAGAGCCACCGAAGAAAACTGCTAATTAAGGAGAATTTACAGCAGCTGAGTATACATTTAACACACGCATGCGCAATCCAATTGCCTTAAACCGTCCACTTCTATACATTTTAATGCTTGCGAAACGAACGCAATGGTGGCTTTAATAAAGCAAGTCGTAATGGCATATATTTCAAAACCTCATAACTATTACACAAGTTAATTGTAGTTTGCAGCACGTAATGTAGTGGGCTAAAATGGCAAACAACGCACATCCCCAGGACATTAGTTTCGTCTGCTTTTAGCTCCAGCTGTAAGCGCTCCCGTTTGAGTTTTGCAACGAGATAAAGAGGATTAAATTTGAAAAGTTGTAGCTAGCGGTCTTCGTAAGCTCCGGCTTAGCGGCAGCTACCAGGCGGTTAAAATAAGCGCAGTTACAGAGCGTACTTTTAGTAAAGGTGCCGTGTTGCCCCACGGAGCGTCTCTCTATCAAACGGTTCAATGTTCACCCTGCAAAGTCAAGACTCAATTTATGATGTACACTCACCACCGTAGCGTTCTCCGCGTCCGCCATCTTGAGACGATCAACAGCAGAAGCCGTTGCTATAGTTACGAATGGACGTGAACGGAATGACGTCTATGAATGTTAATGAGTACAATGAGGGACCCTGCAACTTGAGAGAGAGAGAGAGAAAAAAGAAAGAAATCACCCTTCGAGGTGAAAACCTGCAATAATGAAGGCTTGACTGCTTTAAATAAATCTTCAGCCTAGGAACTAGCAATATAATTTCCTCATTACCTTACAGATTGTGCTCTCAATGTTTTATTTTTAACTGGAGTAAGTGTACAGCTTCTAAAATAATTGTATTGGTCAAGAAAAAAAAAGCAAACACCTAAATCCATTATGTTAAAATCATACAAGTGTATTGTAACTGTTTCAAATGTCCTACATCTATAATATAGCTTATGGCTCAAATAAACCACAACCATGGACTGTTTGCTGTTGCCATCATCCTTATTACATATTAACAGACCTGTTATATGCTTACATTTAGAGGTTGGTATACATTTATATTGGTTTTAAGCATCATAACATGTCGGTGCATTTTTGTAGGAACATTAAGAGAAATGAGCTTCCTTAACCAGTCATGATACAAGGAGATCGAGTAAAAAAAGCAAACCAGGATGACTGACTCGATATCCTTTTCACTCATTACTTAAGGCGTTGGCAGGTAAAATAAATAAATTCTTTAGTTTAAATCAATGTTTATTGCTTGTTCAAACACAACTATTTTCCAACACATGCCCATCCAGTAAATAGTTTAAATAAACATATGTACAACACATTTTGATCATAACAGGAAACTACAATACAATCCTTCCACAGACATACAATCCTTCCACAGATATACAATCATATTAATTTTTTTTGGAACTAGTTAAAAAGACACAAACATGATACCATAAATATAGAAGTCATGAGTTTTATATACAATTACATGCCAAGTCTTATAAATCCTAGTAACCATGAAGTAACTTGGTAATATTTACTATGTCCCCTGTAAGTATTCTGGTTTTTCAGACCATCTAGTATTCATCAGTAATTTTGCACTAAACCTGAATGCATTACTTGGTAATTACAGGAAGGCTCAGTTATGACTGAAAACAGACATTTCCTTCACAAGTAAATATTGAATAAAAACTTAGCAGCCCCCTCAAAGATCACATCTTCATTTACCCTTTTAAACACATTCCATCAAAACTCAGTAAGCCGATTAAAAGCGAACAAAGACAAACCTTCATCCCATCACCTTCATTAGTAATCAGCTCACGTACATCTCATATATAAAAGAAAAGACTAACAAAAAAACCACACCAAATTTAGAGAGCAGAAAAACAGTAACAAAATTTACAACAAAAAACAAAACTTGGTACATAGTTTGTTGTAAGTACTAACGCTCAGATCAGAATGATACTTTATCCACCTTATTCCTGGGAGGCTTACTGGGGAAACGATTATGGGTCTTACTTCCGGCGCCCACCGGAAGCAGTAGTATTTCATTGTAATTTGTAGGGTTTTTGGCTAATCTATATTCATGATAGAAGTTGCATCTCTCTTTTCGGTTGTTGTACAATATTTAGTAAAACTTGTTTAAGGACACTGTCTGCTATCAGAGAACTGCTAAAACAGAAGATTGTAATTATGTGTTTAATCACGGGGAGAGGCAGGAACACAGCGTTAAGTTTTATAACGGAATAACCGTGAATTAACAGCACAGCTAGCAGCTCGTTTCTCTGAAGAACTGACAGTAATAAAGAGGAAAAAAGCAGAGAACTTCTGAGCTGCAGGTTTGTGCCGACAGTATAAAACAGCAGAACTACATAATATTAGCTTGGTGTGATGTGAATTTTATTTTTCATTTAAATTTAAAAAATAATAAAGTTCATGAAGTGGCTGCATCAAGTGTGTTTTATCATTATGTTTGGGCCAGCAATAAATTTCTGTAAGATAAAATAAAATATCTGGGTTTATTTAGTCCATCAGAACCAGAACCCCGAGGTTCTGGTTGCTGAGTGACGCTGCAAATCAGCGGAGAAATGACCGCAGCTGCTGCGCTTCAGACCGTAATACGGATAATCTTCCCCTACTGGACTAGAACCGAACCACACATTAACCTGTTAACGAGTTGCTATCATGTAAACAAATGGTGGTTCCGGTTTGCGCCGGAAGTCGCGCCCATAAATCACGCAAAGCCTAATGGGGCCTAGGAATAAGGTGGATAGGCTCTGGATGCTATATGGTGAAGATCAACTCATTAATAATCATACACCAATATCAGATTTGTTCTTAAGGTCTCGTTTTGGTTTGGCTAATTTGTTTTAAACCAGCTTCAGATAGCTGCACATTACAACATATTGCACACTGATAAAAGGCAGTCTCAAATGTCAAAACTACCAGGCCATGTTCAAGGCATGCTTGCGTCAACATTCTTGTTTTAGCTGTGTTTGAGATGCAGGATTTATACACGTCATAATGCCATTTTGTGAGTTTCTGATTGTTCTTTTGGCAAATTTCTGTAAAATGATCAAAGTCTGTTCCGTACAACTAATCGTACTGTTTACATGTAGTCACGGCTTGCTGGTTAGAAAATACTAGCCTGAGTCCTCCAGGTAATTTTCTGGAGCAGTTTAATTCCCTTGGTTATTGCTGAAGGCCCCCTGGGCAGCAGAGGTGGCAGCAGAGGTGGCAGCACTAGAGGCGGCGCTCTGGAAGGTGCGGTTGGTCAGGACTCCCTGGGAAAACTCCTGCTGAGCCTTGGAGAAGCTGGCGCCTGAATTTCTGTACTTGGAGTGGACCTGGGATAAGAATCATGAAGATTATGACTCGTATAGGTTATTCAGAAAAATACATTTGATAAAAGTCAACATTTAATTTGCATGACATTTACCTGAAATACTCTGCCACACAAAGGTATTCACCCCATTGGATGTTTTTAACCTTGTTTTTGCTTTTAAAAATTATGTTCAACAAAATCTGACTTATGACAAAAAAACGAAAAAAAGCCAAAACAAAAAAAAACTGCAGTGAAGTTGTTCTAAACCCTTAGCAGATACCAAAAGACTCTTACTGTGGTCCTGTTCAGCCAGACCACTTTCTCCCAAAACCGTACTGAATCCCTAATTTAGATGTTCAAACTTTAGATGCACTTATATGCCCTTTTTGTTTTTTCTCCGAAGAGTTTTTGCGGCGCTAGTGGCTCGTATTTTTTCGACAGTAGGCAGACAGGAAGGAGGGTGAGGAAAGGGGGGAAGACATGCGGCAAAGGTCGTCGGTACCGGGAGTCGAACCCGCGACGTCCGTGTTGAGGACTAAGGCCTCCAAACGTGGGGCGTGCTAACTCCCTGCGCCACCACAGCATGGCCTATATGCCCATTCTTAATGCGTTACCAATGTTTTCTTTGGTCCCTGTAGTCCCAACTGCGTTTTAACTCATCTCCATATTGACCCCTGTGGTAAGTATTATCTGTAGCCACCTGAATAATGGTGTATAACCAAGCTGCAGGAGGTAGACTTTTGTTTGGGTCGTAAAATGATCAAATTTATTTCACTCGGTGACCTGAAAAATCTACTTATTTGGTTGGTAGAATTTCTTCAATAAAATTAGCCTACCATTAAAATTGAAGACTACATCTACTTTGTTTTGTAGAGGTCTAAGCACAACTGTATGAAATATAAAAACACCTGCAGTGTAAAAAATGGGTAATGCTTGCACCTACCATTTTCAGCAGGATGACACCCAACACAGCGTTGACGGTGAAAAAACCAGCCACTACCATCATAACCACGGCAACTGCCAAGTTCGTACGAATCATGCTAATTGATGAGATCCATCCACTGTAAAAAACCAACGACAAAGAAACATGACCACGTGTTTGAATTTTTCCTCTTCAGTCAATGCTACACATGTCTAAAAAAAACGCTCCTACAAATTGCTGAGTTTGCTAGCATCCAAGCTATCCCCGCTGATACTTGGAAAATATGAAACTCGAAAGAACAGAAGATGAAAAAGGCTGTCAAGGATTAATACACAACATGATGCTGAAAATAAACCCAAGAAGGAAGGCTCTGCGCACTTACAAAAAAAAGCACCCCACACAAGATAGGTCAACAGGAATCTGTCAAAGATATGCAAGAGAGTAGAAAACAGGAAAGAAATAACCACCAAAACATTTAGCTGTGAGTTGTGCATGCACTTTTACAAACCTACACACATTATCATGCTCATACATACTGAAGGACAAATGAAATCAATGACAATCTACCAGTACTAAACTCACCTGTTTCCCCATGAGGGAATGCCCACTGATTGGATAATGTACACTGCCACTTGGAAGAAGAAAACAAAAAAGAAGAAAAAGAAGCTGAAGGAGCTGTCAGACCTATGGATGAAAAAGAAAAACAGACATTGTACGTGTAGTGTAACATTTAAAAGTTCAACTTTCATGTTACGGAAACACATAAAAGGCAGAAAGTGCTTAGGAACCAGTTGTTGCTAGAAGAATCTCAGCACTCATTGTAACAACTCTTCAACTCTAAACATGGTGGGTTAAGCATCAGTCCTCTGGAGTCAGATTAAAGTACATAATGGTTTATAGTTTCCATTATATACAATTACACCCAATAACCCTTAGCAACCTGAAAGATGCATCAAATCTGAATATTTCATAATATGTATTGATCTGCAACATCCACTACTATATCCACTGATACTTTGAAGGTTGTTTTTTTTCTCATCCAAATTTTTTTACGCACACTGTTGAAGTTTGCGATACATGCATCCTTAACCTTCATAATAAAGCTGGGCGCACTTTTCTTTTTTGATATGACCCATTCTCATGTCATAATAATAATTTTTTAAAAATGATGCGTGTGATAACTTATGGCAGAAAATAGTTTTTGCTGTCTACAGCTAAACTCCACACTCTTTGCAAATTCAAAAATTCTAGAGCACTTCCATATTTCACATTGTGCAAACTCTACATCATAAATCTACATAGTGGTCAGACTCATCTTGCACAGTGTAGGGTTTAATAAATTTGTTAGATTTGTTCCTGCTGAAGAATTGCATTACAACTATAACAGCAATGAATTTGATAATAAACACTTAACCTCTAAAAGCAAGAGAACAACTTGTGAGTGGGAATATTATTGCAATAGCAATAGCACACAAGCACAGCTATGCAATTTTTGTCCTCCAACTGCATGTATTTAAAAAAAAAGATACAATTTCTTTATTTAACACTTACAAGTTTAATTGGTTAGCATTAAAGAAGTGAAGTCAAGCTACTAAAATGCTACACATACATGTTCATACTTGGAAAAATATTCATAAAGCATTCACAAAGGTTTTTTTTTATTACACGTCTACTTCTCTTTCAACATCACTGGGATCCAGTTCTGAACATAAATCTTTACCTGAAGGCTTTGTAAACCGGCCTGTACCAGCAGACGAAAGACACAGGGGTGAAGAGGATGAACCACAGGATGGACAGACCGAAGTCCACACCTTTACCAGCGTCAGCGGTGAAGTAAGCCAGGCAAGCCAGGATGTTGAGGAACAGGGTGGCGCTATGGACTGTGATGAATGATTCACAAGAAAACAGGAGAAAAAAGGGGAACATTTAATACACCCATTCATTTTAACACATGAATAACTTATTCTTATATATATTATTATTATATTATTATATATAATTTTTTAAAAATCATCTCTTTGGGTTTTGGGTGAAGGAATAGAGATGAAGTCTACATACACATCCAGAGGTAGTACATTCTCTTGCATATTCTGCGGTAGTCTTCTGGGATATCCTCCTCAAAGTTCTGATAGAAGCACGGCTTTATGGGAAAGAACCTTGGAAGAGGCGGCCAGTTGTTTTCTTTAGCTGAGAAACACAGATTTCAACACAGGAGAGTGGAACTGATGTTCATACTCAAGCATTTTCTCCGTGCAACTCCAGAAAAACACGGGCGGAGCTTTACCTCCTGGGTTGGAGACTCTGCTGCTCCTGTTCTGCAGCTCCTGCTCCTTTCGCTCCAGCTCTGCGGCTTTCCTCTCCAGCTCCTCCTGCTGCCTGACCAGATTAGCCTGAGCAGCTGCTGCCGTAGCCTGATGCACAGCAGACAAATCAGTGATGGACAAGTTAGCGCTCTTCAAAAGAAAAGGCCCAGCAGAAAACAACTCAAATAACTTCAGATTCATGTTAAGGTTAGGTTTTATTACTGCTGATTTTAGCTGATAGTTTAGAAAAAATAGATTAGAAAAATATGAAGAACTCAGACTCTGAACTTTATAAGGTTGACCATTTCCTTAGACAGAAAACCTTTTAAACCATTCTGAAAAATGAACTGAACTTGACCTCAGTGTGAAGTGTTGTGAATTGGTGATATAGAAATAAACTGAATTGAATTATTCTCGCAAGGATACATTTTTATTGTCCTAAAGCTTGGTGGTACAGTCATACAGCAACACTTATTACATAGAGCTGGAATTATTGATGAAAACTGACAGGTTAAAATATATACAGTTAATATACAACAAAGCTAAGCCTTAAAATTTCCCATGATTTCTGATATTTAAACTAGGAAAAAAAGAAACACACTTTGAAAAATATGTCCTACATTTACCAGTTAAATTTTAGAGGACCTTTGGCATTTATTGTAGCAAATGTCTGTCTTTAAATTTTCAGTAAACTCCTGACTTTTATCAGGAAGTTTTGCCTTTTATCATAAAAGAAATCTGTAATTTTGTCTTGGAAATGTATGACTTGTTGCCATCAGAGGATATCCAAGTGTTTTTTCTTGCTAATATATGGAATTAATCTACAAATATCTGTGCTTTCTGGGTGAAAATATATTTTTCCCTGATATACAAAGACCTTAACACTCCATTCATACATAACAGCAATCATAGGTACCCAGAATTATCAAATATTTATCCATTTAAGTTGTCGTGCACAGGCCAGTAAACTTGATTTAAGCATTTGATTTCCAAAATATTCTTATTGTTTTCCCACAACTTACTTGTGGACTTTGCTCCACAGAAGTCGGAAGTACAGCAGGTTGTGATGAGGAGGCTTTAGAGACTGGGATGGTTGTCCCAGTGAACTTTCCCTGTGGGACGAATAATAAAAAAAAATTAATTATTGTTTGCAAAAAACCTAGACATATAACTGATCTAAATGAACTTCCTTACATCTGTAACTATATTTCCTTTTTGAGCATGCTAAGATTATTGTGGTACAAAAATGTGTGTTTTGCATTCCTTGTTCATGTGTGTGATTTTATACTTCAATCATGTTCGAATAAAGAAATAAAGTCATATTTCATTATTTAAAGATCACCATTTCATTTGCAGTGAACGGGTTATACTCTCCGGTGGTTTCATAGACCCCGCCGATAGCTTGTGTGACTGAGGCATCCTGGGAAAGGCAAAAAAAAATAAAAAATTAGTAAGTTAATATAGATATAACGTAATTTATACACCGATAATACATAAAGCGAGTGAAGGTGATAACAAAGGGCATGTGAGCTTGTAGACTTCCAAGATCTCTCTCCGATTAAGCCTGTCAAGATGTTCTGGATGAACAAGTCTGATCCATGAAGGCTTTACCTTACAACTTTCAGGACTTTAATAGAATCTTCTGACATATTTGTACAAATTTCAATAGCATACCTTCAGCAGACAAGGTGAGTCCCATGTCTAGAGAGGTCAGGGATAGTTTAGGACCATAAAAGTGGGTTTACCAGGCCCTATGTGATGCCCAATCGGTGCAATGCAGTAATCCAAGAGGAGCATTTCAATCCTGAACCATCTCACTGCAGATTAATAATTCACGTGGATGGAGGCCCAGTAATGGGCTTGTTGTGGTTGCTGTAATTATTTTATTAGATTGAGCAAGTGGGAGGGTTTACCTTTACGAAAACACGTCTCCGGACATTCGCCTTATTTTTCAGGGCGTTAAAAACGCAATGAGAAAAACACCAAAGTTAACAAAACTAGCGCTCGACGAATTGGTAGAGTTCCTGTTTATAGAACGCTTTGAAAAGAAAAAAAGAAACTCGGGGACGTGGAGAAGATATTACGTCTGAATGTTTGCAAACACCTGCTAATGATTCCGCTCACCTGCTCAGGTGAGTTAAACCCAGAGGAAGCTAATGTAAAAGCAGAAAAACCCACATTTTCTTCGTTACTGGAATGATAAAGATAAAGTGGCCTACATTTAACCGAATACGTGTCATGCCTCTTATAACAATTCTTGGCCAGGAAATACTAATGGCCGAACCCAGCAACCAACCAAACAGGTTTTCTCGTTCACTCCTCACCTTACAGCTGATTCAAACCTGCTAAAAGTCACAAAGCTACACCGCGCACTCACCTGGAAGGGGTTCACGTCCACCGGGTCAGCGAACGGGTTGCTGTCAAGCCCCGACATCGTGAACAGGAACGGATAAATTAATTATTTTTTTTTGCGTGGGAGAAAAATACGACAGGTCCCGAACTCTTCCCCGAGCGGCTCCTGGCTGCTGCCTGCTCCCTCCGTGACGTCGGCTGCAGTTCGCGCATGCGTGCTGCGGTAGGCGAGCAACGCCAACAGGAGGTTGCCCCCCCGAGTCATTTCTAATCAATTAGGCCGGCTTTATTTATAGAAATAATGCAAATTGGTTTCAAATGTGCGCTTCTCGTGACAGTCTGCTGGCTCATGTTCGTCTCGAAATGTGAGCAGTGTTTGAAAACCATTCTCCGCTTTGAATGCGAGAACAGGCGCATTAACCTGAAACTTACAGTCAGTTTCTGAATATTTTACTTTCCCCTATAAAGTAGAATTACCTGAAAGGTTTTTCCAGTGAGTTCTCTCTTGTGGATGAATTCTGGATCATTGTTCTGTGCCGAATTCCAGCTGCCAGTCAAAAGGCTCTCCCATTTAACTCAGGAATACACTGAGGTATACTGGATTATTATGGATAACTGAATCCAAAGACACCAGGTTCTGTGGCTGCAGAACAAGCCCAAAGCATGACCCTTCCAACACCATGGTTGACAGCAGTGACGTGCGGTGAGGTTCATGGCTGGTGAGGGACTGACTTATTCAAAATCATAAGAGCCCCTGCATGTTATTGTCTACATGCGGACAACATTGAAGGGCCAAATGACTATACTTTCACATGCCATTCATAGCCGCGCTGCCAAGGTAGAATAATTCCGTTAACTCAATGAAACTTGGAAATATAGATATTAATTTAGTGCTATGCTGCACAGCAAAGGGGAAACCCGTTGAAAAACTCAAACCACATTTTCTCTCTGCATCAGTCAAGCTACACGTAGACTCGTTGCGTGTCGCTTCTCTTATTTACTGTATCACTAGCTCGCCGTTACCGTCTCTTACTCTGCAGTTGTGGAGTCACAATGTCTGGGATCATGAGCGCCCCCTGCCATGAGGCAGGAGAACTGCCCGCCTCACCTCGAATCTGTTCTCTGCCGTTTCTGATCCTCAGCACACGAAACACATTACACACACAGTTGGTGACAAAAAAAACACTGTACACCGTAGAAATAAGCTAAATTATGGAAAATCAGTTCATATATTAAATGTTTTTAACCATTTTATCGGACATGTACAGACTGGAGGAACATGCTCCCGTAGAATGGCAGCCAGTGCAGGTAGTGAGAGGTTGATCAATCCCAGGTGAGACTCAACTCGCTGCTGCCTCACCGGCTTCGCTTTCGAATGTTTGAATGGGAAAATGCGAAAATTGAGCGATTTTGAAGAAAAAAAAAATTAAAATTGGTCAAGCTAAATGAAAAGTAAATACTTTATAGTACAAAACACAGGATGAAAATGTATAATTTATCTTATATTATTCTTCCGTGCCTCCCCTGACCGCACGTCACTGGTTGACAGTAACTGGCACGATGAGTTTGCTGCGATATGGTTCGTTAGGGTTTCCTACAAACAGTGCACCGTGGATTATTATCTAATATCTCCACTTTGGTTTCATGGGTCCAGAAGTGAACATTCCACAAGTCTTGCGGTTCAGTCAGATGAACCTCTGCAGGAACATATGCTAAAGTATGTTTTTCATAGAAAAGAGGTTTTCAAAACAATGCTGTAGTAATTTTTGAATGGACTATTTAATACAAATTAAATTAATAGTACGCCACTCTCTAAAGGTGGGAAAAAACTAAAATTCTCTGAAGTTGTGTTCTAATTATCTATAAACTAGGGTTCCAAAAATAATAATAAAGTGCATTAATTCTTATTACTTATATAATCTCCCATTTAGAGCAAAAGTAATGTGTGAACTGAAAGTTTCACAATGGACCAGCCAGTGAAGAAACATGGAGGACAACCTGTCCTTCACAGATGGGAGTCTTGTTTCATTTCCAGTAAGCAGATGGAGAGAAAAAGCCAGAAGAGATAAAAGGCACTGACAGATTTAGATTAAACCCAAAAGCTCTCACTGGGTAAACAGCAGAAAATATAAACAGAAAAGTCAAAACTCTATTGTAATTCTCTGAAAACTAAAAGCAGCAATTATTCTTGTATTTTCAAAGCCACTTACAAAATAAAATAAAATAAATCAGAAACAAAAATAGTCGATGCTATGCGATTTGAGGAAATACTGAAACTGCATTTCCTATGAGGTTGTTTGCACCTTTTATCCAGCTTTGGATCACCTTTGTGGTACCATAAAAAGGAGAGAAGTACAGCTCAACATACACATCAGTGCCATTTATCATGGGCGTACAGTTATGTATCTTGAAGTTTTCTTTAATCAACACATGGTGAAAATTATATATATATACAGTATATATATATATATAGACTCCAGTTACTAACATCTGGAGAAATGTACCTTGTTGCATTTTGAGCAGATGTTTTTGAAGCAATCAACAAGCTTCTGAAAACGTCTTTATGGAAATTTATCTATTTAAAAGGTATGTTTGACAAAATGAGACTCTTGATATCCAAGTACCATATCTACTTTTATGAGTGATTATTTTTGAGGTCTTTTACTGATATTTTGCAATAATACCTGCCTCAATAATCTTGATCAGGATATTTCCCAGGATGCCTTTCTTCTTCTTGAGGTGTGAAAAACTGAAGAAGGGGAGCTATGTGCTAGTAAGCATTTGTTCAATTAGAAAAACAAGTTGACTTGATGTATGAGCTGGAGAATTACAATAGCAGAAAGGAAATCCCTTAAATACAAGCAGACTCTAATAAAGACAGAAGACAATGTGATTTATACTCTTTCTTGGTTGCTATTGACCAAAATGCTCCAGACACAGGAAGTGGATGAGTAACAGTTTCATTTGTCCGCTATGCCGTACTTATGGCCTGTACAGTACATTACACATGTTGTGTGTCTGACTTTCCTAAAGAGCTGGGATCCCATTGGCTGGAATACACACCAGCTGACTTGGTCCCTTTAATTGATGGCGCATTTCACCCCCTGTTAGTGAGGGCGGCGGGTTTGTGGGGGAAGCAGCACAAACTTAAAACACATGAAGTGGTTTTTGACTTTCACACTCATTCGTACAGTCTTGCTCTGCACATGCTCAAAATATGAACATCCCGACCTGGGATACTCTTAAAAAAAAAAGAAAAGAAAAAAAAGATAAATATTAGACTACAACTACCCAGCAGGGGCAGGTGTTCCAGCTTTGTACAGTATTTATACCTGTATATTATAGGCCATAAAGCATTTCTGTGATAATAAAATTTATTAAATAAGAAAAAAAGAGTCTTGTAATAAGAGTGTCCACTGCTGACACTGATTGTTTTAAACTGTAAACCGATAAAAAAGCTAATATTTAGGAGCTTAGAGTCCAGTGAACATCGGCGTTGTCTGATTTAGTGTGGGTTTTTGCCCATTTAGAGGAAATATAAATCTTTAGCTCTCTAACTCTGTAATATTCTCTGATATGGAGTTCTTTTTTTTCATATTCCAACATTCCCTTTTCCTTGTCTTGCTGCTCAGTCTCTCTCCTCTGGTGCAGAGGACAGAGCTGCCAAGGCACTGTACTGTGAAAGCATGGTGGCAGTCGAGCCCTTCTTGCCTCCCTCCGTCTTCAACAAACAGAGGCTGAAAGTACGAGTGCTTTGGTGTTCCTGCGTCCTTCACACCATGAATTCATTACTACCGTACAATACGAGGTGCTGGGGTATGTCCGGAGGGTCCCTGCCAGGCCCACCGCCGCCGTCTCTGATGTTCCTCACGGCAGAATGTCTGGCACCTTTGAGTTTCTGCTTGCCCTTCTCTGGATTGAAAGTGCCGCGGCTGGTGAACTGCGGCCGCTCGTCGTCGTCCTGCTCCCCCGTCAGGCTGCCGTCGAAGCTGTCCGACCGAGCGGACTGAGATGCGTTCAGGGGCGGGGCCTGAGAGCGGGCCAGGCTGGAGCCCACCGCGGGAGACTTGGAGTGGAAACGAAAGCGGCGAGTGGCGGCGGCGGCGGAGGAGGAGGAAGAAGGCAACGGGTGGTAGTGCGATGAGGAGGAGTAGGAGGAAACGGTGGAAAAAGAGTCGGCCGAGTCCAGGGAATCGGGCTGGCGGTGGGGGGGGGCGCGTCGTCGGGAGTCCTTCCTGTCGGGTCTGCGAGGCCATGGGGAGGAGATCCCTGGACCTCTCTCTGAAATGAGACCACAAGGTCATACACTCTTGTAAGGAGCCATAAATGATTAGAAATAATTTTTTAAAAATTGGACCCAAGCCCACAGGCATTGTGTACGAGTCCAATCCGACTCTTCTAATTCATTGTAATTATGGATCCATGCCTGAAGTAAACCAGACATATTATTTTAATTCAGATTTTATTTTTAGATCATAATTTGAATCTTTGCCGTTTTGCTTGTTTGTTTTGTACCTCACTGGTTCCCGTAGCCAAGAAGGGCCGAAAACAACTACTGTCGGCAAGATTTCAAATGCTTGTTTGCTGTGTTAAAGAAACAAAGATCTTATGCATCGCAGTCCTGCGGTGAAAACAGCAAGGTACGTTTTGTTTATTTCGTTTGCATTATGAGCCCCAGTTCATCTATATTAACGTTTGCATGAATGCATTTAGTTTTCACCGTGATCCCGACGGAAAGCCTTGAACTTTGTTCAAGAGCTTGAGCTGGGTGGCTGCCGCACAGCCTTATAATATGAAAACATGCAAGCTGCAATACGATTATTTTTTTGAGCTTGCTACAAAATGACATACCAGAGAAGTCGGAAACGGTTTCCTCTAAATCCACATTGAGGTTTTCTGAGCTGTCAGCCGTACCGATGGAGGCTTCAGATTCCAGGGTCTCGTCATCTGAGGCTCGCGGCTCGAGTGCCAGCATCTCCACAGTCAACTCCTCTCTGTTACGAACATTTCACCAGAAACACGAGCAAACGTCATCATAAACAGATCAATTATTTGTTCTTTATTCTATACCGAGAGTGTCTAGTCCAAGGGTGTTCAAAGTGGAGCCATTTGCGGCCACTGGAATTATTTCTGCGGACAATTCGAGAATGAATTCGGACAAAGCTACGACTTTTAAACCAAAAGCTACTGAGAAAAATGTTAGACGCAACACAAAGTTATAATCTCTTCCAAGCTTTCTGGTTTCTTTCTATTTTCATGGTAAATGTAGCCACATCTACTCATTGCATTATTTAAACTACACCTTTGTGCACCAAAATGTGCTTTTTAATAGCTGTATTGCAACTTGCCTAAATCCAGCAAGTGTTTTCAAATGAAGACTGACCTGATCCTGTTTTTGTTGCTGAGAATAGACAAAATATTTTTTCAGTTTTCTTCAAACGAGCAAAGAAAAAAAATCCTGTTCGTAAAAAGAAAAAAAAAATCTGATTATTTGTTTTATTAAAACAGCTCAGGCTGTTTATTGTTGAGTAGGTAGAAGAAAAAAAACAAACACGTTTTTGGTGATTTTAAATCTTAAAATTACATTTGCTTTGCCTGAGTTTTGAGCTGACAATTTTGGCCCATGTGACAAAAACGTTTGCACACCCCTGGTCTAGTCTGTTCCAGGTCATTAACCGATGATCCAAAATAAGACCAACTTCTTCTTCTGCAGGCTTTCGATCTGCTCTGTCAGCACTCTGTCCTCCTGCTGCATGGCGGCCTGCTGGTGCTCTGAGATGTCCACAAGTGACTCCGCCCCCTCTTCGCCACCACTACCCTCTCTCGCCGCGTCGGCTCTGAACGGCAGCCGAGGACTGGCCGGAGGTGAAGGCGTGTGGTAGGTCAGCCGATGTGCTTGACCTTTTCCCTGAGGACCACATCAGCAGCACACACACACACACACACACACACACACACACGTCCACGGCCTTAAAGATACTGTCCAGAAGTGTATTTTTTGTTCATCGACCACTGAACACAGACAATAAAAAACACAGCAGAGGAAGGGAGTATGGATTTCCATGCAGGAATTCACAAAACATTTTGGAAAAACTTCCTAATTGAAAACATTCTGTTTATTGTGCTATTTGTGTGTTTTGGTTGGTGACATCACAAGAGGCGGAGGAATGGAGCCGATCAACTGGGATCGGTAACGATTTAGTGATAGATTGTGAGTCATTTGCATTTTGTGTCGCCAGGGCTTCATCTTTATACGTCTGAATCTGATGAGTCATTGCAGAAAACATTAACTGTACCATTTAATTTTGATAAACGTTGGTTAGAAATTATTTCTGAAGATCTTTGGTAATCTAATTTTGTCAAATGTTTCTGAAATTCATGAAGTTTTCTATAAGAAACTTTTTTCAGAGGCATAGTATCCAAATAAGCACGTTTTATGGATTAATATGATTAAAAACATGAATGTAAAAAGAAAAAGAAAATGAATACAATAAAAAAATGTACGTTCTCAGAAGAACCCTTGTTTTTGGTCTGTTGCCTTTTGTAACGTCACCAGAAGTATCTGGATATGTCAGCTCGTTTTTAGCAAACCAGGTCAATAACACAGTAAAACGACCAACCTTGAAATATTTTAGAGATGAACTAAATCTTAGATTTATTAGAATGATTTAATAGAATAATAAATAAAAGTGGCTTTGATTCTGTTATCTCAAAAACAGCAGCGATACATTCTCACGTGCAGTAACTGGACTACATGAAGTCTATAATATATATAATCTAACAACTAAACATTAGTACACCACAGGGAACATTTGCACACCAACTTTACCGTCTTGGATGTTTTTGCCAGCTTTAAGGAAAAGCAACAACAGAATTAAAGTTTTTTTTTTATTCTCTAGTTTCTCAAGAAGAAGCACCAGAACTGAACAGAAAATAAGCTTCCGTTTTGAAATAAAATGAACTAAATCAAAAACTAAAGAAACTAGATGAAGGGAAAGCTAGTGGTGATCTCTGTCCACACTTTGTGTCGGAGAAAGGAATGTGAAACAAATAAAATCTCCTGCCACTTTTCTGCTTTAGACTCAAACCTTCACCTAAATTCAGAAGACGTTTTTCTACAAGAAGCATTAAGTAAATCTAATCAGAGTCGGCCCCTTGACTGCACAATATTCATTTAACCTTAAAATAATGCAACAGAATATTGTCTGAGAAAAAGAAGAATATAAGTGGATTTGAGTTGGTCTTCAACGTTTCTTCTGCATTATGCTACTTTCCTTTTGCTGTGACACTAAATTAATAACTACATCTCCAGGTTTTGCTTTGTTAATAAAATTATTTACTGCAGCGCATCTACGGATGTCAAGTACAGGAATCGTCTTTTGGGCACATGGACAAAACGTCCCGATGTAAACAACATGCAACGCGTCTATGCAAATTATTGTGCAATGTATGATAACTCCTTAATTCAATCCAGACATTTCAGAAAATAGGAGAAGAAACAACAAGGTCACAACACAAAATGATGATTTACTGATCTAAGCCTCAGTAGCATATGCTGATTTACTTCACATCTGTCCAAGCAGGTTTAGAGTAAAGGAGATAAGCTGTAAGAGGAAAGAAGCTGTGAACTATGATGGATAAATTATTATAAGTCAGGCAGACATGTTCACGGTCATCTTGTTTGATCTCACCATCGATCGACGAATGAGGCTCAGTTTCGACTTGGCCTTGTTCTCAGCAAACTCCAGTGTATTTATGTCCTTTAGGCGAACTTTGTACTTAGTCATCTGTTCGCAAATGATGAGCTCCACACACCTGCATAATTAGGTGAGAAGAAAAACCTCTGAACAGCTTGGTAAACAATATGAACACCGACTCATCTCTACACAACAGAAAAGGTATTATTTTACAGAATGAACAGCATGATGCAAGCCATTTCATCAGTATTTAGACACATGTAACACGAAGCTGTTCTGTGACAAAGGAAGACTACTGACTTCACCTTTATTCTCTTCCCAATCATATGTCCTTATTTTTATCTATCTGATGATCTGGTTAGGCTGGATCGGTGCCTCATTGTTGTCACATGGAATAGATTCATTTAATTCAACCTCCTCTCTCCATCATTTTCCCTCAGAGTCATGCGGGTCCACATCACACTTTGCAGTAAACCCAACTAACATCCATGGTAAAAATAAGGAAAATTTCAGCTCCATTGTTTTTTGGGTTTTTTTGGAAAACAATGGAAAATGTTTATGGACATGATAACCATCTGTATCTAGAATGTTTAATTATTTAAATCTGAACTCGAGTGCAAGGAGGAAAAAGAAACGCACAACAGATTCCAGGTTGTCGTTTGTTAAACAAAGATGAAGTTAATATTGGAAAGAAAGGAGGATGTGGAAAAAACTAAGAACTTCCTTTCTGACTCCTTGGGATTTAAGAGGAGAAAGGAGCAACTAAATATAAGCACTTGATTAATTTTGGTGTGTGTTGACAGAGTAATGATATCATGTGGTAATTTTTTATTTTTACTTGATTTTTTTTTTTTTTTTAAGTTTTAGGTTACGTCTCAAATAAAATTGTGTTAGTCTCTATAATCTCTATAATCATTTTTAGAAACTGCTTGCATTTCATAATACATTCTAAAATAAAATTGTTTGAAAATACAGAAATTATTGTTAAAATTTAGACCAAGTTCAAGAATTCAACTTAATACAGGTATTTATGTTTCACACAAATTATTTCCCACTGAATTCCTGATACAGTCAAACCAAATCATCATCATCATCATTAAGCATGCACACCTCAATATTTCTCATATTTCATATTTCCTTTACATATTTATAAGAGTGCTTGAGGTTGAATTCAAATACTTTTAAAATCTGATGATAAAAAAAAAAGAAATTCTTTTTTGACATGTAAAACTTATTTTTCCCACTGCTGTATCTTATAAAATGTGTGTGCGCGTTCTTACGCTGTGGTCTTGCTGATGTCCTGGACGCTCTGCATCGGGTCGGTGGTGTCCGGGCAGCGAAGGATGCAGGGAGCAAAAACTATGGCCAGCGCATTAGCCGACATGCGGTTTGTTTCCTCTTGAAAGGAGATCCTGGGAGCAGAAAACCCACTGTTAGAGCAGACTATCCCTCATCAGCCGGGCCTTAACGCTCGTGTAACTGAGACGCTTTTATAAACAGCCACGTGCGACGTCTGCAGGGGTAATGGCGCAGTTTTATTCAATAGGACTAATTCCATTAGGCAGCTGAGGTTTCATTAAACTCTTAGCTGAAGAGACGTTGATTTAGAAAACTTCCACTAAGAAAGCAGCCTCCCCTTCACTGTCAGAGACATCGTCTGTGTTTACATCCATCTATGGTGACAGAAAGTAGCTGTATTGTGTAATATGTATGTATCAGTGTTATAGGATGAAAGTAAAGAGAACAATTGAGAGATAAAAAGCTGTTCAAATAGTTGATACTGGGTGAAATCCGGGAGGTATGAAAATGGGATTTTCTGTCTGTTAAAAAAAAAAAAGAGTGGTTCCTCTCTACTGTCGCCACAAGCTTGCTGAGAATGAAAAATGTCCGGCAAGTCAGCAGCTTGATGCAGACGACTGACTCTAACCCTAACCCTTACCCTTCCTTAAATAGACAACTTTTTTATCAACTGCCACTGTTTTATCAAGAGATTTTGTTTGTGATGTGCTATAATCTGGATGTAATTGGGATCAGAACATAACTATGCATTTTTTATGAGTTAAATTGGAATGAATTTGGACTAATTTGGACTCGGTGTAGTTGTGTGAATTGGAGCAGTTCTGTTAACTGAGATCCCTTGTAATTTGGTGCAACATATAAAACCTGAACTAAAATTGGTTCATCTGCTCTCCAACACTCATCCACAAAGAACTATTCCTACCCTGAAGTTTTTTGTTGTATTTTGACATATTACAACCACAAACTTTAACGCATTTCTATCAGATTTCTCTCTGATCCACTGGAAATAACACATAATTGTGAAATAGAAAGAAAATGATACCCGGTGTCCTTTTCTGCAAATTAAAATTACTTAGTGAACATGTAGTCAGTCAACCAAAGTTAATACTTTTGCCACCTTTCTCTGCAATTACAGCTGAATCTCGGCGTATGCATCTACCAGCGTTCAACATCAAAACCTGAAGTTTTTATCCATCCTTTTTTCAAGATTACTGAACAATCTATCCATTGAAGGTGAATCTTCACCCCAGTCTTTTGTAGCCTCCAACAGATTCTCCTCCAGCGTTGCCCTGTATTTGCTCCATCCATTTTTTTTACCAAAAAAAGCATGCCCACAGCATGATGCTGTTACCACCATGCTTTACGGTAGGAATGGCTAATTTAGGGTGAAGTGCAGTTATTTTTCTGCCATATGAAGAATTTCAAAGTATTTATGCTGCTGTGTTTGCGTAGATATTAAATATAGCGGTTGACTATATTTACCACTTAGACGAAATCGATTTCAGCTGAATATTTTTAAAAATTGTTCAACATATTAGAGACTAGTTTGTGTATGTCTACGATTATTTAAAACTCAATTGAAATATAATGCTGGCAGTGAAGAGGTTTTAATAAATTCAGGGGGTGTTTTCAGGTCCAAACTTAGAAGGATCTTGGCCCCTGGGCTGGAGCCAGATTTGGGGCCCTGTCCGGGAGCTGCAGACATCAGTGGATATGAATTGATGCATGCTAGCTTTTAATGCTGTTCCCAGAAAATGTACTGTAACTTCACAATTTTCACAAACATGAATATTGCCTTTTTCATGCATTTCTTTATATTCTATGACTTTTATGTAAAATAAAGTTTGTTGAGTAACACAGTATTGATTAAACAAAAACAAAATTTTTGGGCCACCCCAAACAAATTGCAGCCCTGGGCTTCTGCCTTTGTAAATCATTTTCTGATGCCGGGTGTTTTACTTTTGTGAGCCACTGCAAAGAGGAACAAAAGAAAGGGAAAAAAATGGCTTCTGACCTGACGAGATGAAAAATGAGGCGCTCCAGAGTGTTCAGGTGAGTTCTGCTGAGCTGATCGATGACAGAGTAAACCCCCCGGATCATTTCCTTCTTGTCCTGCAAACCTAAAAGGCAAATCTCTGTTTACAGCTCCAGAAAACAAAAGCCCGTCTGTCTCATAATCTCCAATTAGACGCAACTCAATGCTAAAGTGCGCTGGCGCTCGGCACTCACTCATTGCTCGGATGAACTCCTCGTACAGCTCAAACGTCATCAGCGGGTTGGGCAGGTCCCTCAGCCACTGCTTGAAGACGCTAGCGATAACGTGAATGTTGTAGTCATCCAGATTCATGTTCTCCACATCTGCGAGGTCAAACGGTGGAAGTGTTAGAAATCCTTTTTGATCACGCCACCTACTTAAAGTTTCTTGTAGCAGTTTACCCGTGTCAAGTGCTAGCTTGAGCTCCTTGATCTTATTGGTGGAGCCGGATTTCCTGTAAATTCCCTCGGTGTAGAGGCCGTGCATCTCGATGTAGTTGATCAGCTTCTCCACCACCAGAGGAACCGTCCGCTCATCGTTAGTCAGACGAGCGACCTCCACTCCGAACTGTCTGGTCGACAGCTCTGGATCAAACTGTCCACACACAAACATAAACGTATGAAAAAAAAGAAGAAAAAAAACCATCCATTCACAGCCTATCTAGAATGATTTCAGTAGGCTGTGAAACAAACAATTTACTTTGCGGAAAACACGATTAATGTCACGGGAGGTTATCATGAAATAGCTCAATATGGTCGACTCACCTTCTTGCTACATTTGGTTGTCTTCTGGCAGCACTTTCTGTGGCAGGCGTACCGGCACACTGGATGGACACAACCAGACAGATCAAGCAAATCATTCCCATTATCCACAGAGAGGCAGTGTCTCCTCATTATTCACTTCAAGTTGTGATAAAAGCAACAGCAATAGCAACAAAAATCTGTTATTGCTTAAAGGAACAAAGTGGCATTGGCTGGCACAAAGAAAACATCCTGTGGGAAGAAAGGAAAAGCTGTGTGGAAAAAAAAAAAAAAATCTCCTGAGACATGGAGCCCCAGACCTCATGAGTCCAGTTGAAAACAATCTGATTAGGGAATGAGGAGGGAGAGAAGGCAGAGCCTGACCACTGAGGCCTGGCTGAACACAGACCGTGTGTGTGTTCATCACGCTCACAATCTGTGTGTGTAAGGGTTGTTGGCGCTAGTCAGCAAAAAAACAAAAAAAAAAGAGTAGGTTTCCTTGATTTCAAACAATCGATTTGCACACATAATATGCTGATGAGCTCATCTTTTTCCCATCTGGGCAAGCTGAAAGTTGCTTTTTTACTTTTGCTCAGAAAAGTAAAAAATGCCACAGTAATCACACCACTGCTATTACTGCAATCAGACAGCTGCAGCTTCTGCTGGCGTTCTCACTAAAGCCAGGAAGACAGAGCACATCGCCCCAGTTCTAATGTCTTCTACTGGCTCCATGTAGGCCAGAGAACAGATTTTAAAAATAATTCTGTTAATGTATAAATCACCGAACAGTTTAGCAACAACATACATTAAAGACTTATTGTTATTGTACCAGCCTTCCAGACCGCTCAGGTCTTCTGGTTCTGGCCTGCTCTGCATCCCCAGAACCAAACATGTCGAAGCAGCCTTCAGATCTTATTCAACACTAATTTGGAGCAAACTTCCAGAAAACTGCAAACCAGCTGAAACACTGAGTTCCTTTAAATCCAAACTTAAAACCCACTAGTTTAGAGTTTCCTTTGGCTAGTATGAAGTAGAACATTGATCTAGGGCTGTTGTAAAAGAATACTTTAGTAATCGAATACTCTATAGATTATTGTTCAGAATAATCCTCTCTCTCTTTCTGAGAGCACGCCAAATAATAAAACACAATTTAACAAAGCTTCGAGGCAGATACATTTAATAATCGAGGTACTCGCATCATTCGAGGAAACATTACAGCCTCACATTGATCAGTACGTTTAATATACATTTGCCTGATTTTTTATTTTAGATCATACCATTTGTGAAAATGTAATGTTTGTTGCTTGTTTCATAATTGGTTACTATGATGTAAAACTCTTTGAACTGCGAAGTTGCTGAATGTGGTGTACAAATACACTTGACCTGAAATATGACAGCTGGAAAAGCTTGTTCTTCCATGTGCATTTTTAACTGATCAATTATAGATCCTCCTGTCAGTCATCCAGTCAGAATTATTCAATTTAGCCTCGACCGCCTCTGATCTGTTAAAGAAAATAATAATAATCTGAAGTTCTCTCTTTCAGTTCTTTAATTGGATCAAAATAAAAAACTGATAGTTTTCAGCTTACAAGCACTCCAACCAAGAGCATCTCTTTCAGTGGCTTAAGCGTCATAAAAAAAACATAAACTCTTTGATGTCTAAACAAATAATTTTTTTTTTCTGTAAGATTGAAAACATTTTTCTTTAAAGGAAACTGCAGGACATTTTTTGTGGGTTATAATCCTTAAAAAAGGAAATCATTAAAAACTGAACAGATCTTAAGAGAAAACAGCAATCGATAATGTCCAAGAGGAAACAAAGCAATGTCTCGATTATTTAAAAAAAAAAAAAAATTATCTTGATGTTGGATATTTTATCTGCAGACTCACATTTGCACACACAGGCACGATCCATCATCCAGATGAGAGAGGAGCAGTATTCACAGTATGTGGGGATGCTGTACTGAGTGGATTTGAAGATGTGTCCATTATGTTCTTCTACCTGAACAGGGCAGCAAAGCGTGTTTATTGTTAAACCTCTTGAAATTTAACACCGTAAACAAGGACAATTCTTATGGTGTTATTGTAAGTATGAACTAAACAACCCGAGACTGAAGTGACTTACGATATCGGTGTCCTTTTTCCTTCGCTTTTTACGTTCAGGCTTAGGAAGTGGCTACATTAGGAAAAAAAACAAAAAACAGATCATCCTTCTTGGCTAATAAGATATTTTGTGTACCATTAAATGCATCTCTAAACCTTTGAAAAGTTACAGTTGTGACTATTTATACTTTATAGTTATAGACTATAAAGTAGAGATGTCCACAGAACCCAACAATTTTAAGCAAACTTAGCCTTCATCAGTGATCTGCTGTTTAGAAACACAAAATGTTTTTCTTTTCAGACCAGTGAATACTCCACATGCTAATAGACTGTGCAAACAACAATACTCTTTGATGTGAACGGTTTATCTAATTGAAGATTTAATGTAAAGTTGGTTATATCTTGTAATTATAAGGATTTACAGATGAACATACTGAGCCATATCAGTGGTTCTTTCAGGCTACCAGAGCAACACCTGAGCAGATAACAGGAAGGCTGAACAAAGGACATCAAAATTCAATCTTTAATGGGACATCCTGGATTTGAACATGTTAAAGTAAGGCTCTAGACTGTCCAGGGAATGCACAGAGACACTGCTGCTTTAAGCATGGCAGCTGTGCTAAGTGT
This sequence comes from Xiphophorus couchianus, assembly GCF_001444195.1. NCBI lineage: Eukaryota > Metazoa > Chordata > Actinopteri > Cyprinodontiformes > Poeciliidae > Xiphophorus > Xiphophorus couchianus. The sequence goes on along the minus strand of NC_040231.1, from coordinate 26,470,305 downwards.
ACAAAGTGCTAATATAGCACTAAAGACTTCAAAAGATGCCTCATTTTGTCTTTACCTCTGCTCATAATTTAAATACTTAATGACTGTTAATGATGAGAAGCTTTTAAAAATATTTTTCATCCTGTTCTCGAATTATTCTTCTTACATTATATATTTTTAAAAACCTGTCCTGTCCAGCAGTGTATAATTGCTATCTGAGTGCTGATGACAAGTCCAACAGACTTACTTTCATGAGTGGAGCATTACAAACTTCGCTATTATGCTCCACATAGTCTTGCCGCGATAAACAATAAATCAGTTAATCGCATGATAAAGGAAAATTATCGACCTTATTTTAATTCATCGGCTCTTTATCGTTTCTTCCTGCCTTTTTCTCTCTCTGTTGACACTGGATGAGAAAAGGCTCAACTCTGGTGCTCTCCACTGACATGTGTTATGTTCAGTTTTTATTCAAGTGCATTTTTTGTTAACGGAGACTTGAGAGTTCATTTCATTTTTGTTTTTGGCTGTTTTGTTTATTTTGTTTATCAGCTCCAGTGTTAAGTGTTCTTTTGAAAATAAAGTGTATCTATTTTTGGCAGGATGTGCTTGCATTATTATGCCATTACCATGACATCAGTTTAAAATGTTCTTCAAACAATATTATCGTTTATCGCAATCATTTTTGAGATAATCAATCGCTCAGCAAAATTTGTTATCGTGACAGGCCTAGGTCCACATGACATATATAAAATAACTTGAGTATAAGAATAATGATATAACAAGAATAAAAATATTTTTAGAGAACGTGACTTTTTTTCTCTCTGAAAGAAATTGGGATTACTACCACTTCACAAAATTTGCTAGAAAAATTCAACAATCTCTTCAAAAAAAAAAAAAAAAAGTTTTCCAGTCCTGCCATGCAGTAAAATTCCCAAACTATTACCTTGCTGAGCGCGCCGTCCATCAGTTTGTACTCAGTCATGAACTCATCCAGGAAAACTTTAAACGTGTTGACCCAAACTTTGACGGGAGGCTCCCTCCAGTCCCTCTGCTCCTGCCGCATCGTTTTTTCCAGGATCTGCTCAAACAGAGCATGAAGGTCTTTGTAGCGGATGCTCTTACCGTCATCCATCTGCAGAGATAACACAGGAAGAGCCAACAAGGGATTACATGTAAGAAATACAGCTTCCAGGACAAAATACATGTAAAAGATATAATGGTTTACTGCAAGTGCTGTAGAGTAGGAGTTGAAGATGTTCAGGCGGAACTCCTTCAGGGCCTTTTTGAAGACGACGTCCACCATGGTGTCCTTCTTACTGTCCTCAGTCTCCAAATCATTGATCTAAAATATAACGGATCATCACAAACAACAGAATTTCACCTGGATTTTAGTTTATAATTCCGTTTTACGCACACACTGTACCTTTTTTAGGAGGAAATCGTTCATGCTCCTGTAGTCGTTGATGCAGGAGAGGATCTGCAGCGCGTCGTTCTGCCACTGGGCGGGCTCCACTGCCACGCTGCTGATCTTCACGCTCCTCCTCCGCTTCACCTTGGGGGACGGCTCCTTGTTCTCCTTCAAGTCCCTGAAGCCTCGGTCCAGAGTCAGGTCAGGACTGCAGGGAGGGGACATGTTCTCCTGGCCCGCTGTGTGAAACAATGACACTTTGTTATGACAAGAATGAAATGAAACACGACAGTGGGATAAAAACACAAACAACAAAGAAGAAGAAAAAAACAAAATACATCTCACCATCCCCCAGGAGATGTCCAGTTTCTCCATAGTCTCCGTCCAGCGAATCAGACCCGCAGATCAGCTTCTCTCTGGACGTCTTCTTATCCCCGTACTTCGATTTGCCCCAGAAGCGCATCTTCCCACGAACCCTGAATCACAACCACCCAAAATAGACACTTCTAACACATCTAAGACCAAAGAGATGGGAGACAATTATGAATAAATTTCTTAAAAACAGACAGCTGCACTTCAACAAACCTTCCGTCTTGTGAATTTTTGTGCATCGACTCCACTTTGACTAGGTCTCCCGATGACATGGCTTTGTGTAGCTTTTTCTGCTCCTCTGAGCTCAAGGGCTGAAAGATGGAGAGATAAATGTCAAATACATGCACAAATGTTACAAATGAAGCTTTAGTTCCACAATGTCTACAAAATTCAGTTATGGCCTTACGTTTTTCAGAAAATCTGCACGTAAAGACTTAAACCAGGAAGGAGAGGCTGCTAAAATACTTATTAAAAGTCCAATTAAGCTCTTAAATCTGGGTGTGGGGCTCCAAAAAAGTAGCTTAATGAAAGATCTAAGCAATAATGCTTCCATCAACAAGGTGAGGAATCAAGGCATTCAAAAAAAAACCCAGTGATAAACGGATGAAAGATTATAAAATTAAAATTTCAGCCAAATTGATCATGAAACTCAGAATTTAACTGAGCAGTTATTATTCAGCAGGTCAAAGACTGTAAGTGTTGACTCTTTGACACATCAGATGTACTTATAAACAAACTTTTCTGAATTTGCTCTTAGTTCTTCTTCAGTAAACCAAAGTAGTAGCAAGGAAAACCAAAAGCAAGCATAGAAACGTCTGGCCATGACTGAAGAATTACACTAAAATATCCCCAATATTCCACCAGTAGATGGCGCCATCCTATAGCTGAAAACATCGATTTAATTTGTAAAATTCAGTAGTACTTTAAAAACAGCAACCAAACTTTGAAAATTGTACAATATATGAACAAAAGGCAGTTAAAAAAAAGGAAAGAGAAATAATTAGTTAAGCGCAGGCAGATCACATTCCTTTAAAGGATTTCCAAAGTCTGATTAGTGAGGAGAGAGGAAGCGTATGAGTCACATGCAAACACGGCTAATTACGGAGAAACACCAGGAGAACCCGCAGCTGTTAGAGAGAAGACAAACAGCAGCAAACCTCTGTAAAATTACATTTAAAATGAGTCCTACACAGCGCTAAAATAAACTGATTGACTTTACTGCTGCTACATTCCTGTCTTCAAACACTAAAATCAATATTTAAAACAAAAGCAAACAAATGGCTTTAAGTGGAGATTTTCAGATAGATGAGGGATCTGGATTGGAAATGTCAATCAGTAGCTGGAAGAGTTAGACTATGTTCACACAGGAGGCAAATCTGCTTCTTTTTTTCCTGCCCATATGTGACTTATATCAGAGATTTTCATGGCAGTCTGAACGGCCCAATTCAGATATTTTCCCAAAAGAAAAATCCTATCTGTGCCATTTCCATATGCGATACTAAAGCATTTGTAGTTTAATGGTCATTTTGCATTTTAGCCGACTTGTACGTAATTGATGTGAGACATCCATAATTCTGCTCCAAAAAAAGCCAGAGGTGATAAATCAGGATATAAACAATGGCTGAAAATTATGATTATGAACTTATGAAAGAAGTCGCTGCCACTAAGGCACATCACACTACAATCCCACCACTCTTGGCTCTGACTACACATCAAAACACACTTCTCTAAGAAGCTACAGTCAGCGCTCCACATTGCTATTACTTGTACTTTCTTTTTATTAGCTTTCTGTTGTGTGACGATATTGTTGACTCTCCCATTGAAGAATAATTTTAAAACTGACCCATAAATGGCTCCACTGACTATTGTTTCTGTAAACAATGCGCGGCTGTGTGACGTCAACGTTCTTTGTTTGGGGTTGTAAACCGTTTACACAGAAGTCAGATTGCTCTTGCATCTAATTATTAGTATGAACGGAAAACACACACAAAAAAATAAATTTCAGTAAAAAAAAAAAATCTGAATTGAGCATTGAGACCTGCTGTGTGTAAGTACCCCTTACTGGGGTTTTAAAAGGAAAAGCCAGGAATAAGTTCAGTTTGAGGCAGAGGTGAGATGCAGATCGAGGCTGTTTCTACTGAGTGGGTTAGAAAAGTCAAAGAGAAGTCAGGCTTTAGCAGAGAGTACAGAGAGAGGGGCCACCGGTGGCCTGGAGGGGGTACCATGTCTGAGTCACTGAAACAGGCCTCTCTCAGGCCCGCCTCTGTGGAATTCTGCTTGGAGAGGGGCAGAGTGTAGTGGCGTGGGCTGGTGAGGCTGTCGCCGCCATAGTCGTCCTCTTCTGAGTCGCCGCCAGCTGCGAGGCTGGAGGCGCGGGTGAGGAAGTCGGAGCGCGTCCGTGCCATCCTGGCTTTCTTTTTCTGGCCCACGCTGCTGACCTGGAGTTTACCAGAGGTGAGAACAGCATGAGGAAAAAGTTCCTGCGTGGGTCTCCAGCAGAGCACCGGCCAATCGTCTTCCCTGGATCCTTCAGCCGGTCAGCTCTCGGGGCAAGAGTTGGAGCCACCCTTGCAAGATTCAGACATCCACAACACAAAACCTACACATATACAAACACACGCTATGTAAACAGCAGGGGGCGGGGGGTTGCTTACATCCCGAGCCTTTGTTGCTTTAGACGGCTTCAAAGCTGGTGTTGGTCCTTCTCTGGGAACAGTTACAGCTTGTTCTTTAGAGCTGGCGTCAAATCTGGTGGATAAAAGAGACACAGACCTAAATATGAGTCTGCTAAATCCATCCATCCTGATCTATAGAGACATTTTTCTCCATTGTTCTTTAGGAAATTGCTCAAGTTTTACCAGACTGCGTCACGCAGCAGATTCTCAATTGGACCAATGTTTCAGATGTTGGCTGATCTATAAATTCTGTCTGGATGTTTTGGGTCATTGTTCTGCTGGAAGGTGAACCTCCACTCCACTCTCAAGTTTTCTGAGTGTGTGTTTTATTGCAATATTGTCTCTTTCAACTATGTTTTTTTTCTAAGAACTGTTTTGTGGAGTGTACCTCTAATAGTTGTTTTGTCAACAGATTCTCCCACCTGAGCAATAAGGTTTTTAGCAGTCAAATTCAGATTAAGATGCTTCTCAAAAAGCAGATAACTGTGTTTTATTAATGTAAAATTAGTACTACAAATACAGTGTATAAGTGCAAAAACTAAGCAGTTTTCATCAATGAATCTTAGAAATGCTGTGACTCCTTTTTGTTTAAGACTTCATTTTAACAGCTGATCCGTTCAAAGCATATCAGAATACCCAGGTAAGGGCATTGCAAATCATTAACTGAAATCCACCATTAATTGGCATCATAAAGGTTTGGTCAAGCAGAGAAAGGTAGAGCACACTCACGGGGTAAACATCCCTTTGTCGTCTGGGGAGTAGAAGATGTTCCCTGGTTTATCAGCCAGACTCACTGCTGTAACTTCCTGACTCTGTGGCTTCTTGCCGGCAACTCTCACCCCGATTCCCGCTCCGTTTCGGGTCTCCAGAGTGAGCTTAGGGGCCCAGCCTTCCGCGGTAGGTCGGTGGTCTTTGCGTCGCTCCGTAGGAGCAGAGAACGGTGGCGGGGGCAACTGGGTAGGACGGGAGCTCCCGTGAGCGCCTATGGCAACCGGAGAGTGAGGCGGAGGTGAGGTGGAGTCCGACTGCGTTCTGCCGTGAGGAGCTTGACCCGAGGTCTTCTCGATCAGCAGAGAGCTGGGTCGGGGACCTTTGGTGGATGTGGAGGTTCTGGCAGAATCTGGCCCGGCCTGCCTGCTCTGCTGGATCCTGTGCAGGGCCTCGCCTCTCTGCTTCTCGAACATCTCTTTCTCATGCCGGGCGTATTTGATGCGCTCCTGCTCCAACACTTCCTTCTGTTTTCGTATCTGCTCCATCATCTCCTTCTCGTTCTGCTGCTGCTGGTTGCGCCGTCGCTCCTCCTTCTGCTCGTTCAGCCGCACCAGCTTCTCTATCACGGACGGATCGGTCGACGGAGAATCACCCGTCTGGGCGGCGGAATCTCTCAGGTCCACCGGAGGACGGACGATGGCACTCAGCTCGTCGCTTAGCGGGGTTTCTTTCTGCATGCTGATGACCACAACCACCGGGCGCCGTGATGACTCTCGTCTCTCTTTGAGAGGCTTTGCAGCGGTAGCGGTGGCTGTAGCTGCATCTTGGGGGATGATGCTGCCGCCCTTGCGAGCGGGTACGTAAAACGTGGGGAGATTGTTCTGGATTTTGGGCGGATGTGGGTGAGCGGGTGGACTCTGGCTTCTTTGGGGGGAAGCAGCTTCAGCTTCCTGTGGTTGGGTTGGGTTCAGTGAAACATCTTCCACATTTGATTCAGGAGCAACAGGTGGGACAGGGGAGTGAGGGTCCTTGCCATCCATGATCTCCTCTGTAGTCTTGGGCGGCTCTTCGTCCATCGTGAGAAGCTCGAAGCTGCCTTTGGAGCTCTCGCTGTCAGGCGTACCTTGGGGTGAAGGGAGAGATGGGCTAGCTGGCGTCACCAGCTCCAGAGACCAACGCTGCTCCTCAGAGGGAGACGAAGCTCCGCCGCTATTCGCCCGGACCTTCAGCAGCTCCAGGCTGAACTTGGCTTGCTCCAACTCCCTCATCCGCCGGTTCTCTCGTTTGGAGCGAGTGGTTTTCTGGGCAGGCTCCTCCACAGTTCTTGCCCGCTCCTGCGCCACCACAGCGGACGATGGGACTGAGGAGGTTGCTTCGGTTTCTACTTCAGAGTTGCCGTCTTCTTTCTCTTTAGCGGTGTCCTTATGGCTGCTGAGTGCATGGAGACTCCTTTCTCGTTGTTCGTAGGAGCGATCCTCCCAGGTGCTGAGATCCAGCCCCATGATTCCTTCTCCCAGCTCTTCCTCCTCTCCAGGCGAGATGCTCACCCGGCCATTCTCCTCCTCCGCCTTCTGTCGCTGTTCTCTCAATTTTCTGAAGCTGCAAATTAAGAAGTTCCAGCGTTACTTTAACACTATGATGAGAATCTTAGAAATGAAAAGTGAACAACCAACTCCAGAGTTGAAGTTAGGAGTACAAAGCTTTGCCCTCAGGAGCTCAGCAGCCGATTACAGAGCTGCTTTGGCTTGGGTTGCTTGCGTCATGATATGAACTTACCAGTCTGATTGCACACAGAACAAAGCCCAAATACACTGCTGGTGCTGTGTGCAAAGATTAAGCGGCTTTTTTTCCCCACAAGCTTTAGCAAAACCATGTTGTCATCTATCCCTAGAAGCTATTTTCAGAAAGAAACTATAACATCAGGACTTTGTTTCACATGCATCCTCTCACATTAAACATTTTTCAGTATATCCTACCTTTGCCTACTGAGGAAACCTCTGCTAATTGCCTGCAGCTGAATCACAGCAGCATACAAGCGCAGGTAGGACTCCCTGGCCTGGTGACAGCGCCACGCTGCCTGAATAACCAGGGCCGCAGAGGAGCGCCGACCGAGCCAGAACCTCCACGCTCTCTGTAGAACCCGAGTCGCCCGTCTCCACTGCCTGAACCTTTGACGTTCCCGGTAACTTCTCCAGTGAGCCTGCAGACACACAGCTGCCCTCTCCTGGACACCAGGGTCATAGTACTCTTCCTCCTCCTCCTTCATGGACCGGTACGTTCGCCACCATTTCTGTAAGGAGGCATGAATTATTGTTTTGAAAAATGTAGAAAGTTAAACAGTATAAATTTCTAGAAAAATAAACTTCTTGAAATATCTTTTGTGAAATGCCACAAAGTTTATGTTATTTTAAATTTCAACATGTCCACTTCATACCTTTCAAGCAGCTTTGAGTTCAATATGTACATAAACCTTTATTAGTCGTATTTCCACAACATTAGTTATTTTTCAGATCGTTTTTTCCATTCTCCTTTTGACTATAGTTAGTTGAAATTATGCGTACTAGTTTTCCTTTTTTATTGCTTTGATGGGACTTTTTACAAGATTTTCTTTGAATTTGTCCCAGCACATCTTTTTATTTGCAGTGATCTTTGTGTTTTTCTTTTTGGTCAGCAAATAAATAAAACTGAGACTTATTTCAAAACTGACAAAAAAACCCAACAACTACTTATGAAAAAAAAGAGCACACAAATTATACCAGCTTTATTGTGCAAAAATGTATTATTACGTTCAAAATGGACTTTATGTATGGTACCTTAACACAATATTTGTAACGTCACATTTAAGCATCCCACTGGATACAAAAAGTTGTTTTTATGCAACTATGAACTACATCTCACAACACCTGTTGCTCACACAAGACAAAAAGTTATTTAGTATTTTTTTCCATTACATTGTCACCTTCCTAAAATAATGTCCAAAGTCACTTTTTGTCAAAAGTGATTTTGACAAAAATAAGAAAAAAAAAGAACACATGCATTCCTTCCAAAATTGTATTTTGACAATGTTATAATAAATACGATACAAGGCTGAACTAATGCCCCACTTTGTCAGCAATTCCAGTATAGAAAATAAAGAAATAATCACTGGAACAGAACTAAACAGAGTCTTTGCTGCAGATCAGATCAGTGATGATAAAAACACTTCACCTGGATGCTGACCGTCGCCTCCCTCATCCTCACGAAGTGCTTCCTCTCCAGCCGCGCTCTGAATCGCTGCTGCAGCATGACGATGAGTCTGAGCACCTCTCCGTGGAGCTCGGCGTGCAGCCGCTGACGCTCAGCCTCCTGTAAAAACACCTGAGGGGGGAAAGGCCGGGATGGAGTCAGAACAGGCCGGCCCACGTGCTTACTGTGAGTAAGGCAGTGAGCAAAGCGACATACACACATTCTTTCATTAAAAAAAAAAAAAAAAAAGCTGAATCAAAAGCGTACACACAACGGCCAAGAAATCCCAGACCAGATATACGCGGACAAGAATGTCAGGCATGATCCTCTAATTATATAGACACATCCCAGAAGCATGGACCCCTCTATCAAACCCCATTCATAGCTGCAACTTAAAAAACACCAAACATGAGGTTATATCTTCATTACATACTTTTTTCTTTCAAAGACAAGATGCTTTCAGGTAATATGAGATCATCCCAAACACAAACCAATTCATTCATAGCTTCAGGTATATAAACACCTGCCAAAGTTTCTTATTTAGGTGTTCAATACAGCACAAGTACAACTCAACTTATATGTACTTTACTATAAAACAATACAAAGCAGTTTATTACACGTTTGTACCCATGTTACAAGTCATTCCTCGAGCTCAATGAACTCAAATATTAATTTCTCATTTCCACTCAAAGGCTTTTATATTTACATGTCAATGTCAAGTTGTCCTCAAAATTAACAACAATAAGTTAATTTCTTAGTGCCTTGAACCGTTCTGGGCTCTATATGAATATTGTACATTATAGCACAAGCTAGGGATCGCCCTCACTTTGCATTTATACAGTGGAACATGTAAGGCCATCTGGCTATAAGGTGGCCTTAGTGGAGACGAGACCTGAGCAACTGGAACCTTTAAAAAAAAAAAAGCAAAACTACGGTATACTAAAGCTAAACTAAAGAAACTAAAAAAAAGCTATGAGAATCTGCCTAAAACTGGTTTTATTTGTGCACATTTTCTTGTTCAAGCTAAAGGAGAAGCAGCAGCAAAGATTATTGGGAAGTTGTAAGGTTCTTTCAAAGTTAAAAAAGATGATTGCGTAACATGCCTTGTTTCAATAAATAGGTTACAGAACCACTTAAGCTTGTATTGTTGGTGCAGGGACGCCGCTACAACTAGCAGGACATTCATAACTCTCTTTTTTAAAATCACTGGATGAACCTGGATAGCGTCCGCAAAGTGTTGTAATGGGACATTTCAAACTAAAAAGGCAAAATACTTGCTGAAAATAAAAAAAGCCTTGAGGAACTCTACATGTAAGTAGCTAAAGAATATAATAATATAATATAATATCTTTTATAATAATAATATAAAACAACCCCTCACTGATTTAGCTTCAAAACTATAGAAAATAATGAGGGCTCAGGCAAACTCTGAACGGAGACTGTTACATACCTTTGTCTTTCCCACTTGATAGCCCTCTGGTTGAAGATCCAGCTGATCCATACTTCCCTGGATGCTCGCCCTGGTAGAACGGGTTCCCTCCGGCAGCAGCACACTGAAGTGATGAACAAAGTCCTACAAAAAGACCAGATTATGGAAACAATCTGAAATATCAATTCAGATGTGGCTTTTTATCCCATTTCCAGATGGAACATTTTACACCAGTGAAAGCCAATTCAACCGACTCTGGACCAGCAGGAGTCGATCTGCAGCATCTCTATGATGCAATTCAAATGTAGAAAACCAATGAGAAATATCTGGTTTTAGGTAAAATAATAATAATAAATACATTTTTGTACAGATTCAAACATCATACATCCATTTCTTTAAACTGAACCTTCATTGGCTGAACTGAACACAATCAGGCCAGCAGGGGGGCTGGACAGGCACACAGATGCTGTGTTTATACAATTACCAGCATGGGGCGTGTTTCAGACCCCGAGCACAATGAGGGGGGTCTGTCCTGACCAGCAGAGTCCTTCGGAGTGATCCCATCCACAAGATATTTCTCATTACTGCTGAACACGGCACAAAGTATGCTGAGGAATTTACCGTGAATGAAAATGTCTGCTGCTGTAATGGTCAGAGTGAGATCACCAGAACACTTCTTCTTTATGAGCTTTCTTTCCTTCGCCACTGAAAGTTTCACTCATGTACGGCTGTAAACATTAAGTATGGTGTAAAGTAACCGGTCTACCATGACCTGAAGAGATAAAATGACAGAAAATGAAGTTTTCATATTTAGTTTTAAGTGGAAAAATTGTTCAACGTGTCCAGTTTTTTTTTATTATTATTACTTTTAACGTGCCAAATATCTGAAGCGGATGATGTGTGTGAAACTTCAGACCGATGGGATTCTCATCATACTGGTACAACGAGAGTTCGATATTGCCGACTCATTTCCAAACTTTGCTTTTCTTCTGATGGAGCCATTCCTCTAATTATTTAGACAAATTCTTGGACTCATTCTGTGAAATTAAAACTCCTTCTCATGTTTCCACCTGATGGTTTGGGTCTGAACTGACTAGCATCTGGAAGTGTTAGTTTTAGTAACTTCAACAACAAGAAAAAGAAAAAAAGCTTGAAAAAGCTAGACACCAATCATCGCACCGCCACCACGTTTCACTGTGGATATGATTTTTATTATAACTATTATTTTTGGTGATGCTATTGTGGGTGGTTGTGCCCAAATTCTTTAGGAATTGTGGCCCGAAACTGTAAATGTGAAATTTTCCGTGGTTTCACATCCTTGTGCGTAGGATGAGGAAATTTTAACAAGGCCAGGAAGTGTTTGATTTTCTTACTCTATTTAATGTTTAAACAAGTAAACATCCAAGTAATCATGGTGAAGAGTTCTTTGTGTTTTTTATTCAGACTACCTAAAGATGGATTGAACAAATATGGCTTCTTTAAGCTAACATTTCTAAACCTTTTGCCTTGATGTCGAATTACTGGTATAGATCAGAGATTTTAAACGTGCTTCATTTCATTTTCCTTAATTATTTCATACCATTACAATGTTAGTGGAATATGTCTGCTAATGCCCCAAATCTACCCCCCAAAAAACAACAAAATATTTCTTTACACGATGAAAGAAACACCCAAAGCAGACATGTTACTCAATAACGCAATGTCTAGCCAACAAGGTGACCTATTCGTTATCTAAAATCTTGACACAAGAGGTTATTGGCAGAAGTGAACAAAACCAGAGAATGGAAACTACTGTAAGAAGAAACAGGAGTGGAAGTGGGCCACTCCCGACTGTCTTCTGTCCAGCAACTTACGCCCATCTGCATTCACCACCATTTGCTTTATTAGCAGTGCAGCACAGCGCTTCTCAGGGGGCTGACATCACTCCTCAGAGAGGCAGCGTGGTTAAAGACGGCTGCCATCTCCCACCCCCAGAAATTCCCTTCTGACCCAACACACAATGAATCAGGAACAAGTTTCCTGGAGAAAAAAAGGCTTTAAAAAAAAAAAGAAAAAATCATCACTGGCACTCCAGCTCCTGAGAACCTGAGAGGCTTTTCAGTTTCTGTCAGTGCGTGGTTTTAAAAATCTTCTTGGCCGACACGAGGTCACGAATAAAAACAAGTTCATCTGCACAACACCCGCAGTGTTTACTGGAAAACATGATTCCTGAGCACAGAGTTTAAAAACACATGAATGAGTTTTCCCTCATAAATCATACTGAATACTAATCAACTATATGAAATCTGAACCTTTTCTAATCCGACACATTTCTAGCCTTTTTGGGATAACAAAGGAATTATCTGTCTTATCCCAAGACAGATAATGCACTGCACTCTTTATGCATAATCGCCCCTTCTTTAGTAGATATGAAAAAAGCAGTTGCATATTTAATGTAGCAGCATAATCTTGAATCGACAATTTAGGGAAAAAAACAATTTAATAAAAAAAACATAGTATTCAGAAGAGAAAATCCCACATTAAGACTTTTTTCCCAAAATTGACTAACTCCACAATTATTGGCAACCATAACAATCCATTTAAAGTGAATGTAACTAAAAGTTAGTTTAGTTACTAACTCCTGGATATTTCCAGGAATATCCTGGATATTCTCCTGGATTTTCCTGGATATTTCTCACAAAGGTGAAGAAAGTAAATATGGGGACAACCCCCCCCCCACAAAGCTCGGTGTTGGAGAACTACAGTAAAATATGAAATCATGAAGTCACAAAGTCTCCAAAGAAGCCATTTCTCCGTTTACATGCTGGACAGCTCTTTTGAAGGTATTGATTAATCGTCAGAATAATCAATAGAATAACTGACTAATAAGATAATTGTTAGTTGCAGCCCTAGAATCAATTGACTGAAATCCGTTCAGGATGTCATTGAGTTCTGCAGGATTCTGGAAATGAACCTTTCGTTTAAACAGGGACAGATCAGGGACAGCAGCTCTTAAGGGAGTCTACTGATCTGGAGGGGTTTTGAAATCTCTGCACGTCTCTAATCTTGTCAAATGTCTGAATTTTTTAACAACAAATGATGTGGGATTTTTCTCCAGTGAATAAATGAGGTCAAACTACATTTTGCTTGAATTTGTAATGGAGTTTTAACTTATTTGAATGCTCTGTACACTTTTTTTTTTTAAAATTGGGTATGCCAATGAAGGAGATTTAGTCAAGAATATCACCGTGACGACAACATGTGCATTACCTTGAAGGTGTACTTGACGTTGTATCCAGATTGCCGGATGCGGACCGTCTCCAGCATACCTGTGTATCGCAGCTGCCTCAGCACCAAGTTATCATCAAACCTTAAGGGCAGCTGTGTGTGTGTGTGTGTGTGTGTGTGTGTGTGTGCGTGTGGGTGTGCATGAGTGAGGGAGAGAGTGAGAGGGGAGGGAAAACGGAAAACAGATTTTCTTTTATTTTTAAAATTCCCACTTCAAAGCAGGATTAAGGAATATTGGAAAACTAAAGCAACTGTGGCCACCGTACCTTCTCGGCGTTGGAACGGATGCACTTGACAAAATAAGGCTCCGACTGACCCAGAGTCTCCATGAGCTTATTGAGAGAAGCCTGCGGGATAAAACATGGGAAAAGAAGTCTTCAAACCCAACAGCACGAAACACACGGAGACACTTCACAGCTGTTTAACAGACAACAGCGAAACTCTGTCGCCATCTGCGAGGAACGCCGAAGCGTTAAAATCCCCCGATTCGCATCAGTATAGCTGTCTATATACATTTACGTAAGGATTTGCGGTTTGGTAGAAAACAGGATGCAGCTTTTTTTTTTTTCTTTTTCTATTTTTCATTTGCAGTGACTGTGTAATTAAACACACAGACACATGTGTGTCTGCATGTGTGTGTAATCACTTAGAGGCAGGAGGAATTCAGACTTTTTTTTTTTTTTTCCCCCAGCATGGGAGATTAAAGCAATCAGAGCAGCACAGGATGTGGAGAGTGAAGTCATCCACACATGGACTCAGGCTGCCTCCCCGTCGGCCGTCCACAGGGACCTCAGCTGCACCTCCAGCTGCCACGAAACACTGTTCACTTTTAAAGAGGACGGGGGGAATCAAGCGTTTGGTTACGGAAATGTTACTGCCCGCTGATGAGATTGTTTTCCATATTTCAGTGAGCAGATATAGCACTGTTGACTGAGAAAACACAGTAGTTGTCAGTTGTCAGGCTCCTGCAATGACAACAGTACTCCTATCTTTTATTTCCATGTTATCTGCTGCCTGGTTTTCCTATTTACATTGTACATGCAATAACAGAGAAAGTAATAAAATCAAATTTTGATTACGCAAAAGGTTTCTCTGGTGCAGCTGAGCTTATGTCAAACCTGCTGATGTTAAAACTTCAAAGTCCTTTTGAAGTGGTTAAAATGTCAGATTTGATGGTTTGAACCTGAACTAGTTTTTTGTTGTTGTTTTTTTTTTTTCATTTTTAGAGACGTACCAATCAAACTTTTTTTCCAGCTGATTTTGTTTCAGACAGATTCTGATTTTGTATTCCAGGTCTTTAACACATAAAACAACATGTCTTGATAGATTTATTCAAATTTAATCAAACATAAATACTGCAATTTAACTTTGAACGTCCCTGATAAGTAGCAGTTGTATGATGTTTTCTTTACAACTTTGTAATTTTGTGTTTTTATTATGTACTAAGCACCTTGAACCGCTTTGAAAGTGGTAGCAAAAACACAAAATAGAAACTTTTCACAGATTTCCCTCCTTGATTTGAGGAGTTCATCCACAAGGTATTGTGCTGTTTCATAAGGGTGTGTCAGTGAATGAATCACTTCCTTTTTAATATACAAAATCAAGTATGTTTCTTATTACCAGAGATGATCTCACACATTATGTCTCTTGGATATGCAGTGATAGACACAAAAAAAAAATCACAAATGTAGGGGTGAACAGAGATGTGCGTTGTTTCCTGACTATTGCTGTAAGATTTGGAAAACACAACTTTTCTTAGTAAGCTGTGGATTTGCTGAACTATAAAGCAGCGAGTGCATCCATCCATCCCATCCCATCTGACCTGAAATTGGGCGCTGATACTGGGAGGTTTCTTCTTCTTGTGCAGGTGAAGCAGCGACTTGGTGATGCGGTCGTGAAGCGTCAGGTTGCTAAGGTACTTTAGTGATTTGACGTTCAGTAAATGCTGCAGGCAGAAAGTCACAGTCAGCACAAGCCCAGTGAAACTCTACGTTAAAGTAAGACAGCTCATACCTTCGGAAGAACTGGTTTCGACTTGTAGTTTTTGTTCCTCCTGTTTACATATATAAAATCAAAACAAAACAGAAATTAACCAATGGCTTTTTTTTCCCTCCAAACATCGAGTAGCAATAAATCACTTCCGGAAATTTTTTCTGAATGGGTCACAGAAGAAGTGGGACTTTAATTTTTCCACTGGAGAGGAAATATTCCTTCGGAGGGTCAGGCGCAGAGCAGCGCCGACTGAGCTGGTGGGAATGTCGGGATCAGTGACGGAGCCTCCAGCTGGGCGGAAAAGGGATCTCAGGAGGTCTGTCAGGTTTCCAGACATCTCTAAGCTACTTCTTTACATTTCTGATCACAATATTTGGATTTCTCTAACCAGATAAAGTTAATCTGGAATCAAAAACACGTCCTTCAGTGCATCCTTAAACTGCATTCAACACCTAACCGGGTTGCAGCTTAACAAGCACATGGGACGTCAAGAGAGCAGAAATCTGCCTTACTGAGGTGAATGCTGAACGTTTTATTGTGCGTGTTGCAGGTACTGACATCAGGATGTCGTGCGCTCTCTCCAGGAGTTTACTGCTGGCCGAGTTGACAAAGATGCCGTCTTCTTCTGTGTTGGAGCCGCCGGAAGACAGGTGGCTCTGCCGACCGACGCGGCCGTTCCAGCCGAGGCCCGGAGAACTCCTTCAGGACACATGAACAGGAGCAGGATTAGGGTTGGAACGAGCTTTTAACCACTAGTAGTAATTATTTGGCCGGGGCGGTCACGCTTACAAAAAAAGAATTATTTTTCAAATTTGATCCCATTTCAATAATTTATTTTTCTCGCCTTCTTTTCTAAAGAAGAAATCACAATTGACAGAAAACATTTTCTGTCAGATGTATGACAGATTAGGGTGTGGCTACAAGAATTTTTGTTTAATAATGAGAACATCGTGATAATTTTAGCAATTTTACAAGAACGTCTTAAAATTATGAGAAAAAAAATTGTTTTATACAGAAAAAAATGCTTGGACAGCTACTTTTCTGTTATTTATTCTCGTGTCATTTCAGCTTTATTGTCATACTGATTCATTCTCTTATTACTACGACTGTTCTCTTGACGTCCTTGTCCTAATATTCTGTTGTAGAGCTGTCCTAAATTGAAAGTTCAAATAAATAGAAGGTGTAAAACATGCTTGTCAAATAAAACGGTGGACTTTAGGCCTGCTGACATTACTCTGAACTATGGAAACCCAAGGAGTCTATTGATGGAAAAGAAAAAAAAAAAAAAAATCCAGATTTGATTGCTTACTTGACAAATTAGATTTTTCCCCCAGCCCTACTAGTTTTTATATTATTAATAAAATTATTTAAACATATTTTTCTATTAAACAGAAACAGCCAAGTCACAATTTATTATATTAATTCCATCCTTTTTAGTTGCAGTATGCACTGTATTTTCACAAACTTTGTCCTTTTTAGGGTTGAATTTCTTTGAACCAGTGCGGACATTTTTCAATAACTTTTCAAATCCACTTTAAATGAACTTACCTTCATGAGAGACTGAGGAACACTTAAAAAGTAAATTAAGAAAAGGCTGAAAACATATTTTCCCAGTGATACAATTTCAATACTGTAGCTAAATCTAATTGTGGATGGTTGTTCAGCTCACCAATTAGCTCAGTTTTACCACTTGGCTTGTTACTCTTATAAATTAAGGCATTACCACCAATTGGGGCTCTGTACATTTTTCTGGACTCATTTATTCCAACACTGTGGTTGTGTAAATGACCCACTTCCCTGAAAACACATTTGTAAAAAGGCGGTTGTACACCCTGGATAGGACTCCAAGTTCGTCACGAGGGCTAATGCAGAAACAGAATCTTGCAAAAGATCCAATTTATAGTCACCAGTTGCCACAATAGGAATGTTTGTGGACAGTGGGAGGAAGCTCAGGCACACAGAGAACAACGCAGATACCCAGTGAGAACATGGGAAGTTCACACAGGAAAGAAATCGGTAACCATCTAGTGCATCTTAGTGATGCTTTCTCTCCTGGAGACTCGAGGTGTTAAAACACGACACATAGATTGTGTGTCATGGATCCAAAGATGCTTTTCCATACTCTACTTTCTTCCATACTTATTGAGACCTGGAAATTAATTTAATCCAATTCTGCCATTTTCTGAACCGTGTAGGAACAATGATCAACGCAAGAAAAAGCAGCGTCTTTAAAATACTTCTAGTGCTGATGCTACACATTAGCTGCATTTCCCGCCATGAAATGATGCAAATAACGTTAAAACTGTGTTTCCTTTGCAGATGACTGCAATCCATGTGCTAATGTTCACACCTACGTAAATACCTCTATATAAACAACCTCAATAAATTTGGGGGGATTTTTTTAGGGGGAATTAGGCAGTTTCTAGAGTTACGTTTGGTCTTAATAGGCATGACTGTCATATGTCAGTGCCAACTCTGACTAAATACTAGGCTGTGTCTGAGTACAGCCCTGAAAACAACTATGATCAGCTGTAGAGTTTCTGCATGCAACTTTACAATGTATTGTATGTTTATATTACCAAGTCATATTTTATGGACTTAAACTAGGACAAATTTTTGTCTACCGTCTCTTGCAGGTTGAAGAAATATTTTAGCAAGTTGGAGGAAAGTAAACAAACAAACAAACAAACAAAAAAAGACTTTCCTACTTTATGACTTGGAACAAAGAGAAAACGGGGGCTCCTGCAGAGGCAGCAATTGACAATAATTTCGGTGCAGCTGAGCAGTTTATTTAGTTTCCATTTTCCTCCTTTGTAGATTTACAAGAATTCCACCAGCGGAGTTTCGGTGCAGGCCGCACACAAGCATAACGCACAAACAGCAGCGGCAACATGTGTGTGAAAACTTATACCGCGTGGTATTAAAAGACGGTTGACTTGATTTCCAAAAATAATATGAGGGGAGTCAGGAAGAGTGGAAATGTTTCAATAGCAGATAAAATAAAAATGGTAAAGCTGTTTTTGTAGCTTTAGACGGGACCAACCTGGAAGACGTGGAAGGATTTCACCTGCTGAGTGTTTCATACTAAAAAAGCTCATTGAAAACATTGGATGGGGTGATAGAGAGATTTTGTAATCTTTGCAATCGAAAGAGCTATTTTGCCCTCATTCCAACTGAATCAAACTTGATCAAATCTTTTGCTCATAAGTTTTGATAAACATCTACTACAGAAAATGTGTTGAACAATCATTTTATTTCTATTTTTAGATTTTAAAACAAAGACGCAATGTTTCTGCAATAAGTGGGTGGATACATTTTCTTCTACTATATTTGTAGCAAATACAATAAAAAAATGCATTATTTGGTTCAATATTACTCGAGTTCAATCAAGTAAACAGCTTATTAGTGCGTCTCAGCTGAACACAGTGGAATGCAGACAAGGTCATTCAGCCTTTAGATTCAGATTTGAAGATGTAAATAATGAGTTCTATGGAGTAGTTTAATCTGGGATGAAGTGCTGCTCATGCTTCATTTATACTCTACATTCTCAGTTTCATATGACCAAGCAGGTTTACAGTACAATGACTTAAATTCCTGTATATTATTGGAAACATTGTTGAAAACCCAATAAAGATAATGTTGGAAAAAACCCCGACTTTAATTACAGAACAAGATGCAGAAACATCCAGTAAAAAAAGTTAATTTCCTTTCTGATTTACTTCCAGGTTTATGTTCCTTTCTTTCGTAATCTTTCAGAAAACTTGTCGATGTCCAAATCAGGCGGTAAATCTCAAACTCTAGGATCCGAAATATCTACTTAAACACAACTCTTCTGTTTGCATCTGGCCTACCATACAAAGAAGAATTTTTTCCCCCAGTTGATCATCGATCTCAGTAAACGGTGACGCTACAATATACCTTTTTGTACCGACTGTTTATCTCCAGAGCCTCTGTGAGAGTCCCATAAAGTAGTGCACTGTCTGCCGTTGCATCCAGCTGACACACTCGGATATTTATCTCTCCCTGGATGATCTTCTGCAACGCATAGCTCTGACTTTACATCATGAAGGAAGCAGCTGGACTGGGTTTAGAGCTCTGTGAGTCTGCGGATGATGAGTGTGTGAGGAGGGAGACAGAAGGAGGCCAGGGGTCAGGCGTTGCATTAAGGGCGGGGGTTAACGGATTCGCTCCTGTGTAACAAAAGCCGTCTTTCTGGAGAGCCTCGGCTTTGCAAGTCATGGTCGTTGCTTGTTGACCTCACCGTCAACAGATAATTAGAGGAAGTGGAGCTAAATGAGAGCATCGCTAAGACTGACGACACATTAGTCGTTTTTTTTTTAAAGATATCAAGTATGTATGTACTGGGCAATAGATGTTTGTAAGAGAAAGTGCAGGTTGCTTTATCAGTCTCTGATCTTCCTCATAACAATACCTCATATTTTCTCTATGTTGTTAAGTCAGGTGACTTTGCTGGCAAATCCAAACAGTAATACCAGGTTCAATAAACCAGGTACTGGAACGTTTGGCATTCTGGGCTAGAGCTATGCCTTATTTTATTTTATTTTATTTTATCCTTCTATACAGTTGGATAAACAACCAGCTTCTTTAGCAATAACATTTTGTGGCTTATGATCCTGTTGGACATCTATACCAGTCAGCAGTCTTCTCCATGATTGTGTAGGTGAATACATGACATTTATGGGTATAAAATCCTATTTTATTGTCTTGTAATATTCTACTCATTTACAAAAACCCATCAAAATTAACTAAAATTTATATAAACAAGTTTCATCATGATCACGAATCATTGATATTAATTAATGTGATGATTTTTTCCTCTCTTTTTTTAATTTTACCTCTTCAAAAGAGGATTAAAAGTTCCTAAAAACAACAATCTATGCATTTAACTTTACTGCAGAAGTTATTAGCCTGTTTTAAGTAGAGAAATCTCTGCTTTTAAATAAAACCACAGATTTAACAAGTTACAGTTTCAAAAGCCCTTAATATTTTCCATCATTCCTTTCCTGTGGTTTACACTCCTTTAACAAGACGCCAGAGACAGTTTGGGAATGTTTCCACGCAAAAGTCCCACTTGCGGTCTGACCCAATACCGGCGGACGCGCACTTACCGTGGCGATTTCTCTGCGATGGCGTTGCTTCCCTGAATGTCTGACAAAGGCGTCCGTGGCGTCTTTCTGGTTATACCTGATTAACAAACAAACAGGCATCAGAGAATGCAATAATAAAAAATAAATAAAAAATACTAAAAACAGAAGACAAAACAAGACAAACGGTCACACAACACCAACAAAAAAACACACTTCTGACACCATGTGCCAGTCTGGTGTTATTACAGTGAGAGTTTTGTGTCTTTTTTTATGAGCCATACAGTCTAATGGGGATGATTTGGTATAAAAGGTTAACAGCGATGTGAACTTGTTAGTGCTGAAATATGGAAGATGATACTGAAGAGTTATTTCAAATTAGTCTGGATTTTACACTTGCTTATTAATCCGATTAGTCATTTCAAATAGGGACACATTGGGATTGCACTTTAATTACCCAAGAGAAGCTAAAATCTAAGTGTGGTGGCAGAGTGATCTAACTGATGCATTTCTTTCTGAAGTCGTGCTGAAGAATCACAGATATCTACAAGGGTTAGCCTACTCAGAAAGCAAACTGGGACTGAACATAATACCATTCTCTGTTTCATCATCACTTTGCACAACTTTCTCACTCTCATCTGGAGCTGCAAAGGTAGCACAGAACAAAACAAAAAAAGACACAAAAAGAAACAAAACATGAGTGTGACGAAGAGTTTATGGAGGCCCGAGACGTCCATGAGGTCGGCTGTGTGTCCACCACCATGTGAGCGAGTTAGTCACTTCGTCCGCCACCAACGCCGTCACCGACACAGGGTTTGTTAGTGACATCTGACGTGAGGTGTAGGTGAAGTAGCGACTACACCAACAGACTGTAAGGTAAGCTACACCGCTGAGAAGGACACCACCCAGAGTAGTTTCTGCCCCAGACAGCGCACTGCAACCATGCATTCCCACCACTACAGGACTCATGAGCGTGTGACAGGAGTGTCAGGATGGCTGAAGCATGCTACCGAACAACATGCAGGAGGGAGATGGAGGGATCAGAGACCAAGCATCTAGTCTATAATGGTAGCTGCAAAAATCACAATAAATAAAAAACAACAAAAAAAAAACATAGCACAGTGCCTTGAAAAATATTCACTCTCATTTTTCCTCCCACATTTTATCAGAGTACAGTAGCAAACTTAACTATGTTTTAATGAGATTTTATGTGACAGACAAATAATTACTGGATAATTGTAAAGTGGAAAAGAAATTTAAGAAAAGATCCAGCACAACCAGTTGCCTTCAAAATCCAGTGTCTGTTCAATCCACTATCTGAAAATGACAGTGTTGCAAACCTACCACAACAAGGCCACCAGCACCAAGAATGCAGAAGGAGCAACAATGGAATGGCTTAGATCACATGTGTCAAACTCACGGTTCAGGGGCCAAATCTGGCCCACCACAGCTGTTGATGTGGCCCACATAAACAGAACCTTTAACAGAACCATTATGTGTTTTCCAGCCACACAGAAACATTTTATAGCATAATCAAGTAACTATGTTACCTTCAGTTGTTATAATGTTGTATATATCAAATATGACTTAAAAGAAATTTGACTTTGTAAATTGATGCCTTGAAATTGGGCCTCTGTCTCTTTAAGAAAGTACTGTTCTTTCCAAAACCCCGCCTTCAGGAAGTCATCGCACTCCTCTATTAACCCCTTAACAACGTTTTTAATCAGCATTTCATTGAGAAGTAGCATGTATAATGAGCTCAGCACCAGGTGTTTGCTAATTGTTGCTGCTGTTAGTCTGAAGGAGCCAACCAGCAAGTCTCTAAAATCAAAGCAGTTTCTGTCTTTATGCTAAAAAATTACGTCCAAGATGTTCAATATCATTTCATTTTCAGAAGTATCAATTGAATAGAGAGAGCGCTATTTAGTAATATTTAACAGTTTAAAGTTTGTTTTTGTTTTTTTTACAATGATCTATGTCAACTGGGTCTTTAAGGAAAAGGAAATGAGATTGATACCCCTTGTTTAGATAAAAGAATATTCATATCTAGACTTCAAACTAATCGGATCTCTGACACAAGTCTTGTTCTGATGTCCAGGTTTTCCAAAAAGAATGGGAGAAATGACAGTGTCAAGATTTGCAAAGTAGGCAGTATATAATACAAAAGGTTAGCAAAAACTTACCCATTTCCCTCCACCACACAATTATGCACAACTCTGTGTTGGTCTATCACATAAAACCTCATTAATATGTTTTGTAGCTGCTGGTTGCAAAGTGGCAAAATGTGAAAAGGCACTGCACATGTTCTTAAGAAACAGTTACCGAAGTCTTTTGTCTTAATGTGGCTACAGTAGAAGCTGATGATGTTGGTCGCTCTCATCCCTACAGTTCCCCTAACATGAAAGTTAGGAAGGGTTACTGTTGTCTTGGCAGCCTTACTGTACTTCTCCTCTTTGCATCTCTGCAGGATCTCTAAGCTTCTCTGATGCACAGGGTGCTGCAGAAAGCTAAAACTATCCATTTTTTTCAATACTGCACAGGGAGCAGCGTCATCATGCCCTTGGAGAAGCAAAACAAAAAGGGAAGAAGGAAGAAAAACAAAACATAAGGGCAGAGGAGGGAGAAAGGGAGAGAGAGAAATTAAGAGATTAGACAGTGTAGAAGTGGAGGATTTCAGGAAATGCAGTTTTCTACTTGAACAAGACATCTGAAGAGAAGACGGTAAACATTTCAAAACGACACTACGAGGTTCGATTCTGTGGGTTTCTGTGTGAGATCATGGCCAAAGTTTTTTTTTCTTTTTTTTTTGCAGTGTTGCAAATGATATTTCAAAAATCAGCAGTTTCAATTTACACAGTTTTAAAATCGTCAGTGAGAGGTTTAGATATTGTCAAGAAGCTTGAGGTTTCCAAAGAGCTCTGCCTCCTTTTTAAAGATGTGTCTTACCACCAGTGCAGAACTCGCTTAACACGGGCAGCAGCTGAGTGTGGATGGATCCGCACACACTCTGTTCAAGATAAAGATCTGGGGGAAATATTCATCAAAACTAAAATGATGGAGAATAAAGCACACTTGCAAAGATATTTTCTCTGTTTGGAACAGCTGGAAAATCCTTTGTTAATCAACAGAAGTGGATTTTTCTACCCAGAAACATTGCCATTAATAGATTTGACCGACGTGTTCTCTAGGAAAGTCTACAAAACTAAAAAAAAAAAGAAAATGCACAAATGACAACTAAATGCACTGCAAAAACACAAAATCTTACCAAATATTTTTGTTCTGGTTTCTAGTAGAAGACAAAACTAGCTTTTCAGCATAATAAAGGAACTTGTTTTAAGTCAAGTCTTCCTTAATATCCATAAAAAATGTACTAGTTCCACTGGCAGATTATTTCACTTGTAACATGGGGAAAATGTCATTATAAATGAAAACATTCTGCCAGTGGAACTACCACGTTTTAAAATTAATATTAAGACTGTTGACTTAAAACAAGCTCCTACATATTGCTGAAAAGTTACTCAGCTGGTTTTGACTTACTATTTTCACTAGAAACTAGACGAAAAATACCTTGCACGACTTTTTTTATGCAGTCATTCAAAGACCAAAACTCTTAGGTTTAACCTATCTTAAGAAACGATCAAAAAAGATGTTGAACATATTGAAAATCTATCGATATTTCTAAAACAAATAGAAATAAACACACTATGATCAAGTCCAACCACCAAAAAAAAAAAAAAATCTACAATCAGACAGAATTTGGCAAACAGGTCGATGTCCAAAGCGAACTGCAGAAATTTTAAAGAGGAATGCCGGCAGAGTCCATATCAGCTCTTGTCTAAACAAATGCATTTTCTAATTTGATGCGTTTGCAGCTTGTGGTGCGTTTTACTTTCTCATTAGCATATAACAGTAACACTTTGAAATCATCTCATCAAACAGCATTTGCGTCACTGTCAAAAACATTTGGCCACGATTATACGAGCTCAGCCCATACGGTACCTCCATGCATCGTCTTCTACGGTTTTTTCTTCCGTTCTGCACATCTAGTCTCTTTAGACAAGATGGTGGTGAGTGAACACAAATCAGTTCACTAGGATTTAGTCAAGAGCATCTTTGTGCTGTTGCAGAGATTTTTCTGAATATATTTAGCAGACACCACTGGGTGAGTTAGTTTAGAGATTTCTACTGGTTCTAAAAGTCTATTCAAACATCCACAATGAAAGTGAAGAAAGAGCTAGAGAGGGAGCAGCAATGCTTACAGTAACAATCTGATACTGAAATCTATGGCATTATAAGAGTGAACTCTAAAGAGAGAAAAATGCATTCACAGAGAGAGGAAGCTGAGAGAGACAAAGAGCTAAACTACTGTAAATACGTAACAAAACTACAAGCACTATTAACACAACAATGCAGAATGATGACAATAGATACAAAATGTGGTGAGAAAAACTGAACTGCAGATCATCATTTTCTCTTTGTATTTAGTGATTAAACTTTATTTTACCTGAACTCTCTGAGTTAGTTTCTGATGTAAAGATGTAACAACATTTTAAAAAGGTAGAATTTCAACTTTTAGATTTCATTCTGTTCCTGTATTATCTTTTTAAAGAGACTCTAAAGAAAGACCCACAGTCACAGTTTTTCCACGGTTGTGTGGGCAGCACAATGCAGTGCTGTCCCTCCCACACGTGTTGCTACGCACTGGTAACTACCTGGTAGAGAAAACGCTAGCACACAAACAAGTTCGCTCATTAATGGGTGCGTTTCCATTACATATGTGTGAAAAAATGTTCTCAGTATTCCACAAATGTTGAAAAAACTAATGTAGCAATTGTGGGGTATTTATTAAATGATAAATGCAAAGAAATAAGTTTGTTCACGTGATAAAAAAATTTAAAACACGATGTGCCGTCGCCCTCCTTCCACTTTCTGTCATCTTTTCCGACAGCAGTTACATCCAGTTATTGATCACGACTCATGTGAAGCTAAATTAGAATTTACATTGCAGTTCTGTGAAATACACTAATTTCAATTTAGTCAAAAAACTACCTCATCCTTTCCATTAATGTAATTTATTTTTGTAATTTCAATTTGCGCAATTATATGGTCAATGGAAACTCAGTTTTACAAGCAGAATATCTGTTCGTCTGAAGGCTGCAGGCTAGCCTGACTGGTTACCCAGCTGGTATTAGCTTGGTGTACTTGTCTTATTCTATCAAGAGCAAAGCAGCAAAAGTCGTACAATATTCTGCACTTGAAAACCACGACTAACTTCGATAACTGCTTATCTTAAATTTTTGCTTCAAAAATAACACGTTTTTAATTGCAGTGTTACATTTTGTCAGCAGTTGAAACAATTATTTACCTTTTCAATAAGTTACTAACCTGATAGGAAGATATTTTAACTCGACGTTAAAATGCTAGGGCCTGAATACTTGCTTTAGAAAATAGTCTCTTTCTCTCTGTATATTACCACAAAAGACATCAACTTACTTTTTCTACTTGCTCATCAACACTTGACACATCTTAAAGGAGATACAAAAGTTGCTATGGATGCACTCTCTCACCAGTCTTCTTGTGCGTGTGCCTCTTCCCGGCCTCTCTAAAAGCCACCAGGGCCCTGAAGTACGCCCGGAGCACCGCCCAGCGGAAAGTGGCCGACGGGTCGATGCCGATCAGGCTGCCGATGAACGCGTTCTTGCTGCTCTTTAACAGAGCTACGATGTCTGGTCGCATGTGATCCGTGTTCTTCTCCCTAAAATCCTGCGTTGTAGTGACAGAGACATAAAAATGACTACATGTCCCTTTATCTGGATATAAACATCTTCTACTGAACACAAGACGATGGCTCTTAAACCTCGATGAAAACTCCTGCTGACCTTAACGCCGTACTTGACCTTGCCAGCATAGTGCCTGATGATGAAGGCGGGCTCCATGACGGCAGAAAACTCGATGTAGCTGTTCCCTTCATGCTGCCGCTTGAACTTATCCAACAGCGTCTGATTGGTGGCTTGAGGGAAGCTGGAATTAGGAACAGAGGCGAGCGCTTTGAAGAACAATAGATGTTGCATCTGCTTTTAATGCCAAAGAAGAAAAGAAATAAGAAATCTGCCAGAGAATCAGTACCCTGATGCACTTGTTTAAAGCTGTCACTTGCGTCATGAATCCTGCGTCATTAATCACACTTAAAAAAGAAACAAAAACGTTTGACGGTTTTTTTTTTATCTCTGCTCCAAACATGATGAATTTATGAAGTCCAGAATAAATGAAGGAGATCGTGGCACACGTCATCTGATCTGCAGCCCGTTAGGAGATGCTCAGCGCCAACGCAGGAAGACGTGAAGCTGCTTTTTCACGAGCTGACACACTGTTCTGAGGCCAGCCATGGTTGTTGAGCTCCGCTCATATGTTCTCCATTACTTCTGAGGCGCTGGGCTTCACCTTAACCATTTGTTTTCCTTGAGTTTTGAAGAGACTGGTTTTAAAAGCTGTTCCTTATAAAATCACCTCGACAACAAGTAGCTGAGAATTTAAGCTCAGAACGGAGCAGAAAAGTTTACTATGTGTAATTCTTGGCTGGGCATCGTGTACTGATGCCCATTAAGGCTCATATATTTAAACAAATTTAAAGTCAACTATCTGCCTTCTGCTTGAGGTGGGGTTTTTAAATAGGGAAATAAATAATTCTTTGGAGAAGAAAACTGAAAAGAAAGTTGTGCAAAACCCATAAAATAAGCT